>NC_048588.1:9050552-9363052 GCF_013265735.2 Oncorhynchus mykiss | reverse complement strand
GTTTACGCCCCTGCTATTCAGGGACAACAGGGTCTTACACTTGATAGGTTAGTGGATTTCAGACAAAATCTTGTGGGTTTTTACATTGAGAAATACCACTGTGACCAAAGTGTTTTGATAAACCAAAAAACCTACTTGGCTGAATAAGGAGACGTCCCACCGCCGCTGATTCCCCCGCTGAGATTGGCTGACTAAATGGGCGTAGGTGGTGGGATGACTGCTCGGGGTAGGAGTGTCCCTTCCAGCTGGTAGGAACTAGGAATTCCTATACCCAACAGTCTGTGTGTTGTATTTCTCCTCCACCCCAGCTGGTAGTAACACTGTAGGACCTAAACACGTATTCACCCAACAGTCTGTGTTGTATTTCTATGCTAAGCCTAGACCACGTTCACTGAGAGGGGGTGACAAGCTCGGTGGTTACCTCATCGTTTGATTTTCCTTTCATTTCCTCTGGCAAAGCAACAGATTTTGGGTGTATTTGAGGTTGTCACTCAATACCATGACTCCTTTAATTCCGGAAGGCTTCTGTGCTAATTATCACCCATAATAGTGGGTCAAACTGTTGTATTGAAGATGTAGAATTGTATTGTCATGTCAGAATCACGTAGGCATATTTGTGTTTTGTCATACTTCTCTCACCACTCATACTGTTCATATTAACTCATTTAATTTTTATAGTACTACTAATAATAACTGCCATTTATTGCTTGTATACTTCCTTAATCCAAAATACTTCATCTCAATGGTGTATTTGTTTTTTTCCCCTCTCAGAAGTATTTGCATTGGATGGTACATTTTGTTGCAAGTAGCATATAAGCTGACTATTCCCCTCTCTTCCCTGGTCCCTCGCTCCCCAGTCGCAGCCTCGGACGGTTCAACACATACGACCAGGCTGCCTTTAACCCCCATCTGTTCGGCGAGGGGTCTCGGCCATCGGGGGTGGTGGGGGGCTACAACCCCTACCTCCAGGGGACCTCCCTCAAGGTGCCAGGGATGGAGGGCTACCAGGGTGGGGTGGTCGGTGGCACTGGAGGCGGGGGCTACGGGAGCCCCTCTGCCTTGCAGCAGGCTCTCCTCTCCCCCACCCCCCTGGAGTACCGGCCCCAGCAGCATGTCACCCCCACCCTACAGGGTCTCCTCTCTCCCCGCCACTCCCTGACGGGCCACGCCGACCCCCGCCTGCCACCCCAGGACCTGGCCTCCCTGCTGAAGAGGCAGAGCCCTCGACCGGCACCCCCCACTTCCCCCAACGTGCCCCAGGACTACACGGAAATGCTGCTGCTGCGCCAGCTCGGCCAAGGGGAGTCTCTGGAGCCGGGAAGCCCCTACCACCACCTCCTCCAGATCAGGCCCCCAGACGTCCAGCCCCCCAGCCTGCCCCACTCAGAGAGCATGGAGGAGGATGACCTGCCACCCGGCTACCATGAGGGCCTCCTGGCCAAGGCCCAAAGCTGTGGGGACGGCCATGACCTGCTGGGCCCCCCCCAGGGAGGGACGCCCCCCTACAACTCCCCCACACACAGACACGGTTACATCAGGAGCACCACCACAACCAGAGGTAAGGGTCAAGCAGGCTCAACCGTAGAAATAGAAGGACTATTTAGATTCTGTACATTCTATTTCTATGGTGTCAAACAGCTTTCACATCCCTGTATGCTGATACTCACATGCTTTTTACACATTCCTGCTTCGGTCACACAAGCTATATTCTACATTGTTAACTTAGCAAATTCAGTAATCCCTCCCTCCCTCTCATCCCCCTTCCAGACAATGAGCATGTTGACTGCAGGACCCAGGGGCAGCAGGTTATGGAGCAGGGCGTGCCTGACCGTAACGGAGTGGGCTACTCCACCAGGGGCCCCCAGGGGGACGGCTATCGGCCCCGGGGCCAGCTACAGCGCCACCACACCATCCAGACCTGCGACGACGCCTATGTGAGTCTCTCACGGTGCCATAATGTGCTCCGTTTGGGACACACAGAAGTAGAATCTACAGAATCTCTCAGCCTCTTGTGTAGCTCTCAAAGGACTGGATAGTTTCAATGGATAGGTCTTAGGCTAGGTAAACTATCAGAGGGCACAATGGACCTTGTTGCTCATACGTACCTTTTCAGATCTGTGTGGCATGCCTAGGGTTAGGGACTCGGGGTCAATTTGGAATTGTCTGTGTGCGTGCGTTTATGTACTTAACGTGTCTTTCTGTACCGTCTCAGGACCAGGCCGAGCCCATGTCTGGGATGAGCCTATTGGCTGGCAAGGCTCTGAGCTCCGCCCGCATGTCTGACATCCTCAGCCAATCATCTCTGACAGGAAGCCAGCAGCTCCACCAGCGGGAAGAGTCAGGTCAGTGTCACCTACACACACACCAAACGAGGTAAAGTGAGTGAAACGTGGCAGTGTGGTCTAAGTAAAATGTGAACTCTAAAATAATCTCTGTCACAGGACTAATATATAGTATAACAATATATGCCATTTTAGAAGACACTTAACCGCATGCATTTTCTATTGGTGGTCCCAAAGGGAATTTAACCCATAATCCTGCCGTTATAAATATTATTGTGAAATACACCTGATAGGTGCAGTGACATGTTGTTTTACAGGGTCAGCCATAGTAGTAAGGCGCCCCTGGAATAAATTAGGGTTAAGTGCCTTGCTTAATAGCACATCGGCAGATTTTCACCTTGACACCTCGGGTATTCGAACCAGCGACCTTTCGGTTACTGGCCCAACGCTCTAACCGCTGCTGCCCAATGGAGCCACGGAGGACCATGCACATGCACTCACAACACCCACCTGCCCTGAACATGGAGGAGTTCTTCATTCTGAAAGGCTGTGTGTGTGTGTGTTTTCTCCTGGCAGTATGTGACGTGGAGGGAGAGCTCCACGCTGGAGCCTGCTACCCGTCGTCCTGCACCAGCAACATCCTTCACAGCTACAAACCCCCAGACCTGCAGTACAGCATGGAGCAGGCCGGGGTCTAACACAGGTACGCACAGGCACTTAGTCTGCGTCTCAAATGGCACCCTATTCCCTTCTTTTGACCAGTAGTGCACTATATTTGGGGAATCGGGAGCCATTTTGGACCAACCTCACAGTATGACTCTGTTGCCCGAACTCAGTCTACACAGTCAGTGAATGTCCTTTACCAGACTCATGTCAATGGTTGTCCATACTGTTGCCACTGTTTGTTTATTTCATTTTTAGATGAAACAAATTCTTATTTACACTGACACGCTACCGGGGAACAGTGGGTTAACTGCCTTGTTCAGGGGCACAGTAACAGATTTTTACCTTGTCAGCTCGGGGATTCGATCCAGCAACCTTTCGGTTACTGGCCCAACGCTCTAACCACTTGGCTACCTGCCGCCCCAAAATGTTAATGCTGTTCTTAGATCAGTTGTCATTTAATTAAACTTTCATTTAGCCCGGCAGGTCATTTAGGATACGATTCTCATTGGTTGGTCAAGAGGTGAACAGGACTAGAAGTGTTAGTGCTCCTAGCTAGGGGACATCCAGAGGGAATCTCAATGGTATTACCTTGATTCCTCACCTCTCTCCTTACTTCCTTCTCTAAGCTCATTGGATGAGAAGGACTGGGGGGGATCCTCAGATATGCTTTTTGAGATGGAGGCAAGGAGAGAGGGCACAAGGAACCAAAGAAAGACAATTGAAATTCTCCCCTAGTGTTAACTCTGTCCCTCTGTGTTCTCTCTCTCCTAGGAGCGTCTTCTGTGTATAAAGGTCCACATCAGCCACCTGTGTTGAGCAGCATCACGCCAAACCGCCATTGTCTGTCTGGAGGGGGCGCAGTCCGTCAGTCATGGGGCTTGGGGGAGGGCAGGCAGCCTACAGGCTGCAGCCCGGGGTGGGTGGGGGGGGATTGGCTGGGCGAGGGGAGTGGGTTCAATGCCAGCATTCTGTTCTGCACAGCCATCTAGCAAGCATTGCCATCATTGGCTCTCTCCATTTCTGCTCTTCCGTCCGATTGGATAGATTGGGCTCTGCTTCCCCCTATCACTTCTTCCTTCCTACCCCCTTGCGGTCCCGCTCTCCTGCCCCCTTACCCCCCCCCTCCTCCTCCTAACTGTTGCCATAGCAACATACTCATGCGCCTCAATGTCCCAGACATTCATACAGGCAAAACGTATAGATAACATAAACTTACACATGCACACACTCAGCCACAAACCCAAAGTATTCACACCAAGTCTGTGCGCAGGGATTCCTGTGAGGTTCTGTCCGCTCCTCCCTCTCCCCTCCACTGTATTCCAGTGGACCATTCCGGAGCGGGCTGTGATCTCAGAGCCTATGAGTGACCCATTCCATTGGGCTTGCAGGGGTGGGATTGGGTCAGGCTCAGAGGCGCAAAAAAAAAAAAAACAGCTCAGTGACATCGAGGATCGCACAGCACAACCAGCTCTCATTTGTTATTTTGTTTTCCTGTTCTGTTCTTTTTATTAATTGTTTTTAAAATTCATTTTTACGGGCTAATGTTCATCTAGAAATTATGATCATTACTGTTATTACTGTTTTCTGTAAAATAAGTTTTATTGTTATTATGATTATAATGAGAATTATTATTAAAGGAAAAAAAATTGTCCTGTGTTGCAAGGAAGACAACATTTTAGTTTTGATTACTTAAGAAATTCTGCACTTTCGGTTCAAGCTATCTTTAATTCCTCTCCCTGTTTACCCTCCCATATTGCCTTCTCCTTTTGTCACCCCCTTGTTCTCTCTTGTTTTATGCCCTTCTCTGCCCCCCCCCCTCCCGTTCTTCATTCCATCCTACTCTCTCCCTCTTTTTCCACTCCCCATCACTCCCCTGCCACCTTTTGTGACAGTGTGGCATTGTGTGTAGTTTTAACAGACATGCTTCCTCTTCCTCCCCTGTACAGCGACACCATGTATAGACCACAATTGCTGTATCCCATTTTTTGGGGTGGGGGGTGTTGGGGAGGCATTTTTTTATATTGTTATTGTTATTATTTGTATTTTTGGATGTCTTCAGATATCTTTTTTTTTTCTTTTTTTTTTCTGAATATTGAGATTTTTAGCCAAAAGAGTACAGGGAGAAATCCCTCTTTGTTGTCATAAAAAAAGATTGTTCTTATTGTTTTATTATCGAGACACTTGAAGAGGAGAGTGGTTATTTGTTACTTTTTATCATTTCAATCATTGATCTCGTCGTTGTTGTTATCGTTTTCTGTTTTTTGGGGGGGTAGATTTGGCAGGCAATGGGTTGTGGGGTGGTTCGGTGCTGGGAATGCAGTCATTGAAACGGAGGGGAACTGTAATATAGCTGACATATCCTCACCATCATCATCGTAAGACATTTTTAGAGGCGGAGATGGACAGACCCCCTTCTCCACTCGCTCCCCCAATCTGCAGTGGTACCCTCCGTCTCGGACCTCATCGCCCCCTTATTGGCCAACACACACTGGACATTGCCTCTTCTCCCGACTCTGGCCCAGCTCTGGCCACATCCAAGGAGGAGACTACTACTCTGCACATGTGCTGCCTCCCTTTTCTATCTCTTTCTTGCTCTATATCGTTCCCTCCCTTCGTCACATGATCATCAAGTGAGACCTACTCCAGCCCCAATACTGAATTCAGTCCTTCATCTCTTCAGAGGGAGAGAAATGAGGAACTGACCAGAGAAAGACCGGTTGCTTCAGTTTGACCCCAGCGCAGTATGTACAGTTCAGATAGTGAGCAGAGGGGGTGGGAGAATGATCCGCCTCCCTATCCCCACCTTGTCCGCAGGACTCCTAGTGCATCATGGTCCAGCAAGGGACTGTGAGTGTGTTGCTGATGAGTGAGCACCTCGTTGTCTTCTTCCTTGTCTGTTTCTGTCTGACTTCCCTCTCATCATCTGTAAACCAGCTCTTTGCTCGGCACCTGTATCCTATGTTTTCTCTTTCTATTGTTTATTTTGTTTTTGGGAGTACAAAAATACTAAAGTGCAACAACGATGATTAAATAGAATTACCAACCAAACTGAGATGAATTAAATAAATATATATAAATAAATAATTTAAAAAGACATTGTGTTTGGGTGATCAATAGATTTAAGGAATCTGTATACCACCTGGGAATTTATGCTTGTTTTTTGTCAGTCTGAATGTCACACGGCTTGTTTTTTGTCAGTCTGAATGTCACACTGCTTGTTTTTTGTCAGTCTGAATGTCACACGGCTTGTTTTTTGTCAGTCTGAATGTCACACTGCTTGTTTTTTGTCAGTCAATGTCACACTGCTTGTTTTTTGTCAGTCTGAATGCCATACTGCTTGTTTTTTGTCAGTCTGAATGTCACACTGCTTGTTTTTTGTCAGTCAATGTCACACGGCTTGTTTTTTGTAAGTCTGAATGTCAAACTGCTTGTTTTTTGTCAGTCTGAATGCCATACTGCTTGTTTTTTGTCAGTCTGAATGTCACACTGCTTGTTTTTTGTCAGTCTGAATGCCATACTGCTTGTTTTTTGTCAGTCTGAATGCCATACTGCTTGTTTTTTGTCAGTCTGAATGCCATACTGATTGTCCTCAACTTACGAGCAGTTGCTTGTCGTTGAGGAGCAGAGTTAATGGTTGTCATACATGTACGAACATCTTCATGCACTACAGCAGGGTTGTGTTCCATTCCAATTTAGTCAATTCAGGAAGGAAACTGAAATTCCCACTAGAATTGGATTTTCAGTGTCCTTCCTCAGTTGACTGAATTTAAAAAGTGATCAACCCTGCCATATACTCCAGATTTCACAGGCTGTGATAGATAAGGCACACACCTGAAATCCTCCTGGGTAGTTGATCCTCTAGTTGTATTTGTGAGAGTTAAGGAAAGGACCTCCTGGTCCCTGACACAGGAGCACTGTCGGGATGAATGGGGATCATTGGGTAAGCTATTGATCTACATCCTTCTACCTCAGGGCTGCAGTGCTCGGTGATCAGCTTCTTTGGTCTGTCTGTCTATAGCTGCACTGCAGTGGCTTTTCAGGCAACAGTAGCTGAGCACAGATCTAAGGAGCCTTATAGGATTTAATGGAGGAGGGGCAGGCAGGGATGCTGTGGGCCTGCGATTGGAAGATGTGCAAGATAAGTGGATAAGAGCTAGTCCCCTGTGTCTTAGTAGAATGACCCCCCTCTCCCCCATCACTCTCCTTCCAGCCATCCCCTAATTTTTCTCTCTCTCACACCTTGTAATACGTGGCTACTGGCTCACTGAATGACGGATGCATTGCGTAGCTTGTCCCGTTTTCCTCTCGCTCCCCCTCTCCTCTTTCCTCTCTCCCCTTCTCGTTGTCTGTGTGGCGACAGCATGACTGCCTGCGTCAGCCACTAAATGCTGCTTGCTGCAGTCAGAGGATTGTGTGTGTGTGTGTGTAGTTGAGTGAGCCAGGGGGTGCTGCCTCTCTTCTCCTCTGCTACCCTACCCAGCATGTATGGAGGACCGACAGGCTGAATCATCCCACCACCATCTGCAGACTGTGCCAAGGTAACACACTAACATGGATTTGTGTGTGTGAGAGAGACAAAAATAAAGAATGGGGGAAGAAAGGTTAGGACTGTTATGTGTGTGTGTTGGTTTATCTGAGTTTGAAAGACAATGCTGTGTATATTTGGGTATGTGTGCGTTTTGAGGACACTGCATGCATCCCTGCACAGCAGATTTAGTGTGTTGCGCAGAGTCTATCCCTCTAGCTCTCACTCCTCTTGCCCATTACTCTCTTCCATCCATCGTGCCTGTGCTTGTTATGATAACAAGCTTCCAGCCCTCTCTTTACTGGACTGATTGCGCCATTGTTTATTTGGGGAGTACTATGGAATGCTATTCTCATGCTGTCACCTTTGTGTTGATGTCGTGCTTGCATGCCCGCTTTACTGGAAGGCGCTGACACATTGATCATGTGACCATGATGATCCGGGATTGATAGTATCAGGCGTTGGTCATTTCTGGTGCTTTTTCACACATTTGATTTGCACGTATGTGGTGTGAAATCACGGACTTCTCCTTTAAAACAGACCTGTTTTTTTAATCTACTGCTAGAGATTTACTCAGATGGCGTCTATATCAGCGTATTGCACTGCAGCTCCTTACAAATCAAAGTTAGACAGCCAGCAAATGATTCAATACTCTGTGGAGTCAGGGTCTATTTGTGAAGAGCATAATCAACTCTTACTCTACCTCTCGTCATCACTGTTCGTTGTGTCTCTATATCCCGTCGCAGTTTGGCTATTTCTTTGTCTTTCGTACTGTTGTATCCTTTCTGATTGGCTACTCCTGTGTCTTTTCATGGATTGTCCAGGAAGCTACTGCTCTTCTGTTGACGTTGTCTGTTCACACTAGTTGTTTATCTGTGTTCACCGCATTCTCTTTGTCTCTCTTAGGGATCTATCCTCTTTATTCCTGTGTGTTTTTACGGTCTTTGTCCCAGTCTCTTTCTTTCTGTCAGTGTTTTTTTTTCTTTTTCTAGAGCTAATGCTATTCTTATGTCCATGTTCTCTCTCTCTTTCTCTCCATATCTGACACACTGTTCTATTTCCCTGTCTTGTTTCTGTCTGTTTCTTTGTCCACCTCTGTTTTGCTTTTCATTCTCTTGTCTGTGTAAACCCTCTATTCAGTCACTGGAGAGCAATCACTTACTGCCAGTCTCTCTATCCCTGTGTGTGTGTGCTTGCGAGTGCACATCATGGCAGATAGCAGGTGTGTGTTGGTGGTCCTGTGGATGAGCATGGAGTGTGTGTGTCTGAGGCAGGTGCCGGGCACCACTGTCCTGCTGCTAAACACCTTGGCCTGGGCATGGACAGGTCAGTAACAAGACTGGATCACAAAAACTAAGAGATGGAAAATATACCACCTCACAGAGTATACTACTCGGTTCTTTATGAGTTACAGTATATTGATAAAGATTCTGATGAGATACCAATGAAAAGTACATTGAAATAGACACTGAGTTTCAAGGGCACATCTTTTTACTTTTTTACATCAACTTCTCTGTCCAGGTGCCATCGAACATGCGCCCAAAATTGATGGACGGCATCGAGCTGCACTAACACTGAAAGAGAATGTCACCCACAAGTTCAACTGCCAATCAGAGGGTTGGAATCCTCATGCCCCGCCCCTGCTGACGTGGTACCTTAACGGGGAGCGACAGACACCGCCGTCGGACAAGCGGACACCCGGGCGCCTGGTGGTGACATCACGGGAGGAGTCTGGGCTGCTGACACCGGACTCCAAGCACAACAGCACCTTCTCTCTGAGAGCCAGGAAGTGGGATAGAGAGCTAGTATGTGCCGCCTCCAGCCCTCACAGTGGAGAGAGCTACAACGCCACCGTCACCCTCAATGTGCAGTGTGAGGAGGCTTGTTGAATGATCTGCTGATGTTGTGTGGGGAATGTGTTAATATGATAATATGTTGTGGCTGTTAAGGTTTCACTTACTTGTTGAATTAAAGTTACATATCCAAAGGCAGTATTAACCCCAGTCCTTCTGCTTACGCAGATACGGTGCCTTGCGAAAGTATTCGGCCCCCTTGAACTTTGCGACCTTTTGCCACATTTCAGGCTTCAAACATAAAGATATAAAACTGTATTTTTTGTGAAGAATCAACAACAAGTGGGACACAATCATGAAGTGGAACGACATTTATTGGATATTTCAAACTTTTTTAACAAATCAAAAACTGAAACATTGGGCGTGCAAAATTATTCAGCCCCCTTAAGTTAATACTTTGTAGCGCCACCTTTTGCTGCGATTACAGCTGTAAGTCGCTTGGGGTATGTCTCTATCAGTTTTGCACATCGAGAGACTGACATTTTTTCCCATTCCTCCTTGCAAAACAGCTCGAGCTCTGTGAGGTTGGATGGAGAGCATTTGTGAACAGCAGTTTTCAGTTCTTTCCACAGATTCTCGATTGGATTCAGGTCTGGACTTTGACTTGGTCATTCTAACACCTGGATATGTTTATTTTTGAACCATTCCATTGTAGATTTTGCTTTATGTTTTGAATCATTGTCTTGTTGGAAGACAAATCTCCGTCCCAGTCTCAGGTCTTTTGCAGACTCCATCAGGTTTTCTTCCAGAATGGTCCTGTATTTGGCTCCATCCATCTTCCCATCAATTTTAACCATCTTCCCTGTCCCTGCTGAAGAAAAGCAGGCCCAAACCATGATGCTGCCACCACCATGTTTGACAGTGGGGATGGTGTGTTCAGCTGTGTTGCTTTTACGCCAAACATAACGTTTTGCATTGTTGCCAAAAAGTTCAATTTTGGTTTCATCTGACCAGAGCACCTTCTTCCACATGTTTGGTGTGTCTCCCAGGTGGCTTGTGGCAAACTTTAAACGACACTTTTTATGGATATCTTTAAGAAATGGCTTTCTTCTTGCCACTCTTCCATAAAGGCCAGATTTGTGCAATATACGACTGATTGTTGTCCTATGGACAGAGTCTCCCACCTCAGCTGTAGATCTCTGCAGTTCATCCAGAGTGATCATGGGCCTCTTGGCTGCATCTCTGATCAGTCTTCTCCTTGTATGAGCTGAAAGTTTAGAGGGACGGCCAGGTCTTGGTAGATTTGCAGTGGTCTGATACTCCTTCCATTTCAATATTATCGCTTGCACAGTGCTCCTTGGGATGTTTAAAGCTTGGGAAATCTTTTTGTATCCAAATCCGGCTTTACACTTCTTCACAACAGTATCTCGGACCTGCCTGGTGTGTTCCTTGTTCTTCATGATGCTCTCTGCGCTTTTAACGGACCTCTGAGACTATCACAGTGCAGGTGCAATTATACGGAGACTTGATTACACACAGGTGGATTGTATTTATCATCATCATTAGTCATTTAGATCAACATTGGATCATTCAGAGATCCTCACTGAACATCTGGAGAGAGTTTGCTGCACTGAAAGTAAAGGGGCTGAATAATTTTGCACGCCCAATTTTTCAGTTTTTGATTTGTTAAAAAAGTTTGAAATAACCAATACATGTCGTTCCACTTCATGATTGTGTCCCACTTGTTGTTGATTCTTCACAAAAAAATACAGTTTTATATCTTTATGTTTGAAGCCTGAAATGTGGCAAAAGGTCGCAAAGTTCAAGGGGGCCGAATACTTTCGCAAGGCACTGTATTATCATTGGCCGCAGTGCTAATATCAATATCCAATATGATCCCACCACTGTAGGTTATTTAAACCCAGTAGTACATTGAACTGATGTGATGCTCAGTTTCCCTCTCTTTATTCTGTTCCCCTTTTCTATCACAGTCCAGCCAGAGATTCTGCGTGTGAACGCTCACTACACTGAAACCTCAGACCCTGGCCTCTCCTTGGTCCTCTTTGCCTTGGTACGGTCAAACCCCCCTGCCCACATCACCTGGATGGACCAGTCCGGTCAGCTGGTGGCCAACACTTCGGACTTCCTCATCCTGGACTCGCGGAGCTACCCCTGGCTGACCAATCACACGCTGCAGGTTGCCCCGAGCAGCCTATCAGGGAATGTCTCCGTAAACGCCAGCAACAGTGTCGGTGCAGCTCAGAGCAACCTAGCTCTGGCAGGTCTGACAGGTCAATATCACTTTGACCCTTTTCTTACTATCATGCCGCCGACATGAACAAACTGTCTTGTATATGTTCTTTTCAGCGAAGGGTGGATGCGTAACCAGGCCAGCTGAGCATAGCTTGATTTGTCCCAGCTCGGCTCGGTTCAGTAGTGTGAATAGCCCTTTTTTCCACTACAGCCCAGATCATAGGCCCCCTGTTTCTGTATTCTCCAGAGTTCCTCCAGTCCAGGGTGGAGGTGCCGGTGCTGGGCATCCTGACAGGGGGCGCTGTGGGCTTCGTTACCTTCCTCATCCTCAGCCTTCTGGTGCTCTGCCTTCTGCACAAGAACAAGGGCAAGGCCATCATCGGTGAGACAGGGGAGCAAGGAGGGTGGGAGGAACTGTTGTATTTTGATGGTACAGTGAATGAAGTGCTTTAAGTCTCTGAAGAATGTCTGCTCTTTTTCAGATGAGCCAGTCGAGATTATAATGGCGAAAAAATGGTAACGTACATTTATTTAGTTAGTCGGTCTGTTGTTTGTGTCAGTTGTCAGCATAGGTATGTGTCTAAATGTGCCTTTCTATGGTAAGTCGCTCGGGAAAAGAGTGTCTGCTAAAACGTAATACCTATCAGTGGCGATATTAGCATGTGCTAAGTCTTGGTGGGGAAAGAAAGAAAGAAAAGTGTGATGCATGCCAGCAAAGCCACTACACAGCACAACACTAAACAATACATTAATTGCACTGTAATGGTGACATACGGTGCCCACAAACTGTTAGGGCCTACGTAAAGCTGCCCGAACAGCAGTCCCAACATCTTACCACTGCTACACCTGGCTATCAGCGGAGCCTTGTCTGGCAGCGAAACAGTTCATTCAGCCTCATTTACTACCTTTTTAAATAAACATAGCTGATATGGCTGACTTGCTTAAACAAATGTGGTTTCTACTAACAATTGAGATGGAGAAACTATGACATAAGGGGACGAAAAGCGGATGAAAGGAAATCCTTAACTTCGATTAAGACCTTAATGAGCGAGCTAGGACGGACATAACCGTTAGTCAATATAATTATTTGTTTAGCACTTTTGAAATGTACAGCAACAGAATTCAGAATATGGGTCATTCTTACAGTGTTCTCCCTGTACACCAAGTCAGAACTGTAGGACAAATAAGGGGGCATATAAGCAGACAATGAAAGCTTTTACAATATTCAATGATTACATTTCACTTAAACAGGTTATAGGCTACAGTAGAGCAGTCAGAACAGTAGGCAAAATTAAGAAGGGTAAATAGGCCAAATTATTAGGGTGAGGCATATGGCCTACTAAAATCTTACTACACAACATACACTTAGTATTACTTTCTTAGGTACAGTATACATATCTCCCTGGCATATTACAGAATTTATGCCGCAGCATACAATACATTTTTGGACTCACCTTGTTGTGCTGTGCTCACTTGAACAGGAAGGTGGAATTTTGTCATCAAATTCTGGCATTCACTGGATTTATGGTGCTTTCAAAGCAAGTTGGATGACCGTTCAAAACGTATTTTCCCAGTCGGAGCTCGTTAATTCCCGACTTCCCGGTTGTCTTGAACTCACTAAAGTCAAGTTTTCGCAGTTCCGAGTTGTTGTTTTGAGCATGACCCAAATCATGCTTCATTGACAGCATGGCCAATGTTGAATGTTTATCATTTTAAACTCGGGGAAAAGAGCCCCTTAATGCCATATTTGGGACCACACAGCCACGGTCACTGATTCCTTCCAAACCACCTGTTAAATTTGTGATTTCCAACTTGTTGTTGTGTAATATTTATGTCCAATGGCCGATGAGCACCGATACGTTTTACCCATCATTTCTCTTCATTATTTCTCTTCATATGACAAGGATTAAAAAGGTTTTGCCAGTAGATTGTCGACTTGATTCACGATGATGACTGCTAGCTCAGACTGGGAAAGTATGACGTTGACGTGATCAGTCCAGTCAAAGCTACTGTACATGTAACGTGATTTGACGTAATTTTATCTGTGGCCAATGACCTTGAGCCTTCTTGGATGGACACTTTTATAATGTGACTATGGCAGCACCCAAAGTGCTAGAATTTTCAAGGTCTCCTCTTACACTTGGCAGTGACGTAGTGTCCCCATGAGTGACAGAACACTGAGCAACGCTCTGTATGTTCCGCTGGCTAGCCCCACCACCACAGAATGCACTGAGCTGGGCTGAAACACCTGCATTTTGGAGCTGCCTTCCTCAAGAAAGCAAAAAAAATAACTCAAAGATATGCATAATTTTTTACATTGTTTGAAAACTGATATCTGACCTGCATTAATGCCAAAATAACATGCAAAACAGGCATGCCCCTCTGCCCCACCTGCCCAGAATTACGTGTTGCCACTGTTTCCTATGTATTGTATTCATGCTCCTCTTTAAGTATTTACAGTATTTACAGTACAGTACACAAGGCAAGTGTCTGTATAATAATATACTTCACATGGGTGTATTCACTAGGAAGCAAACAGACGCAAACAGGCCAAAACGGGGATGGGCATACCTGAACTTATCCAATAAGAAACGTTTTGCTACGGTGTGCAGTAATAAATACACGCCATGACTCTTGTTTCAGTATGGAATCATCTAGTGTGAAGGTAGACAAGATATCCCTACCCAGAGAGAACATGTCTCTACCTTCCAACATGCAACTCAACGACCTCAGCACCCTGCATAAAGGTAAGACACTACTGCTGAGAGACCGATGCCTCATTAGAACTGAGGCAGAAGTCTCATCAATGGTGCAAAGCAATTACAGCAACTGGAAACAGTGGCCATTTTGGTGCCCTGGGCACTGGCATCTGTCCCTGTGGTCTTCTCTATGACTCTGTCCCATCTGTTACTCTACTTCCTCATCACCCATGCTGTCTCTCTGTAGCACTCGAGACCGCCAAACACCACCTTGGGGACAAGATGAGAGAGGAAGAGGAGGATCTGTCTGCTGCCTACGCTGCCAGGGGTAAGACAGGGTTCAGATGTTTAAGGTTAGCTTGCCTGTTGAATGGAAATGAGTGGGCCCAGTCTACACTTTCCACACTAATATAATGTGTAACATAGTTTCAGGCGTGTTACGGAGCGTGTGGATGTGTTTATATATACCATTGGATGTGTGTGAGCCTATAATTCTCGTTTGTGTGTATATACTGTGCACCACATATGTCCGTACATTGTTCTAAAGGTTGTTGTTGACACCCCCTCCAGGCTTCGCCCTGTACCCCATGGTGGGCTACATCTATAAGGTGAACAGCAAGAGCAGTGATGAGATCTGGCTCTGACTACTATGCCCCAGTTCCACCACTGGGTGGTCAAACCACAGTGCAATGGGCCAAAAGGAACCTGTGGAACGACTGCCAGTCAACCAATCAGCCGATACCATCTTCAACAAGGACCAATAGAGATGCTGAGATGATTACAGGCGCAGACCAGCACGGGGAACCTGTTAGGAAGATACTGTAGTTAGCGATCTCACTCTGGGGTTGTCCAGATGAACCTATTACAGCAGGTAATCACATTCCAACTTGATGCCGTGAAAATCAGAAACTCAGAATATCAGGTCTTATGTTGATTGGTTAGTGTATTTCAAGCTGACAGGTATAAGTCTGTAGCCTGGTCCTATATCTGTTTGTGCTGTCTGTCTGTTTGGTGTGACTATATGTCACAAACAGATCTGGGACCAGAAGGGTGCAGTTGTGACATCAAGTGAATAAATTTAGATGGCTCTAAACACCTAAACCGATACTCAGTGTGGAAAGTATACTGTACCCGTGTTTTAGATGGTTTACACTGACTGACACCTATCACTCCTCCATATACTACAGTCTGTTGATCATGTACCATAACCATGAACTCCTGTTGGATTAAGGAATGCTTCATGTTCTTTGTATATCATAATGTCCAAGACAATGTATGTGAACTGACATATTTCTATGGCTATATACATAAACAATAGATATTCATCTACAAGTATAAAATATGTATATTTGTATTCATATGTATATGTGTATAAAATAAATCTAATAAAGATGAATATGACTGGATTTGACTATGGACGGTGAATTCTGCTTTTTGTTTTTATTCAACCAGCAGGGGGCGCTAATCTTTACCGTAGTTAAGATGGAGACTGACGGATCCAACTGTCTATTGATTTACATATGATGGTCTGTCTGGCTTGTCATATTAATGTTGTCACCAGAGGTCATCGGGGCTTTGCAGGTCAGGGCATCATCAGGGGACAGTGAAGGGCTGGTTCTGCTGTAATGGAGCCCAGAGACTTTTGTTGGCCCATTTCAGTGTGCTGAGCCAGTGGGAGGAAATGCAGCCTTTACTCTGATGGAAATTGTAATGACATTTACATATGACAATTATATATCCCAGATTGTGTTCGTTGTACACTGCTGAGAGGGAAGTGATACTGTCCTATATTTTATGGTTCTGACACTGCTGACTGGCTAGATGTGATTGTGTGTAGATTTGAACAGAAAGACGATGTTATGACCCCCAAAATCAACATTTTGTCTACTGCAATTCTTCCACGAAAATTGTTTTTTGTCTTACCTTTGATTAGTGCATTGTTGTTGTTTTTGATGTAGGGGTGGGTAGTGTTTGAGGCATTGTGTCTTAGTGACTGGGTGAGAGTGTGACTGTGTTCCAGGTGCCAGTTGTAGGTTACAGGGTGTTGTGGTCTACCGTAGCCAAGCAGGAAGCTGCTTTGTGGGATCATCTCTCTGTCTTCCTCACACGGCTCCTTTTGCAGAGCAGTAGGGATTGTAGGTTCTACAGAATCATTGGGACATAACTTTCTTAAAGAAATGTGAGTATGATCATAATGATGTTTTACTACTTCGTAAAATCGTATTCCATACTAAAACCATTAGACTCTCTCAAATGATTATTTGCAATTTACCTTAGGCCCATATGTAATTCTTCTTACCCTTTATAATATGGTATTACACATTGGGACATAGTTGTATCAAAAGTGTCAATACTTGCTAAAGCAGCATGTTGAAGATATTTTGAGCTGTGACCTCACTCATAACTCAACCCAGAGAAATTACAGAGGTACCAGATAGAGACAGCCCCCGGTGTAACGGAAGATAAACCAATCATACACACTTCCTCCTCGTAGACATAGAGACAGACAGACCTACTGAGGTGGTGACATTTTGAAGACATTTTGGAAACATACAGGGGAAAGGATTCCATATTCAGGTATGTTTTTATTTTTGAACTCCTATTCTGAAGAGTTGATAGAGACACTTAAAGAGTTGGCATCACTGGCATTAGAAAGGTTTACAATTTAAAAGGTTTGTTGGAGCCTAAGGATGTGTAAAATGACACAAAACAACAATAAATCAATATAATTGTGTAAAGGTGTTTTTTTGCGATATGTCTCAATTCAGTAAATAAAGATGTATTTGTCTTTCTATTATGATACAAAATAGAAGTTTGAGTAAAATTAAAATGGCTGACTAGGGACAGTAATGGTGTCTCCTACAATGGCTGTGTATGCTTCTGTGCTTCTACACCTGCATTGCTTGCTGTTTGGGGTTTTAGGCTGGGTTTCTGTACAGCACTTTGAGATATCAGCTGATGTACAAAGGGCTATATAAATACATTTGATTTGATTTGTATGAAATGATACACCAGTTTAATTTCCCCAGGAGAATCGAGAGAAGAGTAAGTAGAATGAAGTGGACCATACTCTTGGCTCATCTGTTGGTGATTTGGACCATGACTGGTACGTTTTGGGAGAATATCTATGAAGAAAAAAAAATACATTGACAGACTGCATAAAAAAAATGTCAGAAATGATTCAACACACCAGTTTTTTTCTGATCACTTTTTATTATTATTCCTGACTAGATTTAATCAGATGGATGACATTTTTTTTTAAAAGTACAAGATCACTGATGTCAAGGTCACAAATGCTTTCGGATCTTTTTACTGTGACCCTAACTGATGCTTCCCCCATTCTTTTTACAGTAGCTGAAGATTCAGTCTCAAGTAAGTGACCAGATATAATCCAGGTCCTGTTTTCGATCTAACTATGACATTTTAGGGCATTATCTGGGCACAGATCAGGTTTTCTCCTCGTTTAATTTAATATTCAAAACTATCTAACCGAACTGACTAAAACCCACCATAAGTATTGGCATCCTTGATAGAGATGAGCAGAAAATACTGTATAAAAGAAATAATACAAAAACTGAGCTATATTATATGCAGAAAAAAAAATATGGGCAAGTTATATTAATTTATACTAATGCAATTGCTCAGAAAAAAAAAAAGATTTTGTCATCTGACCGTAGCACCGCCGGGAGTTTGATACATGACGTTGGCATTTAGATTGGAACCGGTGCTATGGTCAGATTGCATGAAAATTGAGCTCTTCGGCCACGGACATCAGTGGTGGGTTTGGTGTTGAAAAACAGAAGCATATGCAGAAAGGTATCTCATACCTACTGTAAAATATGGTGGTGGATCTTTTTGATGTTATGGGGGCTATTTTGTTTCTACTGGTAAGTAACAGGACATTGTAGACAAAAACCTGGTTGCTTCTGCCAGGATCTTCTAGCAAGACCATAAAAACGAGCACTTATCAAAATCCACAAAGAAATGGTTAATTGACCGCAGAATCAGCATTTTGCAATGGCCCTCTTAGGCTCTGGACTTGAACTCCATTTTAAACCTGTAGTTTGAATTGAAAAGGGCCGTCCATAAGAGCAGACGAAGGATATCAAGGATCTGGAAAGATTCTGTGTGGAGGAATGGTCTAGGATCAAATCAAATGGTATTTGTCTAATGCTTCGTAAACAACAGGTGTAGACTAACAGTGAAATGCTTACTTACGAGCCCTTCCCAACGGTGCAGAGAGAAAGAAAGAGAAATAATAACACAAGGAATAAATACACAATGAGTAATGATAACTTGGCTATATATACGGGGCACCAGTACTAGGTCAATGATAACTTGGCTATATATACGGGGCACCAGTACTAGGTCAATGATAACTTGGCTATATATACGGGGCACCAGTACTAGGTCAATGATAACTTGGCTATATATACGGGGCACCAGTACTAGGTCAATGATAACTTGGCTATATATACAGGGCACCAGTACTAGGTCAATGATAACTTGGCTATATATACGGGGTACCAGTACTAGGTCAATGATAACTTGGCTATATATACACGGGGCACCAGTACTAGGTCAATGATAACTTGGCTATATATACGGGGCACCAGTACTAGGTCAATGATAACTTGGCTATATATACGGGGCACCAGTACTAGGTCAATGATAACTTGGCTATATATACAGGGCACCAGTACTAGGTCAATGATAACTTGGCTATATATACGGGGTACCAGTACTAGGTCAATGATAACTTGGCTATATATACACGGGGCACCAGTACTAGGTCAATGATAACTTGGCTATATATACGGGGCACCAGTACTAGGTCAATGATAACTTGGCTATATATACGGGGTACCAGTACCGAGTCGATGTGCAGGGTACGAGGTAATTGAGGAAGATAAGTACATATAGGTAGTGATAAAGTGACTAGGCAACAGGATAGATGATAAACAGTAACAGCAGTGCATGTGATGAGTCAAAAGTGTGGATCGACGTGTTGTACACGTCGATCCACAGCATCCCAAATATCTTCAATGGGTGACATGTCTGGTGAATATGCAGGCCATGGAAGAACTGGGACGTTTTCAGCTTCCAGGAATTGTTGAAGATCCTTGCGACATGGGGCCGTGCATTATCATGCTGAAACATGAGGTGATGGCGGCAGATGAATGCCAAGACAATGGGCCTCAGGATCTAGTCATGGAATCTCTGTACATTCAAATTGTCATTGATAAAATGCAATCGTGTTCGTTGTCCGAAGCTTATGTCTGCCCATACCATAACCCCAACGCCACCATGGGGCACTCTGGTCACAATGTTGACATCAGCAAACTGCTCACCCACACGACACCATAGACGTGGTCTGCGGTTGTGAGTCTGGTTCAACATACTGCCAAATTCTCTAAAACGTTGTTGGAGGTGGCTTATGGTAGAGAAATAAACATTAAATTCTCTGGCAACAGCTCTGGTGGTCAGCATGCCAATTGCTCGCTCCCTCAAAACTTGAGACATCTGTGGCATTGTGTTGTGTGACAAAACTTCACATTTTAGAGTGGCCTTTTACTGCCCCCAACAAAAGGTGCACCTGTTTATGCTCATGCTGTTGAATCGGCTTCTTGATATGCCAAACCTGTCAGGTGGATGGATTATCTTGGCAAAGGAGAAATGCTCACTAACAGGGATGTGCACAACATTTGAGATAAATAAGCTTGTGCGTATGGAACATTTCTGGGATCTTTTATTACAGCACATTAAACATGGGACCAACACTTTCAATGTTGCGTTTATATTTTTGTTCAGTGTTTTTAGCTGTCTTATGGCTTGGGGGTAAAAGCTGTTCAGGGTCCTGTTGGTTCCAGACTTGGTCCATATGTACCACTTGCTGTGCGGTGGCAGAGAGAATAGTCTATGACTAGGGTGACTGGAGTCTTTGAGAATTTTTAGGGTCTTTCTCTGACACCGCCTGGTACAGAGGTCCCGGATGGCAGGGAGCTCGGCCCCAGTGATGTACTGGGCTGTACACACTACCCTCTGTAGCGCTTTGCGGTCAGATGCAAGCAGTTGCCATACCAAGCCGTGATGCAGCCAGTCAAGATGCTCTCAATGATCAAACTTTTTTTAGGATCTGAGGGCCCATGCCGAATCTTTTCAGAGGGGGAAGAGGCGTTGTCGTGCCCTCTTCACGACTGTTGGTGTGTGTGGACCATGATAATTCCTTAGTGATGTGGACACCAAGGAATTTGAAGCTCTCGACCTGCTCCGCTATACCCCCATCTATTTGGATGGGGGCTTGCTTGGCCCTCCGTTTCCTATAGTTCAGAATCAGCTCCTTTTTTCTTGCTGATGTTAAGGGAGATTGTTGTCCTGGCACCACACTGCTAGGTCTCTGATCTGCCAACGTGTTTTCCAATCTCATAAAACATTTTACAAAAAGGCTGTGTAATTATCCTCGCAATCTATCTTTTTAATATTCTTTTGTATTACTTGTTAAACAAAATCTCTTTCTCTGAGCAATTGTATTAGTTGTATTAATTGTATTAGTATTAAATAATCATAAATATTTGAGCATACAGTATAGCTTATTTATTTCATACAGCCTTTTTTGTTTATCTTTATCAAGGGTGCCAATAATTATAGACCTGACTGTATGTCTACCTAATATGCATTTGCTTAAATAACAGAAACAGAGCATGAGGAAAAAGTAGATGGAGAGAAACACGAATATCCCGAAAGGGCTTATCAATCTATCTTATCTAATGCTGGTGTGTTTATTTCTTTAGAACTTAAAATAAAAGTGGAAGAATCCTCCTCGGACAAGATCAAATTATCATGTCCTGATGGTTTCCATTTTCAATCTACTAATGAGACTACTCGAACACTGGAATACAAGGACGAGAACACAAATGAGTATGTATGCGAGAAAGATTCTGTCTCAGAAGAAGACCAGGTCAAAATCTATGTGAAATTTCGGAGTAAGTACAGTACTGCCATTTCCCTCAATGTATAATTATACCTCACAATAATATAAGTCAATGTTTTGTTTTGTGTGTATGCCATTTTAACACACATCATTATAACGTACGTGTATGTGTGGCGTGCTTGTGTGTGTGTGTGTGTGTGTGTGTGTTCCCAGCCTGTGATAACTGCGTCGAGCTGGATACAACTGCGGCTGTAGGGATGGTTGTGGGAGACCTGGTGGCCACTGTCCTGATTGGAGTAGCTGTCTACAGCATCGCCTCACAGCCCAAAGCAACACTGATCACCGGCAAGAAAAGTCAGTGATCACACAAAGGGGAAAAACATAGGATATGTGAACTTGAAATTTGAATGATACCTGACGAGCCCTTACTTTGAACGTTGGGCATAGAATGGAGAAAACTCAGAAGTGAACACTTCTGATTGAGATATTCTTAAAAATGAAATGTTTTACAGTAAACATAAAAAAAAGAATACACATGAAGACCATAATCAATCATGTAATGCAATATTTCATTTCTGTCTTTCACCCCTAGCATCTAGCAAAATGGGGCTCATCAACAATGAGGCGAGTGCAAACGAAGACCCCACTGGCAACTATCAGGTAGGTGTTTCCTGGCTTCTTTGAGCCACGATCTTGACATGAACAAAATAACGAGTCAAACTCATTAAGTTATAGCGATGGATTAATCCATTTGTGTCTGTCTGACCTTTCTTTCTTTCTTTCTTTCTTTCTTTCTTTCTTTCTTTCTTTCTTTCTTTCTTTCTTTCTTTCTTTCTTTCTTTCTTTCTTTCTTTCTTTCTTTCTTTCTTTCTTTCTTTCTTTCTTTCTTTCTTTCTTTCTTTCTTTCTTTCTTTCTTTCTTTCTTTCTTTCTTTCTTTCTTTCTTTCTTTCTTTCTTTCTTTCTTTCTTTCTTTCTCTTTCTCTCTCTCTCATAGCCCCTGAATAAAAAGCGCATGGACAGATCTGAGTACAGCACTCTGCCAGAAAGGAGATAAAGAGAAAAATAAAATGTAGAGCACACTCTTTAAGCTCCGTTCGAAGATCCGTTTCGGATTGAAACATAGTGAATAAAGAGGTGAATTGGGAGCTTTAATGTTGTGCGGGCCATCTTGTTCTTTACTAGTATTATTTATCAGCCCGGGACCTATGTTTTTTTTAAGGTTGTGCGTATGACCACACATTTGTCTACAAATAAAATGTGCTCAGTGCTACATTACTTTTACAAACCACAAAATAATTGTTGTAATGCATTGAGTGAAGGCAGAAATCCATGACAAGTCCCTCAACTGTCCATTTGATGTACAGAGTCATTGACTGTTTGCTCTGTTGCTTTGTTTACTTTGATCTACTGCTTTGCACGAGCTAAGATTTCCTTTTGGTACCATAAATTGTATTTGTCCAACTTCACACATGTTTGTTGATTTCCCCAATTTTTATATTGAGAATTTGTTTGGCTAATAGGTTAATATTACTGTATGTAGACATATATACAGTTTCCTTGTATTTATATTTGTTTTCATTTAGGCTGTTTTGTCATTCCATGACGTAAGATAATTTGTTATTTGCTTTTATAATCCTAGCTGATACCTTTTTTCAACCTGTGTACAGAAAATGTTTGACGAATTCAGGTGTACCATGGGGAGCGGAGGTTTGTTGTAAATTCAGGTGTACCATGGGGAGAGGAGGTTTGTTGTGAATTCAGGTGTACCATGGGGAGCGGAGGTTTGTTGTGAATTCAGGTGTACCATGGGGAGCGGAGGTTTGTTGTAAATTCAGGTGTACCATGGGGAGAGGAGGTTTGTTGTGAATTCAGGTGTACCATGGGGAGCGGAGGTTTGTTGTGAATTCAGGTGTACCATGGGGATCGAAGATTTGTTGTGAATTCAGGTGTACCATAGGGAGTGAAGGTTTGTTGTGAATTCAGGTGTACCATAGGGAGTGAAGATTTGTTGTGAATTCAGGTGTACCATGGGGAAGGAGGTTTGTTATGAACTCAGGTGTACCATGGGGAGCTGAGGTTTGTTGTGAATTCAGGTGTACCATGGGGAGTGGAGGTTTGTTGTGAATTCAGGTGTACCATGGGGAGTGAAGGTTTGTTGTGAATTCAGGTGTACCATGGGGAGCTGAGGTTTGTTGTGAATTCAGGTGTACCATGGGGAGCGGAGGTTTGTTGTGAATTCAGGTGTACCATGGGGAGTGAAGGTTTGTTGTGAATTCAGGTGTACCATGGGGAGTGAAGGTTTGTTGTGAATTCAGGTGTACTATGTGGAAGGAGGTTTGTTATGAACTCAGGTGTACCATGGGGAGCTGAGGTTTGTTGTGAATTCAGGTGTACCATGGGGAGTGGAGGTTTGTTGTGAATTCAGGTGTACCATGGGGAGCTGAGGTTTGTTGTGAATTCAGGTGTACCATGGGGAGCGGAGGTTTGTTGTGAATTCAGGTGTACCATGGGGAGTGGAGGTTTGTTGTGAATTCAGGTGTACCATGGGGAAGGAGGTTTGTTATGAATTTAGGTGTACCATGGGGAGAGGAGGTTTGTTATGAATTCAGGTGTACCATGGGGGAGCGAAGGTTTGTTATGAACTCAGGAGTACCATGGGAAAAGGAGGTTTGTTATGAATTCCAAAGCCCTCACTCATCACTGTACCCTCTATATGAGAGTGGGCTGGCCTTCCTAAGCTCTTCGGAGACATAGTCATTGGTTACGTCTTCATTGATCAGGCCATACTGAGACAGCTCCCTTTTTACCTGTGTACCTACATTGTCCAGCAGACAAATGACAACAATTGGCTACGCTCACAGGACTGTATCTTGTTGACTGTGCCCGTACAGAGTTTGGTATAACAAATTTAAAAAGCATTCCAGTTTTCTTGCCCTTCCACTTGGAACAAGATACAAAAGGACAATAAATTGCAGGAGCTCGTGTCCTTGAATTAGCTTAAGGCTAGGGTCAAATCTATGGTGGACAATAAAGTGTGTGTGTGTGTGCTTCTCTTTTGGCCAGGTCTCTCTTGGAAAATAGTTTTTTCATCTCAACGAGACTAACCTGGTGAAAAGAATACAAATAACATAAATAATGAAATGCAAATGAAATGAAAAGTTGGTCACAAAATATACGTTCACTGATTGTGACTTGTTATTTCTGGTTTCATCCTACTTTTTATGAGATCTTTAAGTGAGTCAGTCATTTTTTTTCGATCTGACTATTCCACTTATTTACTACCACACAGAGAGCAGTTTTAGTGAAGGGTTTGCGCTACAGGAAGCCCAAATGTGTCAGATATTCTAATGGAACAGAGCACATGATATATGAGATGCTTTTCGAGTGTGGTTATGGGGGTTTACTTCTGCTAGTCTACAAAGTGCGGTTTCCCAACGGAGCTTAGAGAGGAGATCAAACGGAAAGAGCTCAAACAACACAGAGCTCACAGCGTGCACAACCAACACCCACATATCCATGTTCACATCACACACACACACACAGACAGACAGACCTACACATAGACAGACAAACACACAGACCTACACACGCACACAAATCAACCACACTTGCAAACAGACACATTTAACACAACACTCAAATTCTCCAAATGAACCACTGTTGATCAGATTTAACAGATATCATTCACTCCGGTGTTCCAGGTGTGCACGCTCCATGTTCTTGGTCTTCACTCTGGACCATAATTAGATTCATCAGCTGTGCAAGTGCTGGGCTTGATTGATCTATCCAGTCACTCATTGATACAAAATGGTAGGAAGCAACTATAGACACCTACACTTGAATGTCGTAAGAAGTTCTTTATTCTTGTCAAAAGAAGTTTTTTTAAATGCATCCAGTAGACATTATTTTCACTACATTCTTGCAACACAAAGTTAGTGTAAGGCAAAAAAAAAAAAAAGTTTTCTTTCCACTGATGCGGGTAAGTAAAGTCTGCCTACACTCATATGTGACGTGTTTCCGATGAGATCCTCATGATTAGCAACAGAGAGACCTGGCCAATCATCCACCATCATTTCCAGTAAGCGTAAGGGGTGCAGGCATCTGCGGCTTAAGGCATGACAGCCGACTGAAGATAAAGAACCGCAAACTAGCTAGACTCTTTAATCGCATGACACTACACTTCATAAAACAAACATTTCCTTTGTGTCATAGTGGCTCACAATGAAGTAGTTCTATTTTGGTTTCATCTGACCATATGACATTCTCCCAATCTTCTTCTGGATCATCCAAATGCTCTCTAGCAAACTTCAGACGGGCCTGGACACGTCTGGCACTGCAGGATTTGAGTCCCTGGTGGCGTAGTGTGTTACTGATGGTAGGCTTTGTTACTTTGGTCCCAGCTCTCTGCAGGTCATTCACTAGGTCCCCCCGTGTGGCTCTGGGATTTTTGCTCACCGTTCTTGTGATCATTTTGACCCCACGGAGTGAGATCTTGCGTGGAGCCCCAGATCGACGGAGATTATCAGTGGTCTTGTATGTCTTCCATTTCCTAATAATTGCTCCCACAGTTGATTTCTTCAAACCAAGCTGCTTACCTATTGCAGATTCAGTCTTCCCAGCCTGGTGCAGGTCTACAATTTGGTTTCTGGTGTCCTTTGACAGCTCTTTGGTCTTGGCCATAGTGGATTTTGGAGTGTGACTGTTTGAGGTTGTGGACAGGTGTCTTTTATACTGATAACAAGTTCAAACAGGTGCCATTAATACAGGTAACGAGTGGAGGACAGAGGAGCCTCTTAAAGGAGAAGTTACAGGTCTGTGAGAGCCAGAAATCTTGCTTGTTTGTAGGTGACCAAATACTTATTTTCCACCATAATTTGCAAATAAATTCATTACAAATCCTACAATGTGATTTTCTGGATTTTTTTTCTCATTTTGTCTGTCATAGTTGAAGTGTACCTATGATGAAAAGTACAGGCCTCTCTCATCTTTTTAAGTGGGAGAACTTGCACAATTGGTGGCTGACTAAATACTTTTTTTGCCCCACTGTATATGTGCCAATACGCTAGCTGCATAAAACATTAAGAACACCTGCTCTTTCCATGTCATAGACTGACCAGGTGAATCCAGGTGATCCCTTATTGACTTCACTTGTTAAATCCACTTCAATCAGTGTAGTTGAAGGGAGACAGGTTAAAGAAGGATTTTCAAGCTTTGACATGGATTGAGACATGGATTGTGTGTGTGCCATTCAGAGGGTGAATGGGCAAGACAACAGTGTCCTGTGTGTATCAAGAATGGTCCAACACCCACAGAACATCCAGCCAACTTGACACTACTGTGGCAAGCCTTGGAGTCTACATTAGCCAGCATCCATGTGGAACGCTTTCGACACCTTGTAGCCCATAACCCAATGAATTGATGCTGTTCTAAGTGCAAAAGGGGGTTCAACTCAATATTAGGATGGTGTTTTGTACACTCAGTGTATATACAGGCAGCATTAACATTGTGAGGAGGAAGAACTTGGCATCTGCAAGCATTGATACCATTTTACAACAGTTGATCTACACAGATATGTACAAGTTGTTTTTCAGTACAGCAAACATCCAAAAGTCGTTACAAAGATCTTCCTACCTTTGTCTCTATTTTCCAGAGCAACACTATGTTGATCACTATTATCGCTAGTTACAGTAATTCTGAACTATAGTTTTAACTAAATCATGATATCACACTTTTTACACATCAAGCTCAAATAAGAAGCTCTTTAAGTCTATGCTAAGAACTACAGAGCCTTCTCCCCTCCTCTTTGATGGCAGGGTGAGCTGAGGCCTGCTGGTCCAGGGCATCAGAGGGGTCCTAGAGAACAGGTGTGGTCTGGTGAGAGGATAGTCTACCCAGTCCTGTGGGTAGCGTAGATATCTCTGCTGCAGGTTGCCACGCTAAGGGGCTGTCAGGGGGGAAATAAAGGCTTTAGGTGACTGCTGTAGCTATTTGTTGTTGTTAATTAAGTCAGATTCACAGATCAGTTGAAGTCAGATTCACAGGTCAGTTTAAGTCAGATTCACAGATCAGTTGAAGTCAGATTCACAGGTCAGTTTAAGTCAGATTCACAGATCAGTTGAAGTCAGATTCACAGGTCAGTTGAAGTCAGATTCACAGGTCAGTTTAAGTCAGATTCACAGATCAGTTGAAATCAGATTCACAGGTCAGTTTAAGTCAGATTCACAGATCAGTTTAAGTCAGATTCACAGATCAGTTGAAGTCAGATTCACAGGTCAGTTGAAGTCAGATTCACAGGTCAGTTGAAGTCAGATTCACAGGTCAGTTTCCATTGCAACAACACTCTTTTTTTATGCATCTTCACCAGAAGTATTGTGAATAGCTAGCCTAGACCATCTCCCTAACATGCTGACAGACATTGGCTAACCATGAGACGTGGAATGAAGAATAGGTAGGAGATACGGATGGAATAAAAGCACAAAATACAGATGGAGAGATGGACAAGAGGTGGTGGTCGACAGCCTACTTCATAGTCAGGACTTGGCACCACTGGTGGACCACGGCCTGCTGAGCGGTACGTCTCTAAGGTGAAAACCAAATATAAATTATTATAAATAAATCAACTATTCGCTGTACCAATAAGAAATTATCAATACTATGCCACAGAGGAATTTATGTTTTTATGATGTGTGAATACTTTGCTGTCGAGTAGTCCTGGGTATGGTCAAATTAAATAGTTGAGAGTGCTCCCTATCACCAAGTGCCACTGTTGGCTGATGGATAATCAGATGGTAACAGTTTTTGGGGTGCAGCAGGTCCAGACTTCTTCTGAGCCCAGCTATACACAATGAAGATGACCCCTCCTGTCACCAGCAGGTCCCCAACAATAGCCCCGGTAACCAGAGTCGCATCCAGCTCAACGCAGTTTTCACACACTGCAACACCAAAAACAATACAGATAGGGTTAGTAGTCAAATTGTGTTAAAACATGGGTGTATGAAAGGAAGAAGAAGATGAGTCAATGGGTGTATATATTTCCTTTGCTTTTATCACTCTTATCTAATGTAAATGAGAAGTCATCTTTTTTCGTTAACTCACCCCCCGGGACATGTCATAGCAACAATGCTTCTCAAGAAGGATACACACCCTGAAACAAACAACAATTGACATTACCACGTACTCTTTACATTTATTTATTTAATGCATAAGAAAAAGTATTTACTTCACAGCTAACTTTTTTTTTAAACTAACATTGAATTATTGAATTGACACCAAACAAAACATTCAACATTACAGTTTTTCTCAATCATGTACAAGCAGTTGTTTGTAACAATGTTGTCGATCTTCAAAACAGAGTCCACAAGACACAGAACTCTGTGGCCTGTTGGAAAACAGTCAATGTAGTTGCCTTCTCAAAACATATGCAGTACATTTATCAAAACTACATTATACCGTCAAAATTACAAATACATTTATCCAAAGAACACGACTGCCTGCAAAAAGATAGACACAACTATACATATCTCTTGATTCCAAGCAGACAAAACAGAAAGTTAGTCTGTCTTTAAAAAATCCCAGTAGATCAATACATTTTCTTTGCAGTCACTTAATCATGATGATAAAACATTTGAGTGCAACTATCCAAAAGTGCAGAATTATGGGGAACTATTCTCCTTTGACACATATTTCTCCAAACAATTTCATACACAAAATATTATTCCTGTTTTTTTTTTAAATGCACATCGTTCATTGGTATCATCACAATCCAATTCCATGTATTCAATGCAAAAGGTTATACTTTTGTAGACTTTTCATTGGTGCACTGAAACACAATCCACAATAGAAATATGGAAGGTTGAGGACAATGGAGGAACACACTTGACATGCATGTATAGGCCTAAATACACATTAAAGCAAAGCTCTATAATGAAAGGACACAATGTTGGCTATGATGACTTAGGAGTAACCCAAGGTTATGTAAAAGTAACCCAACTTCATTGTCTACAATATTGTGAAAAATCATAACAATTACACATGGATCTTTCCATATATTGTACATGGTATGACACTGATGTGAGACTTTTTGTGCAGTAGTAGTTACTGATTGCAGGAAACATTTATCTTCTGATGAAAACAATGTGTTAATATTCTTGAACTGAACACTAGACAGTGAGTTTTGTATTCACTGATGACATTTGTATTTAAAGTTTTGCAAAAGGTGGGGTAAGATATGCAAGTCAGGTACTAAGGCAATAACACGATCAGAAGTTCTGTAAATCTATTTGAGCATTTGATCATTGATGTTCTGCTATGGTACGTTTCAACACAGATCCCAGAATTGCTTGTACACTATTGAGAAGAACTGTAAATACTTTCAATATATAACTAAACCATATATTTTTTTGTTTAATACAATCAATCTCTACATTGTAATACATGTAAATATAGGACAACTGATTTGAACAAAGAAGCCATAGAAACCATCTCAACCTGATTTTTGTCCCTGCACAGCAGTGATGGCGACCATGAAGAAGATGAGCACACCACTCATGTTAACTCTGTTCATGTCTTCTCTGTCTCTCAAGGTAAGTCAAGTGTATTTTTGTTATTGTATTCTGTCTGAATTTAAGTGCTGGAGATCTACAGTACTTATGTGAATATAGTCTGAAAATGTTGTGTTTAGAAAAGTCAATAGTTCTCTCAAAGCCTGCTCTCTCTTTGCCTCTCTCTCTCTCTCTCTCTCTCTCTCTCTCTCTCTCTCTCTCTCTCTCTCTCTCTCTCTCTCTCTCTCAGGAAGAGATTTTTTCAAGATGAGGTTTTGATTGTTCTGCTGTTACACACCTCTTTCCGTAGGCTTTACACTGAATATAGAAATATAGTCATTTAGTAGTTAAGGAAATGATTCAAATAATTATAAAAATTGAACAGCATATTCATTATTTGATCTAACTTCAAATCGCATTTACTGTATTGTGTTTTTGAAGGTGTTTTTTTTATGTTGTGTAGTAATAGCAAACATTTTGACAAAATATATTTATATATGTATACATATATAATGAGAAATACATTATGTACTATAAAGAAGGAACTGGGACCAGGGGTAGGGCAACTTAATATGGAGAAGGCCACACCATAGGACAGTTGTGCCCTCTGCTGGATTCAGTCAGTGAACTACTGTAATGATGAGTACTCAGTACTGTAAATGAAAAGGTTGACAAATGCCATATACAGTAATAAATGAATACTAATTTTCCTGTGATGTTCATAAATATTGTAGGCTACATTCCTAATTATTTGCTATTTGACAATTCCGTTACTCTAGCTTTGATTTGTGAAATAAATAAATAAATAAATGCAATGCATGACCTATAACCTACATGGAATTCTATTGGCACAAATGTTGGTTACTTGGTTGGTGATTTGTTAATAACAGACTTATTTTAGCTGCACAGCTAGTAACAATGTAAATCGTACCAGGAGGCCACCAAAACATTAAATATAGGGCCTATTCATTACTATTTCAAATGTCAGCATTATATTCCAAGCATTTGCAACAAATGGCAGTTAAAGGGATAGGGAGGTATGATGAGGATGTGGAGACTATAGGTAGACATCATAGTGGGTCTACAGTGCATTCGGAAAGTATTTAGACCCCTTGACCTTTTCCAAATTTTGTTACGTTTTACAGTCTTATTCTAAAAAATGTTTTTAATAAATATTATCTCATCAATCTACACACAAATCCCCATAATGACAAAGCAAAAACAGGTTTTTAGAGATGTTTGCAAATGTATAAAAAAAATGTTTAAACTACCTGGTTCCCTTTGCTATGAGACATGAAATTGAGCTCAGGTGCATCCTGTTTCCATTGATCATCCTTGAGATGTTTCTACAAATTGTTTGGAGTCCACCTGTGGTAAATTGACAGTTGACAGTGCATGTCAGAGCAAAAACCAAGCCAGAGGTCAAAGGAATTGTCCATAGAACTCCGAGACAGGATTGTGTCGAGGCACAGATCTGGGGAAGGGTACCAAAAACATTCTGCAGCATTGAAGGTCCCGAAGAACACAGTGGCCTCCATCATTCTTAAATCGAAGAAGTTTGGAACCACCAAGACTATTCCTAGAGATGGCTGCACAGCCAAACTGAGCAATCGGGGGAGAAAGGCCTTGGTCAGGGAGGTGACCAAGAACCTGATGGTCACTCTGACAGAGCTCCAGAGTTTCTCTGTGGGAGAACCTTTCAGAAGGACAACCATCTCTGCAGCACTCCACCAATCAGGCCTTTATGGTAGAGTGGGGCTAGGAAACACTGTCACCACCGATAAATCCGTGATAATTGAGAATTTCAATAAGCATTTTTCTACGGCTGGACATGCTTTCCACCTGGCTACCCCTACCCCGGCCATCAGCCCTGCACCCCCCACAGCAACTTGCCCAAACCTCCCCATTTCTCCTTCACCCAAATCCAGATAGCTGATGTTCTGAAAGAGCTGCAAAATCTGGACCCCTACAAATCAGCCAGACAATCTGGACACTCTCTTTCTAAAATTATCCGCTGATTTATTTTGATTTTCCCATGATGTCAAGCAAAGAGGCACCGAGTTTGAAGGTAGGCCTTGAAATACATCCACAGGTACACCTTCAATTGAGTCAAATAATGTAAATTAGCCTATCAGAAGCTTCTAAAGCTATGACATAATTTTCTGGAATTTTCCAAGCTGTTTAAAGGCACTGTCAACTTAGTGTATGTAAACTTCTGACCCACTGGAATTGTGATACAGTGAATTATATGTGAAATAATCTGTCTGTAAACAATTGTTGGAAAAAGGACTTGTGTCATGCACAAAGTAGATGTCCTAACCGACTTGCCAAAACTATAGTTTGTTTAACAAGAAATTTGTGGAGTGGTTGAAAAACGAGTTTTAATGACTCCAACCTAAGTGTATGTAATCTTCCGACTTCAACTGTATGTAAATGTGATATTTCAGTTTGGGATTTTTAATACATTTGCAAAAAATTCTAAAAACCTGTTTTTGCTATGTCATTATGGGGTATTGTGTCTAGATTGATGAGGGGGGAAAACTATTCAATACATTTTAGAATTAGGCTGTAATGTAACAAAATGTGGAAATGGTCAAGAGGTCTGAATACTTTCCAAATGCACTGTGTGTGGAACAAAACCCCTTTTTTCCCCCTATGGTCTGTCTGGTCTCAATACATTAACAAGTAACCCATCATCGACGAGAGGAGAGATGAGGAGAAGTACTATATGATTAACTCAACAGTGAACAAAACCCATGAATAGCACCAGAAATACAGTCTTGGAATGGAATGACAGTAAAAATGCCCACTTAGCAGAGATAATTAATTCCACTTTGGTTCAAACAACGTTAAGGTTGATTCAACTAGTGTGTGCCTAGTGGGTGTAATCCGAATAATGTAGTGTCTTAACAGGATGGACAAGAAGAGTTGTCAACCTCAACTTGACAAGAATGGAGTAAATGACTCTGCCTGGAAAAGGTCACCGGTGGGAGGGCCTCGAAACGATGAAGGCAGTGGCGAGTTGAGACTTGCCCCATATCGGCTGAGACTGCTAGTCAATGCGTGTTGGACTGGGGTTTACAGACAGTCTAAGCGACAGGTCCAGAATAGTTCACCGAGTTTATAGAATCGAAGTGTCCAGTCCCTTCAGATGTTATTCGGGAGGTTGGTGGGGACTCCACAAGAGTCTGGTCAATTGGGTCGACTCCGGACACCTTTTCCAATGTGCGTAAAACGGTTGTATCTCCTCGTCCTCTTTTCCGGACTAGCAACTTCAGGTGAGTGTGCTGAGAAGTTATTTCGATTTATAGGCCTACTCTACTAACATTGAATGAATCCAAACAATGGAAACTAGTCCAAGAGAACAGTAATTGTGGTTATTAGTAATATCTGGTTATAGCAGTTTAGATCACATGGTTAGATTATGTTTGATCAGTAATTATTCTCCTCCATCCCTCCCTCGACACATCATTACGAAGGTATGGTGATATTTGGGAGTAGCTGTTCTATGCATTAGACCAGTGAAGTGGTGAAAACATTTACTCATACTGGTGCGTTAAGTGAAGTGGGAACTTGGGTCCATGCGCTGGTTTAGGGTTGGTCGTCTGAGCATTCCGACGTGATTATAAACTGCAGCTTGCCTATCCCCTTAATGACTTTACCGTATTTGTCGGTATTGAGGCAAAGACACATTGTCTTGAGGCTTCATGCAACATAATTCGTTTCCTGCTTTTGATAATGTATATCCGTGCTTGCGTGCTAGCAAATGGATCCCGAGATTTTGACTGCCCAGTAGGAAGGTCCACCTGTTTCCCGTGAACAAGTCAAAGGATGTCACTAGTGGCTCATATGAGCTACTATCTTGGCAGATGCACAAAGAACCTCGGTGGATTTGTAATAAACAGATTACAATGGAAATAGGTCAAACTTTAGGCTATTTAGTTATCATGTAATTGCAGTTAGCGTTACTGATATTCCTCTGGAGAACAGTAGAGAACATTAGGCGTATTGAGAGAGGTATGCCTATTTAACCTTGACATAATCTCTGGAAGTGTCCAACTGTGCGCTATAAGTGGATTATATGCATAGGTGCAAGCTGCTTAGGTTTACATTGACATCATGTGCCAAGCAATAATTCATTCATATTAACAGAGTGCCTGACTAATTGTGCAAATAAAGATAGACAATATTGAGCAATTTACTGGGAATATTGAGCAACAAACTGTTGACACTTTTGACCATCACTAACACAATTGTATAAACTCTCACTCCTTCAAATGTTCACATACATTTTCTTGATCACAGACATGATACCCCTCCCCCTATGGGAATAATTTAGAATTTTTCAAATATCTTGCATTTAGGTTAATAATCAATCTCATGCCTGTCCTCTGCACTATAGAAGACTATGCTTGTGTCAGCACCATGCACAGCTGTTGAGGAACAATCTTGTGTGTATTAATTAGTGTATTAATTCACTCTAGGTTGTTTAGGACAACTCTGGGCCAAAGAGAGAAGTTGTTTAGATATTGTAAATATCCCTGTTTCCCTGTTTAGCTAAAACATCAACAGGAAACTATCGCAATACTCTCTTAACCATTACGTGATATTCTGCCATTGGTGATAAATGTTCATTCTTGCCATGACTGGGTTTCCTTTCATAATGTATACCTACGTTTCCTTTCTTCGCTTTCCTACGTCTCAAACAGCCTATTTCATGAGCTTGTGAGCTCATGGACACGCAATCATGCATGTGTCGGCTTGTCCTGACAATCCTTGTTTACCATCTTGACACACACACACACACACACACACACACACACACACACACACACACACACACACACACACACACACACACACACACACACACACACACACGCACACACACACACACGCACGAGTTCAGAGTAATACTGAATTGCATGTGCTGGTTACGTAACCTCCAGATATTTGGTTGGCCCTTTTAGCATAGTTAATCACATCTAATTTGCCATAATAGAGAAGGGACACTTATTTTGCGCCCCTGTTATTAGTTCAGGGTCAATATCACTGAGGAAAGTGTTTTGACATGCTAAACAGTCAACACACTTTTTATGCATAATGTGAATGGGCAGCCCAGGGGCACAGTTGACAGTCACTTGGTCTATCTCAAGTTCCACCCTATAAGATAACCTCATAAAGTTTTTTTTTCTTTCTGCATGAGAATGGGTTTGGCCCTAAGCTGAAACAATGATTTGATCTCATATCTACTTCCCTGTGCATGACAGAGTTGTTGTGGGGACAGTTCCGTTTTTCTCCAAACTATTTGTCAATAATGTAAACAAAAGGAGTTCCAGTCAAATCTAGTGGGTTTCCTCAGGAAAAATAAACCCGTTCCAGTCATTTAAGATAGCTCATCGGACTCATCTGATGTTGTTTATTCATTAATCAGGAAACAGCTAAGTAATGTACCATGTTGGTAACACTGTACTAGACAGCTGACACAACTTGCCATAACCTGTTATAATATGGTCATAACACTGCCATGACACATATTTAGACCTGCTGTGACATATATTGTGTTATTTTAGGGCTGGTTATGACACCTACATAAGCGACACCTACAAACCTACCACACAAGGCAAAACATTCCGTTACACCATAGTCTACATGTCAACAGTATGTCTATGTTATATAACATTTTTAAACTGACCATATTAAATTACCATTGTAATTGCGCACACATTGATGTCAGACATGCACCTACCCCAATGCTTCGTTGCTGATGACTGGGATGAATGCAGGAGCAGATTTCAGGAGCAGGACAAGACACCCTCTTTTTGATTGATGACTGACATAAGGGCATGTACGTGATTGGCCTATCTGGCTTTTTGATTATGATGGTCCTGATGCTTCTTGACAGTGTCAAAGTGTATATTCTACAAGTTATTTAAAATATGATCTAAAAAAACAGGACTGTAAAGAATTCATTACAACAACAACAAAGGATTTAAGAAACAAACTTTTAAACAAAAGGAGACTTCTTGGCAGGGCAAAAACATAAATTCAATAACTGTGGAGTTTGACACTCTTATGTAGGTGTCATAACCAGCCATAAAATAACGCAATATATGTCACAACAGGTGTAAATATATGGGCCATGACAGTGTTATGATCATGTTATAACAAGTTATGACAAGTTATGTCAACTGTTATGTCATATTATGACATGTTATGACACTGGGGCAAAATTACATGTTAAAATTCATTGATCCATTAAAATATCTGCTCCAGAGTTATCCCCACCCCTAAGGCTCTATGACTACCTGTAAATATGGTGTGTGGAAAAGTTTTCTTCCAAGTATTAGAGTGTTATTGGTGTGGGTGTTAGTGAATTTGTTGCGTTGGACCTAGGCCCACTTAAAAGACTTTAAAAAATGCACTTTACTCCAAAACAACAATCTGTGGAGACCTGCTTGAGTCAGTGTTGATGCCGAGGTGGGAGAGGAGGTTTGATGGATTCAACTTTTATCCTTTCTTATCGTAAAAAACACTTTTCCAGGCCAATACTACAAGATGAATTGTAGCCTGTTAGTTCACCCCTGAATTTGGAAAAAAGGGGGAGAGAGGGCAGGAGGTAGAGAGAGAGAGAAGGGGGTGGAGAAAGAGCGAGAGGGAGAGTTTGAGTGTGGTGTGTGTGCAGTGGCATGTATTCATGGATGCCAAGGGAAGCCATTCTTCCCCCCAAAACTTACCAAGAAAAAAATTAACTAAATCATGTCTATCTGTGTTTCATACATTTCCTTCAATTCGCAAGAGGCTGAATGTATCTCACTGGAGAAAGCATCCGAGTGGGTGAAACAGTGCCCCTCTGTCTCTGACAGTATGTGTAGTGTATCTGATGCTGTCTGGTCATAAAGAGCATGGCATTGTTTAACCAAAAAAGTTATTTATTCATTATTTTACCAGGTAAGTTGACTGAGAACACGTTCTCATTTACAGCAACGACCTGGGGAATAGTCACAGGGGAGAGGAGGGGGATGATGAGCCAATTGTAAACTGGGGATTATTAGGTGACCGTGATGGTTTGAGTGCCAGGTTGGGAATTGTTGCCACCTGTAGCATTGAATGCAAGGGAAGCCAGCGAGCATTTGGCATCCCTTGATAATTAAAAATAATAATAACCAATCAGCGTTGACCTAAACTGAGTGAGCTCAGCTGTAAATGTTCTGGGCCACCAAAAGAAAAGTGTCAAGGGAAGCCAGTTTGGATTTGGCTTCAGACCAATCACATCACAACCTAAATGTCATTATTGACAGATTTTTTGTTGTTGTTGTTGCATTTTGTTGTGTTGTTGTCCTCCGGTGGCTAGATGGGGCGGCAGGGTAGCCTAGTGGTTAGTTCAAACCCCCCAGCTGACAAGGTGCAAATCTGTCGTTCTGCCCCTGAACAGGCAGTTAACCCACTGTTCCTAGGCCGTCATTGAAAATAAGAATTTGTTCTTAACTGACTTGCCTGGTTAAATAAAGGTTAAATAAAAAAATAAAAAATAAAAGATAGCTAGCTACAATCGTCCCTTTCCTAAATTAGCCATGGATAGAGATAGGGATTTGGACTTGTGGTTTTACTTGATTCTCCACACTGGAGAATTAAGTACATGTATTATAATGGCGATTCTGCTCCAACCTTAAATTCCTACATTGTGCCCCTGGCCTGAGAGGATGGAAGTTCAACAAGTAGCTAGATGTAGTCGGCTAAGATTAACTAGCTGGCCTGGTGTATGAAAGGAAGGAAGTTAGGCTAGCAAGCAACTATTTTAGCCAGGTAGCCTAGGATAAAACAACTAAAAGTGTGTACTGTATGACAGAGAAGTTGAAAGGGTGCTTGAATAGTGGAGGCTGCTCCTGTTTTCTTTGCAACTTGCGGTAACTCTCCGTGGTTTTAAATCAATAGTTGTTTAGTAGTCCAAAAATCTCTGAAACATTAACTTGATTGACCATGCTGTAGGTCATGTACAGTGGGGCAAAAAAGTATTTAGTCAGCCACCAATTGTGCAAGTTCTCCCACTTAAAAAGATGAGAGAGGCCTGTAATTTTCATCATAGGTACACTTCAACTATGACAGACAAAATGAGAAAAAATATCCAGAAAATCACATTTTAGGATTTTTAATTAATTAATTTGCAAATGATGGTGGAAAATAAGTATTTGGTCAATAACAAAAGTTTATCTCAATACTTTGTTATATACCCTTTGTTGGCAATGACAGAGGTCAAACGTTTTCTGTAAGTCTTCACAAGGTTTTCACACACTGTTGCTGCTATTTTGGCCCATTCCTCCATGCAGATCTCCTCTAGAGCAGTGATGTTTAATCTGACCATATGACATTCTCCCAATCTTCTTCTGGATCATCCAAATGCTCTCTAGCAAACTTCAGACGTGCCTGGACATGTACTGGCTTAAGCAGGGGGACACGTCTGGCACTGCAGGATTTGAGTCCCTGGTGGCGTAGTGTGTTACTGATGGTAGGCTTTGTTACTTTGGTCCCAGCTCTCTGCAGGTCATTCACTAGGTCCCCCCGTGTGGTTCTGGGATTTTTTTCTCACCGTTCTTGTGATCATTTTGACCCCACGGGGTGAGATCTTGCGTGGAGCCCCAGATCGAGGGAGATTATCAGTGGTCTTGTATGTCTTCCATTTCCTAATAATTGCTCCCACAGTTGATTTCTTCAAACCAAGCTGCTTACCTATTACAGATTCAGTCTTCCCAGCCTGGTGCAGGTCTACAATTTTGTTTCTGGTGTCCTTTGACAGCTCTTTGGTCTTGGCCATAGTGGAGATTGGAGTGTGACTGTTTGAGGTTGTGGACAGGTGTCTTTTATACTGATAACAAGTTCAAACAGGTGCCATTAATACAGGTAACGAGTGGAGGACAGAGGAGCCTCAGAGGATTTCTGTGAGAGCCAGAAATCTTGCTTGTTTGTAGGTGACCAAATACTTATTTTCCACCATAATTTGCAAATAAATTCATTAAAAATCCTACAATGTGATTTTCTGGATTTTTTTTCTCATTTTGTCTGTCATAGTTGAAGTGTACCTATGATGAAAATTACAGGCCTCTTTCATCTTTTTAAGTGGGAGAACTTGCACAATTGGTGGCTGACTAAATACTTTTTTGCCCCACTGTAACTGTTTGTTACTTGATATACTGTATGTTTTGTGGAATTCAACTGTTGCTCTCCGGTTTTGTAATCAAACAAATGTGTGGTTGAATTTATTCTGCCACTGTGTCTTCTTATTGTCTCGGCCTTAGGCCTATATATCACTGTGTCAAGGCATATGAACTAACAGGTTATAGAGTAAACAACTCAATTATGACAACACATAGGTTGTAATAGGACTTTTTTTCTGGATTGGCTTCCCTGGTGATTTTACCCATGCACCGTGTGTGTGTGTGTGTGAGAGACAGAGAGAGTGAGAGTGAGAGTATGTAGCTTGGCCTGTGAATGTAGGTTGTTACCTGAACTCAGCTCCTCCCTTCCACTATGAAAGAGCTCTTGTAAACGTAACCTGTGCTTGTGAAATCTCTGCCCACAAAGGAGCGAGGAGAGTCTTTGTAGTCTTCTTAGGTTTTGTGTTGTTATGTGTAGGAGACCCGGCCCAAGTGTTTCTTTCTCCAAAGCTGTAAGAGAGTCAGGTTTTGTCCGGCGATCTAGGAGTCTGGTCCTAATAGGGGAAGAAAAACTAAACATAGACACGATGTAAGAAATATTGTAATGAACACAATTTCCCAAGTCCGAGGGGAGAGCCGTGCCGATCGGTTGAGTTGCCTTACATCGTTCTTCCAGATCCAATGTAAACCCACCTTCTATTCACATTAAGTAACAACAACTCGTTAGATTTGTACCTAGGGTACATTTCAACAGTCTTTTTGGTAAGGAAGGTACTCTGTACTGTGTTGATAACATCCACATGCACTCTCTACTGGAGACTGACACATTAATCAATCAATGACTATAATGACGCAGATTGATTGATTGAAGTTATTTGATGATTAAAAACACATATAGAGCCATAACACCGATTTAACAGCTACTGTATGCAGGTAGGTATTCACAGAGACCTTATAGACTAGAGAGAGAGAGAGAGCGAGAGAGTGAGAGAGAGAGAGAGAGAGAGAGAGAGAGAGAGAGGTAAGAAACTGATTTCGGGCTAAAATATATGCAGGGAGAAGATAATATTGACAGGTTCAAGCAACAGATTTAGAGTAATTGAAGGAACATGTTCATCCCAAAGTATGCCACTGCTGTAATAAATTATATCTACAAAAGTATGAAAATGACTCACAGAATGTGGATTATTCATGCTTTTTGGCATGGATATTCCTACTTTTTCTGTCTATCTTGTCTGCGACATACTGCAAGCCCATACTGCAAGCCTACTGCACTGGCATCCTCACGATATGCCATAAAAAAAATCACTGGACAATGGGTGTGGTCAGTAGACGCTAGAAGTCAAAGTCCCAATTCGAAATGTAAACAAGCAAACGAGCCCAACGGACAGAAAGACGGACAAACAAATAAACATCCCCTTAATATCATCATCTCCAATCTCTCTGGCTGTTCCCACTGAATTCCCCTACAGTGTCCCAGCTAGCACCTTTGGCTCCTTGGAAGTTGTGGGAACGTACGTTTTTGGTGTCCCATTGGTTCTGGGAACGAAGCCATACATTTCCTGACCAGTAAAACGAGAAGGGTTTAATTACAGACCGCTCTTTGATATCAAGTTACATCCAGTGATGCTTGCCATTGTTACCTAGCCATTTTTTCACGTCGGGACAAAAGTTGTTGACAACTGTAGCATTGCAGCTAAGCCTAACCCTAACTATTTTCCTAACTGTAACCTCATTCTCTTAACCTGCCACACTAATTAATCTAACTTGTCACGTTAATTATCCTAACCTGCTATGTAAACAAATCATCTGTGTCGAGAATAGGAATGACCACATCATGAAATGCCCCGAATTGTGGTCTGACAAAGTTTTGCTATGGTTTCCTAAAAGTTTTCCTTGGAGGATTTATTAACGTTCTGAGAACACCAATTATAGTTTTTTTTATGGAAAGTTTTCTTAACGTTCTCAGAACAATTTGAGAACATTACTTTCAATAGAAGCATGAGGAAACCTGTAGGAATCATTAGGCTGAAGTACTGAAAATCCCACAGAATAATGTTTTTTTTTTTATGTTCTCGGAACAAGGTGTGAACATTATTTTAAATAGAACCATCTGGAAATCTGTAGGAAACATTATGCTGAAGTACTGAAATTCCCACAGAAGAAAGTCGTTTTTAATGTTCTCGGAACTATGTCAGTACATGACTTTAAAGAGAACCATGAGGAAACCTGTAGGAAACGTTATGCTGAAGTACTGAAATTCCAACAGAAGAACATTGTTTCATAATGTCCTCTTTACTATTTGAGAACATTCCCAATGTCAAACCAGTTGGAGAACATTCGTAGAACGTTACAAAAATGTAAATGAAATGTAATAATGTTTGATCTTTTAAGAAACGTTCTGATAAAGTAATGAAATACCATTACATTTTTTTGTGAAGTTCCTTAAATGTGCTGAGAATGTTCCAAAGCCAAGCAACTATCCTGCACCATTCCCATGAAGAAAGGTTATGCAGAAGTACTGAATTTCCCACCTAAGAAACATATGGTTCTCAGAACATTATTTACTAGCTGGGTATCCTGCACATTTCCCAGAATCTTGTGGGAAGGTTGTATACAAAATAATTATAGGACAAATAATTTTAGGACAACCATGCTCTCACCAGGCTCTAAGAAACATATGGTTCTCAGGACATCCCACAAGGTTCTGGGAATGGTGCAGGATACCCAGCTAGGACATAATGTTCTGAGAACCATATGTTTCTTAGGTGGGAATTTCACTACTTCAGCATCGCGTTTCTTACAGGTTTCCTCATGGTTCTATTTAAAGTAATGTTCTCAAATTATTCAGGGAACGTTAAAAAACAACATTCTTCTGTGAGAATTTCAGTACTTCAGCATGTTTTCTGCAGGTTTTCTCATGATTCTATTTATAGTCATGTTTTCAGAACATCAAGAAAACTTAAAACAAGAAAACATTAGTAATGTTCAAAGAACATTCTAAGAATGTTATTTAAAAACATATACATTCTGTTCTCAGTGTCAATAAAACTCTATCCTCTATCTTGTTAAGTATGTTCAGGTGTGTTGGCCGCTCCCACTAATTGGCCACACCTGATCTTAACCTTTTTACACACAAGTTCCAAATATCTCTAACAGTAGCCCCAGCGTGAGTTGTTTTATGCACGTGATGTCAGAATGCACTCAATGTTCCAAAATGTGATTGTTACGCAACAGGACAGTTAACTGGGCTGAATGCAAATGATCTATAGGCTATGTTTCAACTTGTCAATTTCAAGTTTTATTTTCTAACAGTTGGAATTGAGGTGTGTTCCGCCGCTTCATTAACTCAATTTCACTGTTGCAGACAATTTATGTTTGAGGCTTTACTGAACCGGACAAACTTCTATCTTCGAGGAGAGCCTAAGCCATTCCTGAGTGTTTCCGCAGACATTTGCATACATTTGCGTAGTCTTGCACAAACTTTTTCCATGTGCGGCACATTTTCTGGCTGGCGCTCGCATTGCTTTCATTGTTGTTTTCCTTACAAATAATAACTTTGGACATGTGTGCTTTTCTATCAAAGTAAGTGCCTTATTTTCTGTATAGTGTTTCTACTGTCACGCCCTGACCTTAGATATCTCTGTTTTATATATATTTTGGTTAGGTCAGGGTGTGACTAGGGTGGGTACTCTAGTGTTGTATGTCTAGAGTTTTGTATGTCAAGGGTTGTTGTAGTTCTAGGGGTTTTGTATTTCTGTTGCCCTGATATGGTTACCAATCAGAGACAGCTGTTTATCGTTGTCTCTGATTGTGGATCAGATTTAGGCAGCCCTGTTTCCCACTTTCTGTTGTGGGATTTTGTCTATGTGTAGTTTCCTGTCAGCACTCGTTTGTATAGCTTCACGTTTCGTTTTTGTTATTTTGTTAGTTTGTTCAGTGTTTCATTCTTTAAATAAATAAGAATGTACGCATGCCACGCTGCGCCTTGGTCCGATCCTTACGACGAACGTGACGGTAGCAGACAGTATATATGTATGGAGCATAATGTATTTACAGTTCTATTTACATGTTTTTAAGTGCTGGCGACAAATAATGCATTCTGATTATTGCATAGATTGTAATGGATACCTATGATGTGTGTAAAATACTTTTTTGAAGGTTGTACTGATTATGATGAGCTAATGCTAAGCTATGTGTGGCGCCATGTTTGTTGACATTATACAATGCATTGTGGGTGTCACGTAAATGTCTGTCAGACCAAAGATATTATAATGAGGTGACGGAATGGTTCACTCATCTTTTGAGTAAACATCCGGAAGTGAATGATCGTAGATGAAACACCCCTTTCAACATGCATACTGCATATAGACCAAACTTATCTTGTCTCCTGTTATCTTTTGTTGACCCCCCCCCAAAAAAACATGGTGGCGCGCACAAACTACCCATCGTCGGATTACATTAGATTTTTTAGAAAGTGTGTTCTGCCTCTTCATTAACTCCATTTCACTGTTGCAGACAATATATGTTTGAGGCTTTTCTGAGCCGGACAAACTTCTCTCTTCGAAATGATCAATGGTGAACTCACCCGTGATGTGATGAATTGTAAATAGGAATTTCTATTAGCTAATTCATATTGTAGTTTCTGACCTCTTGTGTTATGTCAATCTTTCCTCAGTTAGCGCTAGGACTAATGTAGCCTCCATTTTCTGGTTTGGATGATTGTGTTATGCTGTCACAACTTCTGTGAATGTCCAAAAATAAACTGGTCACGTTCAGGACCAAGCTTTGTAAGGACTGTGTTTGTGCAAAATGTTTCTGTGAAAAAAAACGGTGTGGCCAGCTGAAAGTGTGGCAACCGACTGTTGCGTCAGTTAAAACTGTGCGTTCTAAATAGGTGTTCTAATCACACCGGTTTGAGGGTAAGCTGCAGGGACCACTGTAGAATGATCACGCTCATTTGTTGGTACATGTCAAAGTGCTTGGTACGTGGTGAGTGCTTGTTTCCTTTTGAAATGGGGTCTGTTTGAATAGACAAATTAAATACATGGCATGCGAGCTCCATCCTGGTGGCACAGTGGACTACAGAACATGGCTACAGAACAGAAGATCATAGGTTTGAATCTCATTGATGCCGTGACACCATAAAAAAATAAACGTGTTTGCATGATTAATGCTTAATCAAATACATTTTCTTGCGACCTGTCTGTGCTTGGAGTTAAAAACAGTTAACACAAACTAAGCAATCAGTGTGTTCTCAGAACAGTTTTTAATTACCTTCAACTAACCTATAATTTATTAAAACCTCCCAGTAAAATGTTCAGGGAACCATAGTAAAACATTGTCAGAACCTCCCTTCAACCTAGAAATGTAAGTTCCTAGAACAGGTGAAATTTTCACTTCTGTTCTCAGAACGTGTAAAAAACATTCAGTTTTACCAAACGTATTGTATGGCTTCATTCCCAGATCCAATGGCAAACCAAAAACATACGTTCCCACAACTTCCAAGGAACCAAATATGCTAGCTAGGCAGCTTATAATGTCAACAATTGCTTTCACTTGATAAAAATTCAAATGGAATGCATCTCATAGTGCGATCTTTAAGATGATTACCTAACATACTTGAGTTTGGATGAACCTACTGTAAATAGGTACTGTGTGAGAACCAGTTTAGTCTACCTCCCCTTCCCTTTCCGCTCTCCAACTCCCCCCCCATCCTCCGTGCTCCAGTTTCCTGGTGGAAGATAAATGTGTTGGGGAAGGAGGGGGATGCTGGCCTATGTGCTGTAGCCCCATTCCCCTCACAACAAAAGCCAGTGTGGAGTCTGCTGTGGACAGACAAAGTGATTGGCCCAGGCCTGAGCCTCCTCCTCGTCCTCCTTCTGCCAGCCACGGTCATTAACTGGGACTGATATAGGCCAAGCTAGCCAGCTCGGAGCTCCTAAATCGAGGCCTTTTTCTCGTCCCTGAGAATTTTGCCATTTCCCGAGGCAGGCCCAATCAGTCTGCCGCCACCAACCCAACCCAGCCACCCACAACATCCCCTCAAGGATTTTGGGCAATTTAAAACACATTAGGGCCAGGGGGAACTGGGTGCGCTCCTCTGGTGTTGGTGATGAAGGAGGGCCCTCTCTGTCTAATGTACAGTGGGGCTGGTTACTGGTAATGTGGCCTACAGGAAGCCCTCTGCGCTGCTGATAAGGAAAATACAGGTTCCTGGGGAGCCGAGCCCAGCAGCTGTTTTCCCAGCTACATGCGTGATCTCATTAGATGAACAAGCATCCAGTCTTTATGGACCCATAGGCTTATAGCCATATCAAAAACCCTCTCAGCACGGGAGGGATGCATTCATTATCAAATCAAATCCAATTTAATGCGCTGAATACAACAGGTTACACCTTACCGTGAAATGCTTACTTACAAGCCCTTAACCAACAATGCAGTTCAAGAAATAGAGTTAACAATATATTTACTAAATAAACTAAAGTTAAAAAAATATTATTTTTTAAAGTAACACAAGAAAATAACATAACAATAATGAGGCTATATACAGGGGGCACCGGTACCGAGTCAATGTTAGTCGAGGTCATTTGTAAAGTGACTATGTATAGATAATAAACAGCGAGTAGCAGCAGTGTAAAAAGAAAGGGGGGGTGTCAATGTAAACAGTCCGGGTGGACATTTGATTAATTGTTCAGCAGTCTTATGGCTTGGGGGTAGAAGCTGTTAAGGAGCCTTTTGGTCCTAGACTTGGCACTCTGGTACCGCTTGCCATGGGGTAGCAGAGTCTATGACTTGGGTGACTGGAGTCTTTGACAATTTTGTGGGCCTTCCTCTTGCACCGCCTAGTATATACAGTGGCTTGCGAAAGTATTCACCCCCTTGGCCATTTTGTTGCCTTACAAGCTGGAATTAAAATAGATTTTTGGGGGGTTTGTATAATTTGATTTACACAACATGCATACGACTTTGAAGATACAAAATATTTTTTAATGTGAAACAAACAAGAAATAAGACAAAAAAAACAGAACTTGAGCTTGCATAACTATTCACCCCTCCAAAGTCAATACTTTGTAGAGCCACCTTTTGCAGCAATTACAATCTCTTGGGGAATGTCTCTATAAGCTTGGCACATCTAGCCACTGGGATTTTTGGCCTGTTCTTCAAGGCAAAACTGTTCCAGCTCCTTCAAGTTGGATGGGTTCCGCTGGTGTACAGCAATCTTTAAATCATACCACAGATTCTCAATTGGATTGAGGTCTGGGCTTTGACTAGGCCATTGCGAGACATTTAAATGTTTCCCCTTAAACCAGTTGAGTGTTGCTTTAGCAGTATGCTTAGGGTCATTGTCCTGCTGGAAGGTGAACCTCCGTCCCAGTCTCAAATCTCTGGAAGACTGAAACAGGTTTCCCTCAATAATTTCCCTGTATTTAGCGCCGTCCATCATTCCTTCAATTCGGACCAGTTTCCCAGTCCCTGCTGATGAAAAACATCCCCACAGCATGATGCTGCCACCACCATGCTTCACTGTGGGGATGATGCTCTTGGGGTGATGAGAGGTGTTGGGTTTGCGCCAGACATATATTTTTCCTTGATGGCCAAAAAGCTCAATTTTAGTCTCATCTGACCAGAATACCTTCTTCCATATGTTTGGGGAGTCTCCCACATGCCCTGTCTTGGCAGGTTTGTTGTGATGCCATATTCTTTCCATTTTTTAATAATGGATTTAATGGTGCTCTGTGGGATGTTCAAAGTTTAATTTTTTATTTTTTTTCTAACCCTGATCTGTACTTCGCCACAACTTTGACCTGTTTGGAGAGCTCCTTGGTCTTCATGGTGCCGCTTGCTTGGTGGTGCCCCTTGCATAGTGGTGTTGCAGACTCTTGGGCCTTTCAGAACAGGTGTATATATACTGAGATCATGTGACACATAGATTGCACACAGGTGAACTTTATTTAACTAATTATGTGACTTCTGAAGGTAATTGGTTGCACCAGCTCTTATGTAGTGGCTTCCTAACAAACGGGGAAGATGTGGATATCGATTAAGGCACCCCTATGCACCTCTCTGATTCAGAGGGGTTGGGTTAAATGCGGAAGACACATTTCAGTTGAATGCATTCAGTTGTACAACTGACTAGGTATTTCCCTTATATGCACATTTTTGTTTTATGTTGCGAAATGTTTTGCTATGGTGTGCCCTGATGAATACAACCCTGTACTAACGCTCATATCTTCCCAGAGGTTTTAGAGTACTAGATCATGATCTGCTTGGTCATTGGGTTGAACAGCATCCCTGGTGCCTACCCATATAAAAGGGGTGTTTGTACTCTCTACAAAATGTGGTTTGGCTATCCATTTTAACGGGACAGAACACTTCTTCTAATTACACTGAACAAAAATATAAATGCAACATGTAAAGCGTTGGTCCCATTTTTCATGGGCTGAAATAAAATATCCCAGAAATGTTCCATATGCACAAATTTGTTCACATCACTGTTAGTGAGCATTTCTCCTTTGCCAAGATAATCTATCCACCTGACAGGTGTGGCATATCAAGAAGCTGATTAAACAGCATTATCATTACACATGTGCACCTTGTGCTGGGGACAATAAAAGTCCACTCTAAAATCTGCAGTTTTGTCTCAAAACATGTCACGGATGTCTCAAGTTTTGAGGGAGCTTGCAATTCGCATGCTGACTGCAGGAATGATCACCAGAGCTGTTGGCAGATACTTTAATGTTCTTTTCTCTATCATAAGCCGCCTCCAACGTTGTTTTAGAGAGTTTGGCAGTACATCCAACCGGCCTCACATCCAACCGGCCTCACAACCGCAGACCATGTGTATAGCGTCGTGTGTGCGAGTGGTTTGCTGATGTCAACGAACACAATTACATTTTATCAATAGCAATTTGAATGCACAATTGTACTGTGATGAAATCCTGAGGCCCATTGTGAGGCCCATTTTTTAAAGGTATCTGTGACCAACAGATGCGTATTTGTATTCCCAGTCATGTGAAATCCATTGATTAGGGCTTGATGAATTTATTTCAATTGACCGATTTCCTTATATGAACTGAAATTGTTGCATGTTGCATTTATATTTTTGTTCAGTATAATAACCTAGAGCAGTCCAATAAATTAGTCATGAGACTAATTTAGAATATTTAAATGTTATTATAAAATAAATAGCTTGTCAGATTCATTCCTCAGTCCAATTGATTTTGTTGTTTCATCCTAAATTATTTACAATAAGGTGAAATGATTGTTATTTGTACCCTGTTTGAACTACCATGGCAACACGCAAGAAGACAGACAGACAGACAGACAGACAGACAGACAGACAGACAGACAGACAGACAGACAGACAGACAGACAGACACAGACACAGACACACACACACACACACACACACACACACACACACACACACACACACACACACACACACACACACACACACACAGAGCAATCTTAACTCGGACGACACCTGAACAGAATAAGCCGGGCTTCTGATTTAACTGGGGCCAAGATCATTTAGTACAGTTTCTTTCATTCGCTTTGTTGCTATTTAACACGTATGTGAAATTTCAAAACACTTAGTACAAAACTCCACACTGGTAACACTTGGAATGCAGCAAGTCTTATTCTAAACCTTATATTGTGCATTAATTTTGTTTGTAGACATGTCTCACCACACAACCATTGATCCAAAATATGAATATACTGATATAATTACAACATAGGTGTACTGTAATAAAATTAAACTAAGTTAAATTAATGAAAAAACATCATGATTGGAAGGTACTAGTTTGCATCAAGCCTGTCTTGAGCATTTGACCATTGGTTCTTATCTACATTGCAGTAAATTTCCAGGGCCAAACGGGCACCCAGGGCAAGTGCCACGTGGCCTCCGACCTCTAGAAAGCCCCCAACCCCCCCAAAATGGCCCTGTTGTCACGCCCTGACCATAGAGAGCTTTTTATTATCTTTGTTGGTTGTGACTAGGGTGGGTTATCTAGATGATTTATACATCTATGTTGGCCTGGTATGGTTCCCAATCAGAGGCAGCTTTTTATCGTTGTCTCTGATTGGGGATCATATTTAGGCAGCCATTTCCCCATTGTGCTTTGTGGGATCTTGACTGTGTATAGTTGCCTGTGAGCATATTTGTAACTTCACGTTTCGTTTTGTTTGTTTATTGTTTTGTTTTGCTTTGCTTTGCTTTGAGTTTCACTAAGAAATAAAAAGATGTGGAACCCAGATCACGCTGCGCTTGGGTCCACTTATTATAACGAACGTGACACCTGTAAATGTCCTCATTGTTCATGCACCTGGGGAAAAACCTTTTTGCATGGCGAATCCAAGCCTCAGATAGGTCTGGATTGATGTCATTCCATGCCTCATCCATGGCCTGAAGGAGGGTGGTATGCTTATGTCTAATGTGACTCAGTTCACCAGAGTTGTGGGTTTGCCCAAAAATGTGTGGACTCACTCACTGCGTAAATGGCATATAAACTGTGTTTTCCAATGCAATTTTAGTAAAGCAGTGTGAAACCCCCCAATCAAGAAGACCCCAGCGACTTAATTTTGTAAACTTATTTACTTATACCTTTGTTACATACAGTTACATTGTTATAATTCTCTAAGTCTTCGGTGATGTTTATAAAGTGTAATACTAGGATGCAAACTCCAAATGGAAAACATTTCAACTCTACAGTATATCTGACATGGTACAGGGGTCTTTTTTTTAAGCCCATAAACATGTGTGTGAGATGTATACATTTTTTCAAAGTAGATTTGTTTAAGATTACCAAGAAACACTCTGGGTGACCCTGATTTATCCCACTGCAGTAAAAGGATCGTTATTGGATCGTTATTGGCCAAGACAAAGGAGCTGATCGTGGACTACAGGAAACGGAGGGCCGAGCACACCCCCATACACATGGACTGGGCTGTAGTGGAGCGGGTTTGAGAGCTTCAAGTTCCTCTGTGTCCACATCACTAAGAATCTATCATGGTCCATACACACCAACACAGACACGACAATGCCTCTTCCCCCTCAGGAGGCCGAAAAGATTTGGCATGGTCCCTCAGCTCCTCAAAGTTATACAGCTGTACCATCGAGAGCATCTTGACTGGCTGCATCACCGCTTGGTATGGAAACTGCTTGGCATCTGACCGCAAGGCACTACAGAGGGTAGAGCGTATGGCCTAGTACATCACTGGGGCTGAGCTTCCTGCCATCCAGGACCTCTAAACCAGGCGGTGTTAGAGGAAGGCCCAAAAAAATGTTAAAGACTCCACCAACCCAAGCCATAGACTGTTCTCTCTTCTACTGCACAGCAAGCGGTACCCATGCACCAAGTCTGGAACCAACAGGACCCTGAACAGCTAATCAAATGGCTACCTGGACTACCTGCATTGAGCCTTTTTTGGACTAACTCTCTTGCACTTACTCTATGCACACATATGCATACTGATGCCACACACACACACACTCACACATACAGTCCTCACACTGACACATACACATACACTGCTGCTACTGTCTATCTATCCTGTTGCCTAGTCAGTTTACACCTACCTATATGTACAGTACATAGCTACCTCAACTACCTCGTCCACGGCACATCGACTCGGTACTGGTACTCCCTGTATGTATGTTATTTTCTACTCACTAAAATATATAGTCATGTTATTTTTATTAGTTATTCACTGTATTTATTCCCCGTGTCACTATTTCTGTTTTCTTTTTTATCTTTAACTCTGCATTGATGGGAAAGGACCCGTAAGTAAGAGTTTCACTGTTAGTCTACACATATTGTCTATAAAGCATGTGACAAATAACATTGTATTAAGTTATAGTAAAATACATTTTAACAAATGAGAAGACAATCATATCAAAAGTAATGTGATCATTGCATTATGAAAAGCAATGACTTTATATGAACATGTATTGCAATGTGAAACATTTATTTCTAGATGAAACACTGATTAAGTTTGGTGAAAAATGACTGTATGATTTGATTTTGTGGTGTGGTAGTTAGTAAATTGAAAATGTGCTTAGAGTTTTGAAGCAACTGCCTTTTCAATTATCTGTTTTTAGTTTTGTACTAAGAGTTGTGAATCTCATACTTATGGAAATTGCACTAAAGTGATTGAAAACAAATGTAAGATCAGATGAAAACAGAGATGATCAGCCGAGTACTGATGTAATGTTGTTTTGTAGTGAAACAGAAACTGTTGAGTGATTAAGAATGTCTCTTCCTGATTCTGTGTTCGAGTCCAGGCTCTGTCGCAGCCGGCCGCGACCGGGAGACCCGTGGGCACAATTGGCCCAGCGTTGTCTGGGTTAGGGGAGGGTTTGGCTGGCAGGGATGTCCTTGTCTCATCGCGCACTAGCGACTCCTGTGGCGGGCCGGCCGCAGTGCACGCTGACACGGTCGCCAGGTGTACAGTGTTTCCTCCAACACATTGGTGTGGCTGGCTTCCGGGTTAAGTGGGCATTGTGTCAAGAAGCAGTGCGGCTTGGTTGGGTTGTGTTTCGGAGGACGCACGACTCTCGACCTTCACCTCTCCTGAGTCCGTACGGGAGTTGCAGCGATGAGACAAGACTGTAACTACCAATTGGATACCAAAAGATAGGGGAGAAAAAAAGGTTTAAAAAAATGCAATAATAGTTACTAATGTCTCTTCCTGGGACTGTGTTTGTGTATGTGTGTTTTTGTGTGTAGACCACGCTGCAGACTCCATTCTGTGGGTGTCACTCAATCCATTATCTGGAGCAGGGAAAATGCTGCCAATTTTTTTCTCTCTTTAATTTCCAGCATTTTCTCTGTAATGTGTGGGTGTGAGCGTCTGTTGGTACACAAACATCCATAACATACAGTATTGATGTTGTATGTATGTACTGTATGTTATGGATGTATGTTTACTAGTGTTTCTGTTGCATAACTACTATGCTGTGCTGTGTTCCTGTGGCTTCAGGCGTGTTACCGGTCAGTGGGATGAGGGTGTACACGTCGGGGGAGGTGGAGGCGGTGAACGGCACAGATGTGCGGCTGAAATGTACCTTCCAGAGCAGCTCGCCCATCACCCCAGCAACGCTCACTGTCTCATGGAGCTTCCGCCCCCTCGAACCTGGCCGTGAGGAGTCAGTGAGTCACCCTGGCTGATTGTAGAACCCTCTGGGTAGTTCAGAGACTGTGTGTGTGTGTGTGTTTATAGTCTGCATTCTGTTGTTTGTCAAGGACCTCTGAGTCAACCATCAACCTCCTTGTCAGCGTCATTTAGGAATCTGGCTGAACCGTTTAGAAAAATGACCTTGTTTTGGAAACGCTATTGTTGGAGAAGCTCTATTAGAGGCGACAATCTAGTAAATTAGATGCAATTAACTGCCCTCTAATGAGATGCAATTTGATCTCATTAAGCATTGTGCCAATATATGCCAGGTGTTCTACTACCATGAGAGGCCTTACCCTCCCCCAGAAGGGCGTTTCCATAAGCGGGCGACATGGGCGGGTGATATCATGGGGCGGGACGCCTCCATCGTGGTGCGTGAGGTCAAGTTCACCTACAACGGGACGTTCAGCTGCCAAGTGAAGAACCCTCCGGACGTCCACGGCAACGCGGGGGAGGTGAAACTGACCGTGGTCACCACAGGTTAGTGTCTGTCTACTGTGAAGCGTACAAGGGTGCTGGGTTAAAATATACTGTAGCCGTGTCTGCTGTCCAATCTTTGGCCTCAGGCTGTGAAAACCTCACAGCAATCTTTACAAAACCAATCTGGCCCATTTGTCATTTATTCAATCCAGCAGCTCCCTTCTCACAGTAGGTACGAGCTGACATTGTAATGGGATAATATGTTTGCTGTTGATACATTTAAAAAAATCCTAAAACATCCCATAAGGTCATCATCATGTACCTCCCCTGGGAATCAGCCATCTATTCCTGTTTGAGTAGAGAGTTTCCATTTAGTCTATTTATTTCCCCCTCTTTTCTTTCCAGCCTCCTTCTCTGAGATTGTCATTCTGGCTGTAGCCATCGGAGGCGCCATCATGCTGATGGTCATCCTCCTCGTCATCATCATGTCAATAAGGCAATGTCTCAAGAAGAGACAGGAAGAGTGGGTGGAGGAACTGCCTCGCAGAGAGAGAAAGGACCCTACAGTGTGGTAAGACAGAGAGAGCGAGAAGGAGCGAGAGAGAGTGGGATCTCTCCAACCTGTCTTCCCTCTGGCTGGGCTCTGTGGTGCTTACCTCTGGGACAGGGCTCAGTCAATTGCTCTGTCTGCGTGGACACTCTCCTCCGAACCTAGCTTTGGAACCAAAACCTGGACTTATCGTTGGGCAGATGTTTTTACAAAGAGCAGACTTCAATGCTAAAAGTGCCTTAGAATACTACTGTAGATTATCCATCTGCTGGATCCTGTATCTTACCGCCATGCACCTTCTGGAAAGACAGTAGGCCTGCATTAATATTTTCCTGTATATCAAATGGGCTTCTTAACACATTTCCTGTTTAAGTGTAGATGTTTTATGAGATAGTTGTGGAAAATAATGTACAGTATTTCTATTGTGATTTACTACTACCAGTTTCAAACTCTAACATCTGCCAAATCATTTTCCAATCGCATAGGACTTAGTAAGCCAATGCCCATGGTTGTACCAGCAGTCTCTCTCTCATCTGGCTCAATGCATTTCAACCACAAGTCCACGACAAGATGTCTTTACATTTCTGTCTTAGTTTACTGCTGATCAATGATATTATTTGATTTTGTCCTGAAGTGATTTTGTATTTCTAAATTGATGTGGGTTTTTTTATCAGTGAAAATGTTCAACTACTGCAGAAATACTCAAAATGCTGTCAATATTCACTGCAAGACCTAAGGCACTTGCTTAAAGCAGACATTTCTCAAATATTATAATCAACATACAGTTGATTATATCAACATTGTTAAATCATTATTTTCAAATTATTAAACATTTCAAATAATTGACTATTTCACTATGACTGTCACTGTATTGTAGTTTTTTCAACTTTAGACGGTTGAAACCTTATGTGTCTGTTTTAGACAGTGCAATTATGGTCAGTTGAACACATCAAATTCTATATCAGTAGTGTTCTTTATCTATGGTCTATGGGTGAAGGGACTACTTTGCCTCTCATTCTGTTGGGTTTTCAGATCCCTCGGCATTGGGTGCTTCTTTAGGTTTCAATTTAAACAACGTCATGTGTAACCACATATGCCTCACCAACAAAAGCCAACTCTACTACTTGGCGATGGAAGTATTTTTCTTTTACAACAACAAAATCCAGACCAATTGATTGATCCCGATCAAACATGGTGTTCCAAGATGGTATCGCTTGAAGAATTGTTATTTAAAAGGCAAATTCATGCTCAACCTTTCCCGATTTTGATCTCTGCGTGTGCGTATGTTCGTGTTTGTGTGTGTGTCCCTGTTCCTGGCCTTGTCCTCTGTGTGTGTGTGTGTGTGTGTGTGTATGTGTCTTAGCCACCCTGCAAGGGCCATCCACCTGTATATGGACGATGACGTGCTAGAGGTTGACAGCTCGGACGGTATGATCTCTGAGGCCAGCACTAAGGACCCCAGTTCCTCTGAGGAAGACGACAGGAGCTCTGACTACGACGGAGGTGATGACTGACTGAGATAGGGACAGTGGCACCGCAGGAGGTTGGTGGCACCTTAATTGAGGAGGATGGACTCGTGGTAATGGCTGGAGCAGAATAGGTGGAATGGTATCAAACACATAATTTCCATGGTGTCCATGTGTTTGATGCCATTCCATTCGCTCCGTTCCAGCCATCATTATGAGCCGTCCTCCCCTCAGCAGCCTCCTGTGAGTGACACCGCTAAGCAGGGCTGGTTTAATGCAGGGTCTTACAGGGACTGAAGCCCCTTGGCCCAAGCCCGTAGTGCGCCCAAGAGACAAATATATATATATTCAACTGATATATACAGTATACAGTATATAGATATATATATATATATATATATATATATATATAGATATATATATATATATATATATATATATATATATATATATATATCACAGGAGGTTGGTGGCACCTTAATTGGGGAGGACGGGCTCATGGTAATGGCTGGAGCGGAATAAGTTGAATAAACCAAACACATGGTTTCCATGTGTTTTATGCCATTACATTCGTTCCGTACCAGCCATTATCATGAGCCGTCCTCCCCTCAGAAGCCTCCACTGATATAGTTATATTATTATTTATCCAACCACAGGAGCCCACTCTCAATGTTCAAAATACCTGAGGCTAATTTAGCCACAGAGGATCAATAGTTTAAAAAAAAGAACTGTGGATTAAGTTTTATCACAAGCCCATACAGGTAACTCCTAAAATAAAGTTAACATAAAGTGTCTTAAAAGGCATCGATTCTACAAGTTGACCTAAATCATGCCAGGAAAATGCACCCCACACCATAACATATACTTTGTGTCTTTCATTACTCAAGTATTTGCTTTATTTTGGCAGTTACTAGTATGTTTACAGTCGGGAAGGCTGCAATTTAGGCAGCAAGCGCGCCAAATATACAGCTTGTCACGTTGTGGCCATAGACATACAATCCATAGAAAAGCATTGTAAACTCTTACCCTGGCAATTTGACTGTTAGACTCATGGGTCCAATAGCAATGGCTGCCAGTCCTGATTTGAATGGGAACTGCCATCTATGGATTATATTATACAGTGGCAAGAAAAAATATGTGAACCCTTTGGAATGACCTGGATTTCTGCATAAATTGGTCATACAATTTGATCTGATCGTCATCTAGGTCACAACAATAGACACACACAGTCTGCTTAAACTAATAACACAAACAAGTATACGTTTTCATGTCTTTATTGAACACACCGTGTAAACATTCACAGTGCAGGGTGGGAAAAGTATGTGAACCCTTGGATTTAATAACTGGTTGTCCCTCCTTTGGCAGCCATAACCTCAACCAAACATTTTCTGTATTTGTGGATCAGACCTGCACAACGGTCAGGAGGAATTGTGGACCTTTCCTCTTTACAAAACTGTTTCAGTTCAGCAATATTCTTGGGATGTCTGGTGTGGACCGCTCTCCTGATGTCATGCCACAGCATCTCAATTGGATTGAGGTCAGAACTCCAGAAGGCATATTTTCTTCTGTGGAAGCCATTCTGTTGGTGATTTACTTCTGTGTTTTGGGTCGTTGTCCTGTTGCATCATCCAACTTCTGTTGAGCTTCAATTGGCGGACAGATAGCCTTACATTCTCCTGTGAAATGTCTTGATAAACTTGTGAATTTATTTTTCCGGCGATGATAGCAAGCTGTCCAGGCCCTGAGGCAGCCCCAAACCATGATGCTCCCTCCACCATACTTTACCGTTGAGGTTTTGATGTTGGTGTGCTGTGCTGTGCTGTGCCTTAGTGTTGTGTGTTCCTCCAAAAAACTCAACTTTAGTTTCATCTGTCCACAGAATACTTTGCCAATATCGCTGTGGAACAACCAGGTGCACTTTTGCAAACTTCAAATGTGCAGCAATGTTTTTATTGGACAGCAGTGGCTTCTTCCGTGGGGTACTCCCATGAACAACATTCTTGTTTAGTGTTTTACGTGTATGGTACTCGTCAACAGAGATGTTAGCATGTTCCAGAGATTTCTGTAAGTCTTTAGCTGACACTAGGATTCTTCTTAACCTCATTGAGCATTCTGCACTGTGCTCTTGCAATCATCTTTGCAGGATGGCCACTGCTGGGAGAGTAGCAACAGTGCTGAACTTTTTCCATTTCTATATAATTTTTTCTTTCCGGTGACTGATGAACATCAAGGCTTTAAGAGACACTTTTTTAACCCTTTCCAGCGTTATGCAAGTTAACAATTCTTAACCTTAGGTCTTTTGAGATCTCTTTTGTTCGAGGTATGGTTCACATCAGGCAATGCTTCTTGGGAATAGCAAATTCACATTTTGTGAGTGTTTTTTATAGGGCAGGGCAGCTCCAACCAACATCTCCAATCTTGTCTCATTGATTGGACTCCAGGTTAGCTGACTCCAAGCTCCATCTATTCAATATTGACAAGAAAAATACAATAATTTGTGTTATTAGTTTAAGCAGACTGTGTTTGTCTATTGTTGAAGATTAGATGAAGATCAGATTAAATCTCATGACCAATTTATGCAGAAATCAAGGTAATTCAAAAGAGTTCACATACTTTTTCTCGCCACTGTATATGGATTATATCATATTTCAAAAATACATTTGAAGGAAAAACATATCGTTTGGAAACCAAATGCCTACTGCTGAAAAGAGAACCAATCGGTCTGTAGAAACCTTTTATCAGCAACTCCCAAGTAGCTTATCTTGAGATAGACTATTGCCACGACAAGCACATTTGGCCATCACCTATGAGTAGCCTGTGGCTTCGTCTTCATCATTGGGTGAGTCAGTGTGCCACTGGAAAGTTTATTTAGTAGCCTACTGTACATAGAGTTGATGTCGGAAGTTTACATACACCTTAGCCAAATACATTTAAACTCAGTTTTTCACAATTCCTGACATTTAATCCCAGTAAAAATTCCCTGTCTTAGGTCAGTTAGGATCACCACTTTATTTTAAGAATGTGAAATGTCAGAATAATAGTAGAGAATTATTTATTTCTTTCATCACATTCCCAGTGGGTCAGAAGTTTACATACACTCAATTTGTATTTGGTAGCATTGCCTTTAAATTGTTTAAGTTGGGTCAAATGTTATGGATAGCCTTCCACAAGCTTCCCACAATAAATTGGGTGAATTTTGGCCCATTACTTCTGACAGAGCTGGTGTAACTGAGTCAGATTTGTAGGATCCTTGCTGGCACATGCTTTTTCAGTTCTGCCCACAAATTTTCTATAGGATTGAGGTCAGGGCTTTGGGTTAGCCATTCCAATACCTTGACTTTGTTGTCCTTAAGCCATTTTGCTACAACTTTGGACGTATGCTTGGGGTCATTGTCCATTTGGAAGACCCATTTGCGACTAAGCTTTAACTTCCTGACTGATGTCTTGAGATGTTGATTCAATATATCCACATAATTTTCCTGCCTCATGATGCTATCTATTTTGTGAAGGGCATCAGTCCCTCCTGCAGCAAAGCACCCCCAGAGCATGATGCTGCCTACTTCATGCTTCACGGTTGGGATGGTGTTCTTCGGCTTCCAAGCCTCCCCCTTTTTCCTCCAAACATAACGATGGTCATTATGGCCAAACAGTTCTATTTTTGTTTCATCAGACCAGAGGACATTTCTCCAAAAAGTACAATCTTTGTCCCCATGTGCAGTTGCAAACCATAGTCTGGCTTTTTTTATGGCGGTTTTGGAGCAGTGGTTTCTTCCTTGCTGAGTGGCCGTTCAGGTTATGTCAATATAGGACTCGTTTTACTGTGGATATAGATACTTTTGAACCGGTTTCCTCCAGCATCTTCCCAAGGTCCTTTGCTGTTGTTCTGGGATTGATTTGCACTTTTCGCACAAAAGTACTTTCCTCTCTAGGAGACAGAACGCGTCTTCTTCCTGAGTGGTATGACAGCTGTGTGGTCCTATGGTGTTTGTACTTGCGTACTATTGTTTGTACAGGTGAACGTGGTACCTTCAGGTGTTTGGAAATTGCTCCCAAGGATGAACCAGACTTGTGGAGGTCTACAATTTTTAATTCTGAAGTCTTGGCTGATTTAGTTTGATTTTCCCATGATGTCAAGCAAAGAGGCACTGAGTTTGAAGGTAGGCCTTGAAATACATCCACAGGTACACCTCAAATGGTCAGAAGCTTCTAAAGCCATGACATAATTTTCTGGAATTTTCCAAGCTAGCACAGTCAACTTAGTGTATGTTTACTTCTGACCCACTGGAATTGTGATAAAGTGAATTGTAAGTTAAATAATCTGTCTGTAAACAATTGTTGGACAAAGTAGATGTCCTAACCGACTTGCCAAAACTATAGTTTGTTAACAAAACATTTGTGGAGTGGTTGAAAAATGAGTTTTAATGACACCAACCTAAGTGTATGTAAACTTCCGACTTCAACTGTGTACACTGACTGTACAAAACATGCTCTTTCCATGACAGACTGACCAGGTGAATCCAGGTGACCTGTGATTTCTTAATCCAGCCCTGCCTCTGAGCATGGCTGCCAGGACGACATAACATCAGGGATCAGGAGACGAGAACATGAGGGGAATGCCTTTACAGTATTGTATCTCAAGCGGTGTATGAAGCAGAGTTTGAAGAGTCTAGAACAAGAATACATCAGAATCCTATTGGATGTAGATGATGATTAAGTTTTAGAGGTAAAATAGGAAGCACCAGGCAGCATAGCAGACTAGTATGGCCCAAAGCAGGACAGAGGGAGAGGGACAGAACACTGCTTCCTGAATGAGTTGAGAGGAGCTGCAGAAAGAAAAAACTGGGATCTCACTTAACAAAAGGGATGTATTACATCAAGAATGTTGGACTGATTTGAATAGTGTTCCGTTTATATGGAAAAATAACAAGTATTGCAGTCTTACAACGAAGATTAACTATCCTCAGTGCTCGCCGGGGTGCGTGGGAGTTGAAGAGTCGCGTGCAGTCAGATCTGAAAACCCTTTGATTCCAAAAATCTCCTTGAGACTTTTTATTTTATTAACGGAGGATGCATCCTACTCACATTTTACCGTACCACTTTTTTACAGAATTTTTGTTGTTTTGTACAACTGAGAAATGTGTTTTTTGTCTCTGCATTTTAGACACGTAAGAAGTATGTTCTCCTGTCGTTTAAAAAACAAGTTAATGTTATTGTTTGATTTATAATAAAATTCCTTTTACTGAATTATTGCTGGTCTTGAAGCTTGATGATGCGTCTCTGCTGAAATTTGAGCCTCAGCAAATATATCTGTTAAAACTGATGATAGCTGACATCACATACAGTACATAGTAGCTAAACAAATAGCATGTTTTATTGCATCTATTATGCATCGTTATCTATCATTTGTTGTCTCTAGTGGTATATCAACTGATGTTTATATGTGATGGATGTGCCCTTAGCTGTAACTGTTGCCTGATTGCAATGCATTGTTTGAGCTGTATTCATGAAGTACGCTTGTCCATGCGTCTGCCAGTTGCGTTTGTGTATGCTTGTTTGTTGGATGAGATTGCTTGCGTGTGTGTGTGTGTGTGTGTGTGTGTAGTGATCAAAGTCTATCCACTCTGGTGCGGCTTTGGTTACTGACTGACATAGCAGGGAGAGGAGGGAGGGATTTGGGGGATAATACTCTAGAAGGGAGTCTAACGATCCAAGATAATTGGATCTGTTGCATTCTGTAGTTAAGAATGGCAGCTCTGTAATCTGGGCTCTCTCCAGCATCACCAGGCTTCAGGTGATTATCCACTCAAAGCTATAAACAGGTTATCCCCTCAAAAAGTATTTGATAAAAAAATGATGGAAGAATGGCACCTGAGTGGATGGCTGCCGTGTTATGGCCTCCTAACCAATCGTGCTATTTAGTGTGTTTTTTTAGATTTTTTTGTAACTTATTTTGTACATAATGTTGATGCTACCATCTCTTATGACCGAAAAGAGATTCTGGATATCAGAATAGCAATTACTCACCTCAAACTGGACAAAGGTAATATACAGTTGTCTGAGTTTTCCGTGCATCGGCAGAACAGAACAGCTACGTCCAGTAAGACAAGGGATGGGGGTGTGTGTCTATTTGTCAATAACAGCTGGTGCACGATGTCTAATATTAAGGTACGCGATTTCTAATACTAAGGTAGTCTCGAGGTATTGCTCGTCTGAGGTAGAGTACCTCATGATAAGCTGTAGATCACACTATCTACCAAGAGAGTTTCCATCTATATTTTTCATAGCTGTTTAATTACCACCACAAACCGACGCTGGCACTAAGACCGCACTCAACGAGCTGTAGAAGGCCATAAACAAGCAAGAAAAAATTGTCATCCAGAAGAGGCGCTCATAGTGGCTGGGGACTTTAATGCAGGCAAACTCAAATCTGTTTTAGCTCATTTCTACCAGCATGTCACATGTGCAACCAGATGAAAACATTTTTTAGACCACCTTTTATCCACACAGACGCATACAAAGCTCTCCCTCGCCCTCCAATTCTATCCTCCTGATTCCTGCTTACAAGCAAAAACTAAAGCAGGAAGTACCAGTGACTCGCTCAATACGGAAGTGGTCAGATGACGCGGATGCAACGCTACAGGACTGTTTTGCTAGCACAGACTGGAAAATGTTCCAGGATTCATCCAATGGCATTGAGGAGTATACCACCTCAGTCACCGGCATCATCAATAAGTGCATCGACGACATTGTCCCCACAGTGACCGTACGTACATACCCCAATCAGAAGCCATGGATTACATCTGCAACGAGCTAGAGCTGCCGCTTTCAAGGAGCGGGACACTAATCCAGACGCTTATAAGAAATCCACCTATGCCCTCAGACGACTAAGATTACAGGACTAAGATTGAGTCCTACTACACCGGTTCTGTCACTCGTCGGATGAGGCAGGGCTTGCAAACTATTTCGGACTACAAAGGGAAACCCAGCCGCGAGCTGCCCAGTGATGCGAGCCTACCAGACAAGATAAATATCTTTAATGTTCGCTTTGAGGCAAGCAACACTGAAGCATGCATGAGAGCACCAGCTGTTCCGGACGTCTGTGTAGCCGATGTGAGCAAGACCTTTAAACAGGTCAACATTCACAAGGACGTGGGGACAGATGGATTACCAGGATGTGTACTCAGAACATGCGAGGACCAACGGGCAAGTGTCTTCACTGACATTTTCAACCTCTCCCTGACCGAGACTGTAATACCTACATGTTTCAAGCAGACCTCACATCAACACCATCATCCTGGAAACACTAGACCCACTGCAATTCGCATACCGCCCCAAAAGATCCACAGATGACGCAATCTCAATCGCACTACACAATGCCCTTACACACCTGGACAAAAGGAACACCTATGTTTTATATACCTATACCTACAGCTCAGCGTTCAACACCATTGTGCCCTGAAAACTCATCACTAAGCTAAGGACCCTGGTACTAAACACCTCCCTCTGCAACTGGATCCTGGACTTCCTGACGGGCCGCCCCCAGGTGGTAAGGGTAGGCAATAGCACATCTGCCACGCTGATCCTCAACACGGGGACCCCTCAGGGGTGCGTGCTTAGTCCCCACCTGTACTCCCTGTTCACCCACGACTGCGTGGCCAGGCACGACTCCAAACACCATCATTAAGTTTGCTGACGACACAACGGTGGTAGGCCTGATAGGCCTGATCACCGACAATGATGAGCCTATAGGGAAGAGGTCAGAGACCTGGCAGTGTGGTGCCATGACAACAACCTCTCCCTCGAGAGTTTCAAGTTCCTTGGTGTCCACATCACCAACAAACTATCATGGTCCAAACTAGAGAGGTCCAAACCGATTTTTCAACGCCGATACCGATACCGATTATTGGAGGACCAAAAAAGCCGATACCCATTTAAAAAAAAAATGTTTTATTTGTAATAATGACAATTACAGCAATATTGAATTAACACTTATTTTTACTTAATATAAAACATAAATAAAATCAATTTAGCCTCAAATAAATAATGAAACATGTTCAATTTGGTTTAAATAATGCAAAAACAAAGTGTTGGAGAAGAAAGTAATATGTGCCATGTAAAAATATGTGCCTGGTAAAAAAGCTAACGCTTAAGTTCCTTGCTCAGGTCATGAGAACATATGAAAGTTTGTGGTTCCTTTTAACATGAAACTTCAATATTCCAAGGTAAGAGGTTTTAGGTTGTAGTTAATATAGTATTTATAGGACTATTTCTCTCTATACCATTTGTATTTCATATACCTTTGACTATTGGATGTTCTTATAGGCACTTTAGTATTGCCAGTGTAACAGTATAGCTTCCGTCCCCCTCCTCGCCCCAACCTGGGCTCGAACCAGGAACACATCGACAACAGCCACACTCGAAGCATCGTTACCCATCACTCCACAAAAGCCGCGGCCCTTGCAGCGTATGGGGAATAACTACTCCAAATCTAAAAGCGAGTCACGTTTGAAACAGTATTAGCGCACACCCAGGTAACTAGCCTAGGTAACTAGCTAGCCATTTCACATTGGTTACACCAGCCATTAGGCTGATAGGCTTGAAGTCATAAACAGCGCTGTGCTTGTGAAGAGCTGCTGGAAAAACGCACAAAAGTGCTGTTTGAATGAATGATTGCTCAGTCAGACTGCTCTATCAAATCAGACTTAATTCTAACATAATAACACAAAGAAATACGAGCCTTTGGTCATTAATATGATCGAATCCAGAAACGATCATTTTGAAAACAAAACGTTTATTATTTCAGTGAAATACGGAACTGTTCGGTATTTTATCTAACGGGTGGCGTCTAAATATTCTTGTTACATTGCACAACCTTCAGTGTATGTCATAATTACGTAAAATTCTGGCAAATTAGTTCACAGTGAGCCAGGCAGCCCAAACTTGCATATACCCTGACTCTGCGTGCAATGAACGCAAGAGAAATGACACAATTTTACCTGGTTAATATTGCCTGCTAAACTGGATTAGTAGTTATAACTAGTGATTGTGATTGATTGTTTTTTATAAGATAAGTTTAATGCTAGCTAGCAATTTACCTTGGCTTCTACTGCATTCGCGTAACAGGCAGATTACTCGTGGAGTGCAATGGTTAGAGCGTTGGACTAGTTAACTGTGCGGTGCAAGATTGGAACTCCTGAGCTGACAAGCTGAAAATCTGTTGTTCTGCCCCTGAACAAGGCAGTTAACCCACAGTTCCTAGGCAGTCATTGAAAATAAGAATGTGCTTGCCTAGTTAAATAAAAGGTATACTTTTTACATTTAAAAAAATTTAATTAAAAAAATAATCTGAAATCGTTGCCCAAAAATACAGATTTCCGATTGTTATGAAAACTTGAAATCGGTCCTAATTAATCGGCCATTCCGATTAATCGGCCAACCTCTAGTCCAAACACACCAAGAATGTTGTGAAGATGGCACAACAACGCCTTTTAACCCTCAGGAGACTGAACATATTTGGCATGGGTCCCCAGATCCTCAAATTTCTACTGCTGCACCATCAAGAGCATCCTGACCGGTTGCATCACCACCTGGTATAGCAACTGCTTGGCATCTGACCTTAAGGCGCTACAGAGTAGTGTGTACGGCCCAGTACATCACTGGGGCCTCGCTCCCATCCAGACACCTATATACTAGGCAGTGTCAGATGAAGGCTCCATAAATTGTCAAAGACTCTAGTCACCCAAGTCATAGACTGTTCTCTCTGCTACCGCATGGCAAGCGGTACCGGAGCGCAAAGTCTAGGTCCAAAAGGCTCCTTAACAGCTTCTACCCCCAAACCATAAGACTGCTGAACAATTAATCAAATGGCCACCCAGAATATTTGTTTTTACACTGCTGCTACTCGCTGTTTATTATCTCTGCATAGTCACTTTACCCCTACCTACATGTACAACTTACCTCGACTAACCTGTACTCCCACACATTGACTCGGTACCGGTACCCCCAGTATATAGCCTCATTATTTATATTATTATATCTTTTTTAACTTTAGTTTATTTAGTAACTATTTTCTTAACTGCATTGTTGGTTAAGGGTGTGTAAGTACGCATTTCACAGTAAGGTCTCTATACCTGTTGTATTAGGCACATGTGACAAATAACATTTGATTTGAACTAGGGTCAAAAGACTATTCAATGACTATGTTGGATTGATTCAATGTCATGGTATGATTACTGCAATTCTCTGTTACAACGATTATTATTATGCCAACCAATACATGTTTGGGTAACACTACTTGTCTTTGTCTTGTAATAACTGAGTAACTACTTTGATATGTCAAACATTTTATTGCTCAGATAAATTTAGCAACTAGATGAGCGTTTGGCTGTCATATCAGTTACTATGTAATTACATAAATACAATAAACACAAACTTAATGGGATTTTGGTCAATATTTCTGTTGAAGTGTATAAGAATGTAAACCTAGATTTGGGATTAAGATCTGTCCTTTATTCATCCTTCACACCTACTGAACTACACAAGAGATGACAAGCATAACACGGCTTGGTTAAAATAAATGAAAGGAATGTTGGTAGGCCTAAGCCTTTTCCTTGGAGCCGAAAGCTGGACAGACAGACAAACAGTCATCATCTCATTCCACACCCAATGACGGGTTGTACCAGGCACAGACAGTGACGAGGGGGTAAACCTCAGCATTTCGTAAAAACATCACCCTATTGGTGCACTTTGTCCCAGCCCCAGGTCCTCACAAATGGGCTGGTCTGGGCATGTAGCAACAGCAGCAACAATACACACTTCCCCATGGGAATGTGACTTGAAGACTGAAGACTCGACTGACGACTTACAGCGTCCCCTGGCGAGACTGTGCAATCTATCTACGTTATGCTGAGAAGTAAAATAATGAGGTATAATGAAGAAAATAGTCAAGGGGAGAGGCAACAATACAATGAGTGTACAAAACATTAGACATGACATAGACTGACCAGGTGAAAGCTATGATCCCTTATTGATTTCACTTGATAAGTCCACTTTAATCAGTGTAGATGAAGGGGAGGAGACTGGTTAAAGACACATTTTTATGCCTTGAGACAATTGAGACATGGATTGTGTATGTCTGCCAATTCATAGGGTAAATGGGTAAGACAAAAGATTTAAGTGCGTTTGAATAGGATATGGTAATAGGCGCACTGGTTTGATTGTGTCAAAAACTGCAGCGCTGCTGGGTTATTCACGCTCAACAGCTTCTCATATGTATCAAGAATGGTCCACAACCCAAAGGACATCCAGCCAATTTGACACAACTGTGGGAAGCATTGGAGTCAACTTGGGCCCGCATCCCTGTGGAACGCTTTCGACACCTTGTAGAGTCCATGCTCCGACGAATTGAGGCTGTTCTGAGGGCAAAGGGGATGGGGGGGATGAGTGCAACTCAATATTATGAAGCTGTTCTTAATGTTATGTTCCTGGGTGTATTGTCCACAGTATGATTTCCGTACAGATGATTTTTGAGCCTGCCATCCATTGCTTTGACAATTTTGACAGCTACACTCATGTTTGTATCTATACCTCTCAGATTTCTGTACACATGAAGAGATAATATCCTTTACCAAAAGATGAGAGGAGGGCCATGGTACTTTACATCACTGCACATCTACATACACCTGGATAATCAGATGCACAGTCTGTTCGTTGGACCTTGTAGCTAAACCCCTTTTATTAGTTTCCCACATGTTGACACCTGAAGAATCAGCCCTCTGTTGCTGCCCCCATGGAGACAGTGATAAGTGAGGGTCCATTCATTCTCACTGGGAAGGTAGAACTGAAATGCACACCACTGTACTAAACAGAGGCCTCTCTAAGAATACACATTACACAAACACAAAGCAGCACTGTTGGAAACACACTCAGGTAATACCCAGAATCCTTCACGTTTGCAACTAAAAGGACATCCTTGAAATTCTGTCCATGTAGAAATCTGATTATGGGATGTAATTCTCTTGTCGGTGTAGGAAGTGCATGCCTGTGGGATTGAAAGTTGTTCCCTACAGATGTAATGGTATCAGAATTAAATGAAGACATAACTTCAAAGGGCTCTCTAACGTAAGCATACACAAGGGTAAACTGTGGTAGTGCTAGACAAATAAATAAATGTCTCACCCATTAAGGATAATTACAAAGTTAAAGACTAGGGCTCTGGGACAGGGGTATTGTACTCTAGGAATAGCTGGCCGCTCCCACAGGGTAGCCAGAAGTTTACAGAGAAGGCTGATAAGAGAGGAGGAGTAGACACACAAGGTCACATTAGGTGATGAGTGGCATTGAAAGAGGTTTAGGAGTGAAAACATTTAATTGTCATATTCAACCTCCAATGCTTTACAAAAGGGTGATGTTGCTACTAAAAAGACATAACGGCATATTGGCATATTGCCAATGTAAAAATCATGAAGGCCTACTCAGGTAAGTGCAAAAGATGATGAGACTATTATTTTGACAGCTCAAGATGCTTATCCTCATTCTTGGCAGTACTACAGAAGTGCATTACTCGACGAACCATCAAACAGGCAAAGCGTCAATACAAGACTAAGATCGAATCGTACTACACCAGCTCTGACGCTCGTCGGATGTGGCAGGGCTTGCAAACCATTACTGACTACAAAGGGAAGCACAGTCGAGAGCTGCCCAGTGACACGAGCCTACCAGACGAGCTATACTACTTCTATGCTCGTTTCGAGGCAAATAACACTGAAACATGCATGAGAGCACCAGGTGTTCAGTGAAGACTGTGTAATCTCTACGCAGCCGATGTGAGTAAGATCATTAAACAGGTCAACATTCGCAAGGCCGCAGGGCCAGACGGATTACCAGGACGTGTACTGCGAGCATGCCCTGACCAACTGGCAAGTGTCTTCACTGACATTTTCAAACTCTCCCTGTCCGAGTCTGTAATACAACATGTTTTTTTTATTTATTTCACCTTTATTTAACCAGGTAGGCTAGTTGAGAACAAGTTCTCATTTACAACTGTGACCTGGCCAAGATAAAGCATAGCAGTGTGAACAGACAACACAGAGTTACACATGGAGTAAACAATTAACAAGTCAATAACACAGTAGAAAAAAAAAGGAAAAAAAAAAGAGAGTCTATATACATTGTGTGCAAAAGGCATAGGTAGGCGAATAATTACAATTTTGCAGATTAACACTGGAGTGATAAATGATCAGATGGTCATGTACAGGTAGAGATACTGGTGTGCAAAAGAGCAGAAAAGTAAATAAATATAAACAGAATGGGGATGAGGTAGGTAAATTGGGTGGGCTATTTACCGATAGACTATGTACAGCTGCAGCGATCGGTTAGCTGCTCAGATAGCAGATGTTTGAAGTTGGTGAGGGAGATAAAAGTCTCCAACTTCAGCGATTTTTGCAATTCGTTCCAGTCACAGGCAGCAGAGAACTGGAACAAAAGGCGGCCAAATGAGGTGTTGGCTTTAGGGATGATCAGTGAGATACACCTGCTGGAGCGCGTGCTACTGGTGGGTGTTGCCATCGTGACCAGTGAACTGAGATAAGGCGGAGCTTTACCTAGCATGGACTTGTAGATGACCTGGAGCCAGTGGGTCTAGCGACAAATATGTAGCGAGGGCCAGCCGACAAGAGCATACAGGTCGCAGTGGTGGGTGGTATAAGGTGCTTTAGTAACAAAACGGATGGCACTGTGATAAACTGCATCCAGTTTGCTGAGTAGAGTATTGGAAGCTATTTTGTAGATGACATCGCCGAAGTCGAGGATCGGTAGGATAGTCAATTTTACTAGGGTAAGTTTGGCGGCGTGAGTGAAGGAGGCTTTGTTGCGGAATAGAAAGCCGACTCTAAATTTGATTTTAGATTGGAGATGTTTGATATGAGTCTGGAAGGAGAGTTTACAGTCTAGCCAGACACCTAGGTACTTATAGATGTCCACATATTCTAGGTCGGAACCATCCAGGGTGGTGATGTTAGTCGGGCGTGCGGGTGCAGGTAGCGAACGGTTGAGAAGCATGCATTTGGTTTTACTAGCGTTTAAGAGCAGTTGGAGGCCACGGAAGGAGTGTTGTATGGCGTTGAAGCTCGTTTGGAGGTTAGATAGCACAGTGTCCAAGGAAGGGACGGAAGAATGGTGTCGTCTGCGTAGAGGTGGATCAAGGAATCACCCGCAGCAAGAGCAACATCATTGATATATACAAAGAAAAGAGTCGGGCCGAGAATTGAATCCTGTGGCACCCCCATAGAGACTGCCAGAGGACCGGACATTGACTACAGCACAGCGTTCAACACCAAAGTGCCCTCAAAGTACATCAATAAGTTAAGGACCCTGGGACTAAACACCTCCCTCTGAAACTGGATCCTGGACTTCTGGTCGCCCCCAGGTGTTAAGGGTAGGTAACAACACATCCATCACGCTGATCATCAACACAGGGGCCCCTCAGGGGTGCGTGCTCAGTGCCCCCCCTGTCTACTTCCTGTTCACTCATGACTGCACGGCCAGGCACAATTCCAACACCATCATTAAGTTTGCAGATAACACAACAATGGTAGGCCTGATCACCGACAACAACGAGACAGCTTATAGGGAGGAGGTCAGAGACCTGGTCGTGTGGTGCCAGGACAACAACTTCTCCCTCAATGTGATCAAGACAAAGGAGATGATTGTGGACTACAGGAAAAAGAGGACCGAGCAAACCCCCATTCTCATTGACAGGGCTGCATTGGAGCAGGTTGAGAGCGTCAAGTGCCTTGGTGTCCATATCACAAACAAACTAAGATGGTCCATGCACACCAAGATAGTTGTGAAGAGGGCACTACAAAACCTATTACCCCTTAGGAGACTGAAAATATTTGGCATGGGTCCTCAGATCCTCAAAAGGTTCTACAGCTGCACCATCGAGAGCATCTTGATGTTGCATCACTACTTGTTATGGCAACTGCTCAGCCTCCGACCGCAAGGCACTACAGAGGGTAGTGCGAACGGCCCAGTACATCACTCGGGCCAAGCTTCCTGACACCCAGGACTATACCAGGCGGTGTCAGAGGAAGGTCCAAGAGGCTTCTAAACAGTTCTACCCCCAAGCCATAAGACTCCTGAACACCTAATCAAATGGCTACCCAGACTATTTGCAGACTATTTGCCCCCCTCTTTTACACCACTGCTGCTACCTACATGTACATATTCCCTCAACTAACCGGTGCTCCCGCACATGGACTCTGTACCGGTACCCCCCTGTATATGGTCTCGCTACTGTTATTTTACTGCTGCTCTTTAATTACTATTATTTCTTATTCTCATCCATATTTTTTAAACTGCATTGTTGGTTAGGGGCTCGTAAGTAAGCATTTCACTGCAAGGTCTACAGCTGCTGTATTAGGCACCTGATACTAATAATATTTGATTTAATTTTATTGAATGTAAGATACACACCAGGAATATGTGATGCCAGGCCAACGATGGTTAATAAATAAAGATACTTCACTCAGGCCGTTTACCATTGAAAAAAATGGTCAGTTCTGTTCTACTTAACTTGGTGTGTCTCCCATAGACAGTATTGCCTGGTCTCCGTAGTTTATTGACTTCCACTTAACTAGAAAAAAACGGCTGAAGAAACTGCGTGTGGGGTGACTCGCTTCCCTTTCCCTCTTTGGTCAGGCGAGGAGTGTCAGCAATACTTCCTGAAACACCTGTTTGTCAGGTAGTGCACACTGGGTAGGCACAGCGGAGAAAGTGAGTCACACAAAAAAATGGACGACGAGTATCCGAAACGCAAAATTTGACAAGACTTGACAATTTATTCTAACTTTTTCTAAAGCCCTACATCATTTTACTAAAATGGTTTGGCGTCAACACAGGATTATACGTTTGAACATTGTCGTGTTGCTGTATTTAATGGTTTGTTTTGGTGAGTACAACCCTCTCATTTGTCAAGCTCGTTTTCAATGTCACAGATCAACGAATTTGCGAGACTACCTTTACATATGAAACACAAGCATTTGGATTGTGGGTGTTTTTATAGAATCCTGATTTTGTACCTTGTATAATTGTCTAGGCCTACTTTAAAAAAAAGAAGCTTACATACAAATTCTTTATGAATTATTGTTAGAATTATTATAATAAGCCACGTGTTTACCTTCATAGTTAACATAATATATTACTATGTATTTATACAACCTACAACATTTTGAATAGGCTACTATGTATCCATTTGTGAATAGCCACTACCAAATAATTATACTGCATGTTCACAACAAACCAAATTGCGCCTGAGGCTAGGTTCCTTACAACAGGAATGCAGTATCATGTCATGTAAAATTCATAAGACTCATGGCTTTTTCCCTTGTTTTCAATTTCACTCACGTTTTGATATTGAGTTTAAAGTACCCTGCGTCCAATTCCAAGCAGCCATTATCTAGAACTGAGAATATGACTTTTGGGTGAGGTCTACTGACATTGATCAGATTTATATAACTACTGGTTGGACAGTAGGAGGAGTCATTTCCTGTTTGTTTGAGACGTATAGTACATGCAATGGGCTCAAAGGGTTGCCAACTTTCTCATCAACAATTAGAATGTCAACAGCTATCAAGCATCTACTGCTCTTCAGCTTGAAATACTTTGTTCAACACGTTTGCTACCTTGGTTATGAGATTAGCTTGTTCATTCTCGGTCCACTTTACTCCAAGGTGTTTTGAAATAGTGCAGGATATCTGCATACCCTATTAGCCCTCTGATTCTGCTCTGTACAATATATTTTAGATCACTCAAATATTTGTAGTTCGCAGTACTCGGACTGTCTCTTTGTCCATAGAGAGAGTTCTAGTTTTCTTCTTTAAAAAAAAAACATTCCTTTGAATATGTGTCCTTCACTTGTCCAAGGTAGAATAATTGTAATGTACTGTTGAAATCTGAATCTCTGAACCACATGCAGGCCTACAGTATGTTAAATGATACGTTTGCATTTCCCTGTGTGGGTTGGAGTTCACATGGAAAATACAGCATTGAATCTATGGGTTTGGGCCTGTTTTGAAATATAACACACATTATGTAAATGTTTTGTATTTCTTTTGCATTGCACAATGTCTGCATTGGCAACGCTCATCACAAGGAATACGACTACTACTGTAGGCTGTGTCGTTATTGCCATGTTTGCTGAACGTTGATGGAAAGATCAACAGCTGTTGTTGTTTGTCTGCCAATCCAGGAATTGGTAAAGGATCATTTTCCGTGTGCCACTTTAACACGTACACAACTTGTTATGCAAACTATTAGAAAATCAGTTCCTCCTCAATTTCTACACATTATACAATGGGTGTGCAGAATTTGTTTTGTAAGCACATTCTAGGCAGATGTGCATTGCATAGAGAAAGTAGATTTAATACCTTGGCTAATAAATGGTTGAGATTTTGTTTCATTGCTTGTGGTTATTATGTCTGTATGCTCTAATTGTCCAATGGGTGTGTGGGAGGGGGGGGGGGGGGGGGGGGTAGATAGAGAGAGAGAAAAAAAAAACTAGGACACTATTACAACTAGTAGTCTTGTTGTCAGATGGTGCCAAGAAAACAATGTTTCCCATGGAAAGTTCATTAGATTGTGTTTTTTCCAAATAACGCCAGGCGGGGTACAGAAGGTTTGATGTTGCTATCTGGGTACTGGGTTAATACTGGGTCAACAATGTGGGCCTTTGGGGTTACCTTTGACATTGTGATTATACACAATTGTCAAATGAGAACTTTAGCTTTATTCTGTTTATTTGAGTTTTGTTTATGTGAACTACCTTGCTCCGAAATTATTCATCTTTTGACTTCTGCAATGTATTTTGTTCCCAACTGGATTTCACTTAAATCGTCTGCCCTTCCTCCTCCTTAATCCATCTTCCTCATCTGACCACCTCCCTGCCCTGCTGCCTCTCTCAGTGCTGTGCCCTGTGTCAGCCATGACAGTGAGCTCTCCTGCAGAGGTCCATTCTGTGAGGGGCAATGCCGTCACCCTGACTTGCACCTTCACCTCTACCAGCCGAGCCACCAGCCGTATGTCAGTGGACTGGTCCTACAGGCCCCAGACCGGAGGCCCTCCGCAGGCAGTAAGTACGCACCATAGAAAGTGAATCAGTATATTGAGTTGATTTGTTAATAAAGCACACATTTGATGAAGAACTCTTGTGCTTTTATGTCCTGGCATGGGTACACTGAATATGGCTGCTGATACGTTGACTTTAATTGTGACGCCCTTTCTAGTAATTCTATTTCTCTGAAACCCTTAACCCCTGGGAATATGACTCAGAAACCCCAGGCAGTTAGGGGCAGGAATCAGGATCACTCTTCCACATCTTGGTGATGTGGTAAATGTATGTTAAATGTATCCCTCGAGCTGGAAGTTGTGAGTCAGGGCTCCGACACCAAAGCTCCCCTAGATCCAATTTCCTTGTCGATACTCTGAGCGGCTGGCCGCGTACGTTTTTAATTCCATTTGGAAGGGCCGATAACGTATACGCTATGTAGTTGTTGGGATATCATATTAGCTCAGCGCTAAGTGATGGCTAATGTGCTGTGGCTCCCTCGATGGGGTAATAGAAGCTGTTGGTTTAGTCATTAAGATGTAGTAGTCAGGCCTACTGCTGTGTCAGTGTTTGCAGATAGTGGGCTCTCACGTCACTGACACAAACTCTTTATCCTAGGGGTGTGTCGGCTTGTCCGAATCCTGTATAAGCGTAGCTGGGTTGGTCGATACCAGGGTATACCGGAATCCAACAACATCCTTGGTTTCATTTCTTTATTTACTTGGAACAAGTTTGTTCTGTGCAACTATAGACGGATAGTGAAACGTGTAGAACATTTCGCCGCATAGCCCCACAGAGCTAGCCAACACAGCGGAGCTAGAAAGTGAATTTGTCTCTCGTGGCACGTTTGTTTCCATACAATTTCATTAGTGGATTCGGACACTTTTATTGACACAATCGTATATCAAAAGGCACTGTGAATAAGCATTTGAAAAAAACTCTATCAGAAATCGAATTTACCAGCCAAGGCTTGAGAACTATGAATTGGTGGTGTGCTTCAGTCTCCCTGCATAATTATCAATATCTTGATGAGAATTCATTTCCAGGACTGAAAAGGCAGCTCTAGCAACGGACAGTGATGGAGGACTTGTGATTCAGTTCCTCTGAATGACACTGAATGAACAACTCCAGTCAATCAATGTCTTGTATAAGACATGATCAAATCAATTCAATATTCATTTAAATGCAATTGCCCATGATCCATCAGGTTTTTATTCAGTGAGTCAGTACCGTTACGGTAACAGCAAAGCTTTTAACCACAGGCCCTAACATTGCACCCTGAGTGCCGGTTTCCCGGGCCCAGATTGTTCCAGGCTTGAAAATCATTCTCAGTGGAGAATCTCCATTGAAAGTGAGTTTTAGTCCAGGACAAGCTTTAATCTGGGTCCGGCTCTGAATGTTTCAGAGGCACTTGGCTGTGTATAATCTCCATTTGGCTAGGCGTAACCTGTCTGAGGTAGGCTTGAGTGTTTGTCTGGGTTGACTGAGTGCAGTGATTCGATTTAGTATGCTGTCTGTATCAGCCCTCTCAGCTCTATGGCTGTCTGAACTGAAGTGCCTCCTGGAGAGCCCAGCCCATACAGAGCTATAAAACAATATAACTGTTGAGCACCATTGATTGTTAACAGGCCTGCCTGCCGTGTGTTCGTCTTTGTGTATATTTTCCTGTGATGTTTATTCCCTATGTGTACCTTGTTTTCTTCAATGTGTCTCTTTGACACTTCTTATTGTCTATTTGTCTGTGTATTACTGTCTGATGAGTAAAACCCTTTTTTAGCTTCAACTTTATTCAAACCTCTATTCGAAACCTGTCCTAGCCTTCTACACCCCCCCCCCCCCCCTACTTTTTGAAAACACGGTGATGGTTAGTGTGATTGATGCAGTGTTTCTGTTGTCTGTGTCTTGTAAAGTGGCTCTGTAGTTGCTACGGTCTGAGTAACACTGTCCTGCCCAGAGCCGTCACAATCTCTCCTCTTCTCTTTGTTCCCCAGTTCTTCCACTTCTCCTCTCTGGCGTTCCCTCCGCAGGACGGCCAGTTTAACGGGCGCGTGAAGTGGCTGGGCAGCCCGGCCCGGGGTGAGGCCTCCATCCAGCTCCTCAACGCCTCCCTCAGCGACAACGGCACCTACACCTGCTCCGTCAGGAACCCCCCTGACGTCCACGGATCCCCCACCTCACAGACCGTCCTCACCGTGACGCCCAAAGGTGAGGCAATTACTTCGAAAAATGTATGTTTAGGGCAATGCATGGATGTCAATGGGACGCTTGAGAAAATGTGCATCTCAAGTCAGGATTTGGCTCTTAATTGAGAGGCAGAAGTTTAGGATTTGTTAGTAAAGGTGATTGTGGGTTCACACTATTGACCTTAGGAATGATGACGTGTAGAACATGACTCTATGGGAATTGTGGCACTGGGGAGATATATTGGGCAGTAAAACCTACTACCTCGTGTTCAATACTGGTATGGTTGGGCGCATATTTATTGGCGCCTTTTTAAAGACTTCTACAGTAGATTTAGGCACGTATGTGCTACGGATTGAGTCATATTTTCCACAAAGCTTAAACAATCCCTCTTTTCAAGAAGCATTTAGGGGTTTCTTAAAGCAGTTGTACACGAGAGGGCGTGCTAAACAACTTTTTTAGCACGGCTGTGCTGCGGTCATAGGTAATGAGGCGGATCTCGTACCTAAAGAGATCAGAAAATCGTTAGCGTCTCCACTTTGCGCTGAGTGTAAATGTGGTTATGATGAACCCTCTCCTCTCCACAGTGCCCACGGTTCGTTTCTCGGACGTGGCGGTGCTTCTAGCCTTCATTCTGCTTCCTTCCGCCATCATCACGCTGGCTCTGCTGGGTCGCATGTGCTGCCCTCCGAGGGACAAGAGCCAGACCCAGGGTTACCACTCCCCTATTGAGGTCACACCCGGGTGAGTAGATTTACTCCTCAATCAGTGCACCAGTTCTTCAGGGCATCCTAGACATATGGTTTTAAAGAAGTGATATGGTTTCTGGTGAAGGTAGCCCCCAACCCTGACTTGCTGAATGGACATGGCTTTTTCTCAATGAATCTTTCCTTGATTCCTTGCGTCTTCTCTCCTCCATCTCAAAATGCGTTGGAGAAGAGGGCCCAAGGGGAGGGGCAGTGGACCTTCTCCTTCAATACGATTTGAGAAGGAGCTGAGCAGAGAGGATGCGAGGAATCAAGGAAATTCATCATATTCATTGAAAAACTGACTTTTGCCAATATAGAAAATTACTAATGCTGACCGTTTTGTGATTTGACCAATTTGAACTCTATCATCTTTTTGACAGAGATGAGCCTGGCTTCAAGCAGATCAACCGCAAGGAGAAAAACATGACATGCTGCGACCTATATTTTCTGGTATGGCCTTTTTTTTTTTTTTGCTCATGAATTACTTAAGGGCACATGTCTCGCCCGATCAATTACATACTCTTAAATTTTACATGTAGTCTACGTCTGACAATATGAGACGTCCATGAAATATTTATCTGTTACCCCACTTCCTGTCCCTAGGATTCCGACTATGAAGATTACTACATCCACAAAGAGAGGCCTCTGGCTCAGGGAGAGACCATGGCCGTGTCTCAGTGCTAGAGACCCCTGGTGGCGGTGCTCTGTAAGGACAGAGGCCCCCTCCATGCCTTGCCAATGGGAGTGGTTGGCCAGAATTCTCGCTTATACTGTTTGTTAAAAATGCCAAGATTCCTGGACTTAGTTCTGTCTCACACATCAGTATCCACTCACACTCCTCCCTTCTCTCATGGCTTGTCAACAGCTGATTCTACTGGTGGGATAGACATGGATCCGGTGCCTGACACACGGACACACACATACGTTTTGCACTATACTATAAACATTTCTGGATAGATTTTCTTATTATGAAGGAGATGCGTATATTACTAAGTTATTGTCTGCTTTATCACTTTTGTAATGTAGAATCATTGTTTTTGTACAGCTATTGCGAGAGTTTTTATTGGACCTTATGGAATCTATTGCTAGAATTGTAGACAGTCTTTACCTGTGGCTACATCTGCTTCATTGAGTCCAATTAATATTATTTGAAACATGTATTTCAGAGTTTGTGTTACATTTGAACCCGTTGGTATAACTACATTCAGGAGTGGACCAACTATGACCTCTGATTTAGATGTTGAATGAATTTACAGGATTTGATTTACATGTTGGAATTTGGATGTACAGTGTAGTGAATGTTGTTGAATGTATGCATGTGCAAATGATTGAAAAAATGATGCTTAATAAAATACATAAATGTTCTGGTCCGTTGGTAAAATGGTTTGTCCATTTACCATGTAAGTTGAACTACAGTACATTTTCAATAGTGTCGGTCTTTAAAGCTTATCGGACTTAAACTGGCACCCATGCCGTCCATGTTGCTGGTGTAAACTACCCTGAAGTAAAATATAATCGCGACATGTAAAATGTTGGTCCCATGTTTAATGAGTTGAAATAAACGGTCCCAGAAATGTTCCATATGTTCCAACTTATTTCTCACAACTTTTGTGCACAAATATGTTTATATCCCTGTTAGTGAACATTACTCCTTTGCCAAGATAATCCATCCACCTGACAGGTGTGGCATATCAAGAAGCTGATTAATCAACATGATCATTATACAGGTGCATCTTGTGCTGGGGACAGTACAGTAAAAGGCCACTCTAAAATGTGCAGTTTTATCACACAATACAATGCCACAGATATCTCAAGTTTTGAGGGAGCGTGCAATTGGCATGCTGACTGCAGGAATGTCCACCAGAGCTGTTGCCAGAGAATTGAATGTTAATTTATCTACCACGACCTTCAATGTCGTTTAGAGGATTTGGCAGTACGTCCAACCGGCCTCACAACCGCAGACCACTTGTAATGGCGTCGTGTGGGCGAGTGGTTTGCTGATGTCAACGAACACAATTGCATTTTATCGATGGAGATTGGAATTCACAAAAGTACCGTGATGAGATCCTGAGGCCCATTGTGAGGTCAATTTTCTTTTAAGGTATCTGTGATCAACAGATGCGTATTTGTATTCCCAGTCATGTGAAATCCATTGATTAGGGCTTGATGAATTTATTTCAATTGACATTGTTGCATGTTGCATTTATATTTTTGTTCAGTATAATAACCTAGAGCAGTCCAATAAATTAGTCATGAGACTAATTTAGAATATTTAAATGTTATTATAAAATAAATAGCTTGTCAGATTCATTCCTCAGTCCAATTGATTTTGTCGTTTCATCCTAAATTATTTAAAATAAGGTGAAATAATTATTTCTACCCTGTTTGAACTACCATGGCAACACATTTGTGTTCGATTCAGTGATTCATATAAATCTAGAAGGACCACTGGTTCATGCGATTGAGCGTAACTATATTACAGTTTGAACATCTTGAAGAACAGTCTGGCCTTAATGGCCATGTCCTCTTATAATCTCCACCTGGCAGAGCCAAAAGAGGACTGGCCACCCTTCAGAGCCTGGTTCCTCTAGGTTTCTTCCTAGGTTCCTGGCTTTTTAGGGAGTTTTTCAAAGCCACAGTGCTTTTACATTTGCATTGATTTCTGTTTGGGGTTTAAGGCTGGGTTTCTGTATGAGCACTTTGTGACATCTGCTGATGTAAAAAGAGCTTTATAAATAAGTTTGAATGATTGATTGACACAGTTCATAATAATAGATTTGAGTGGCTGGCTAGCTGGCATGCAGGCCACAGTGGTGGATGGACGTCTCAGTAGAATATTGTAATGATTTCTCTGTGAGGAGGAGATGTGGCATAATCCTGCAGCACATGTGAAGACAGAGCAGAGCCCCTTGGATCCTGTCTTCGTGTGTCTGGAATCTGCCCCCTCCTCTCTCCCCCTCTCTCTGGTCAAAGAGGGGGTGGGGGCTCTCACCACAGCATGCTTTGTGCCTGGTCATCACAGAAGATTCTGCGCAAATTTGGGCAGAGAGGAGGGAATGGAGCCTGGCTGCTGCCACACCCGGCCTTCCTCCTCTCCTCCATAGCCACGCCACTGTGAGAGCTTGTAGTGTTTCCATGTGAACAGAGCACTGAAGAGAAATTGAGGTGTGTAAGCAGTATCACTCTGTTTCACACATCCTCATTGGCAGCAACATGCCGGTGTCTCTGCCAGAACAGGGAATTGGCATAGGTAATTTAGACTGGAGCTTGGCTTATTTATTGATTTTTACCAACATCACTGACTGAGTGGGATTTAAGCAGGAAATACCCTCTTTAATATAAAAGCTATTCAACAGGGCCACCGCCCCAGTGTATGGAGGAATTCAAAAAAGCGAGAAAAGCAGAAGAATGGGAATTGTCTGTTGACAGATTGGATGTATTCAGTCATTCACACTAGGAGACGTGTATAGGGTGGGGTTGTAGCTCTCGCCAGTGCAAGGCTGCATGCCGGTCTCCTGTGGAAGAGAGGGGGGAGGGAGAAGAGGGGGATAGGTTCATCACAGAGAGAGAAGGAGGGGGTGTCGGCGTGAACAGAGGGAGGGGAAGGGAAGGAGGGGTTTTAAAGGGTGGGCTTGTAGTCATTGTTAGCCAGCAAGTCAGAGAGAGGCGCGAGCAGGCAGACAGTGAGTGTGTGTGCAAATTGTGATGAGTAAAAGCATTAGGCGACTCAGCTGTTGGTACAGCCAGTGAGCGTGTGCAAGAGCGCGAGAGCGAGGGAGTGAGAGAGAAGTGTAAGGCAAAAAGGAAAGAAAGAAGGGAAAAGAGAAAGGATATATTACAAGTATGCTGTGCTGCATAAGAAGAACAAAACCGGTAACTGCTTTCTTTACAGATTCTCTCATTCATAGCTGTCATTTTCAAAAATCTGGCTAAAATGTTCCACTTTTGGACTAATTACATCCGTAACTGATCTGAAGATATGATTGTCTATTTTTTTTTTGGTCTTCTTGGCTCACTGGGACTTCAGTGATGTCTCGGATGCAAAAAGGACACGCCTTGTTAATGTGATTATGTTTGAATGAGTGTAGCCACAATGCTGCCAGACCTCACACTGTACTAGCAGTAAGATGAGCCTGTAACATGATGCTGTGCTCTTTTATACTATTATCGATCCACTACTTTAAACACTGAAAGACGTACTGATAGACACTTGATGCACCTGTTTGCTGCCTTCTGTGATTGCCTTGGCTGCTTTGTACTGTAATCAGGGGATACATGAAGACTGAGGATACCACCTCCATTGAGCACAATACTGTCTTATTCCCTTAAGGCTGCTTTTAGTTGATGCACTAATTGCACGCAAAAAAAAAAAAAAAATCCTATTTCGGTGTTATCTCTAAGAAACGGGAGGATAGAGAGGCATGTTTGAGGAAAAAGGGTGGGGTAAGGATCCACTGACTTAAGACTCAACTCCTCTGGCTACCGTGTCTCGTGGGAATAAATGAGGACCTTAAAGGGATTAGCACAGTTCTGGGGTTAAAAGTGTATGGTGTCAATTAGGTCTACACATTTTTATGGGTGCATAGTTGTGAGGGGGGAAAAAACAGATTAATACATACCAGAGAGCTCCTTTCTCAGAAAAGGAAGGTGTTGTGAATCTACGGGTGAGTCTTGGAGGTGTACAGTATGAGATAGTACCTTGATGTAAGTAGCTCTCAGAAGGTATTTTTTCATTAGCACAGAGCTATCTATCTGCAGAAGCTATCTAGAGTAGTCGGGATTTTATCGGCTTCTTAATAAAGCACTGGATTCCATCAACACCAGATTGCTGCTTAAATGTCAGCATGTATGAGTCATTTTAGCTCAGCCAGGCTGCACATTAAACTGAAGTGGGTGAGGCAACTCTCTCTCTCTCTCTCTCTCTCTCTCTCTCTCTCTCTCTCTCTCTCTCTCTCTCTCTCTCTCTCTCTCTCTCTCTCTCTCTCTCTCTCTCTCTCTCTCTCTCTCTCTCTCTCTCTCTCTCTCTCTCTCTCTCTCTCTCTCTCTCTCTCTCTCTCTCTCTCTCTCTCTCTCTCTCTCTCTCTCTCTCTCTCTCTCTCTCTCTCTCTCTCTCTCTCTCTCTCTCTCTCACACACACAGCTTTAATACTGCATTAAGCCCTATCTCCACACAATGCTGCTATCTGAATCGTACGTTACGCTCGCCACAGGGAAAACCGCCTCCCATGCAGCATCCAGCCATTTCTCTGCTTTTGAGGACTAGATAATGAATGAATGAAGTCTCTGGGATTTAGACAGATGAACAGAAAGCATATAAATGGTGCAACAAGAGAGATTGCTCTCAACCCGGCTTTTTCAACGGGCGCCACCAGCCCTCACTGTCAGAGCAGTCGTGATTGTGGAGCCTTTGTTCAAGGGAGAGAGAGCAGACTCATTTAATTAAATGAGGGTGGCTATTATGATTGAGTATTATCTGGTGGCAAACATCACTCTTGGGGCCATCGATAACATGTACAACACTCATCAATTCACCGTCCTGGGAATAAGGCGTGCGTCGGATAGGTGAATGTATTCTCGTCCACCTGAACCCCCCCCCCCCCCCCCCCCTCTCCTGCAGGAGGAGAGAGAGGAGAGGAGACAGCTGGATGAAAGGGTGTGGTGCTGTGTGAGTGGGTAGTAGCAGCTCAGGGAGAATGGGGAGATTCAGCTGCAGACTTCAACCCTGCCTGCCTGCCTGCCTCTGTAGTCTTTCTCATCCCCATCCACTAGAAAACCAGACATATATCATGCTGGGATTTACTGAAGGATATACATTTACTCGACATACTGTCGACAGACAATATATTTCTTGGTCGACTTTCCTTTTGACCCTCTCCCTGTCTGGTTTCAGTGTTGGTGTGTAAGAGCCAAGCTATCTTTTTAATACATCGACTGGCTCAATTGAAACACACACACACAGATGTTAGTGTTGGTTTACTGAGATAAGAGCAATGTAAAGCCTACCTCATTTGCATGTCAACATACTTCTGTCCTTGCGTCAGCACTCTGCATTCATTGATGTGGAGGAGCTAGGGAGCGTCTGCTTGGGTGAATAAGAACAAAAAGAGGACACATACCGAGTGTGTGCATTTGTGCGAGCAGCAGTCTCATTCCCATCCTGTGGCAAAGTCTCTAAATGTTTCCAAACTGAGACAGCGGTCTGACGTGGGGGGTGGTGGCTGGCTACCGTTTGAAAGATCCATCCATAAACCCACCGTGGGGTGTGGTTCACACGGGGTTGCCGACCCAAGGACAGTGGCTGGGGGCCCGAGATGTACACATTTGTCTTTCAGATGTTGTAGCCTGACTTCTTGGTGGTGTATCATATACAGGCAGTCGGCTATCGAAAAAGGGCAAATGCAACTCGTGTTCCTGGGAGACCGTTTTGAGACATGCTCCTTTTATGAATGGAAAGATCACGCACCGAGTGACATAATGGAATCAGACTGTTGTTTCAATACGGTTGTCTGAAGCCGTCTCAGGAGTCTGGGTTTCAATTGACATGTCAATGCTTTGTAACATCCGTTCTTTTTAGGTCTTCAGTGATTGAGGTTGAAAAGGGATATGGGCTTGTCTCCCCAGACATCTGGTTGGAAGACATTTCCTGAAGTCCGATTATATCATTTTGATATGTCTCTCAAAAGGATGTTCTACATTTCTGTCGGTTCATTGGTCAACAACAGACATAAATATGCAAATATATCGCCTTTGACCTCCTACCATTCATATTACTTGTCTGAATCACGTGTTTGGGAAGCCACCTTAATAACATGGCAGGTAGACTTTACTGTTTTGTGGGTTGAACGGACAATATACTGTAAATAGGCTACAATTGATTGTGGTAAAATTGTTGTAAAATCAATGTAATGAGTTCTATGCTCTTATTCAAAAAAGTATAGGTGATCTCAATACATTTACCCGACTGAACAAACAAAAACTAATTTAAAATCCCCAAATGGACAATGAAATACAGTATCTTCCCATCAATATCAAAATGATGTAATCTCTCATATTCCCAAAACAGTTTACAATTACAGTTTATTAGGTGCTTTTATCCAGAGCGACTTATAATATTGTGAGTGCACACATTTTTCACACTGGCCCCCTGTGGGAATTGAACCTACAGCCCTGGTGTTGCAAGCGCCAACTGAGCCACATGGGACCCTAAACACATTTTTGGTAGATGCTCTTTTCCAGAAGCAGGTCAAGTGCCTTGCTCAGGGGCACATCGGCAGATTGTTCACCTAGTCAGCTCAGGGATTCAAACCAGCTACCTTTTGGTTACTGGCCCAACACTCTTAAGCGCTAGGTTACCTGCTGCCCTTCTCAATCTCCATAAGTCATTCTGTTTGAGTAAGTGCTTAGGCCAAAATTTGGCAATTGTGAGCACCTATGAGATCATTCATATTAAATGTACCATTACGGCTGTGAGGGTGTGCCAGACACGAACAGTCTATCACATCTCACTACTCCATTAGCTATAAAAGATCTTCAGTTCACTCAATTATTAAAAAATAATACAGTTTCATGGCTTTTAAAACGTTATATAGTTATTGGTAGCAGGTGATTAAAACATATTTTCCTCCTAAACATCTCTCTCACACACACACACACACACACACACACACACACACACACACACACACACACACACACACACACACACACACACACACACACACACACACACACACACACACACACACACACACACACACCCCCCCCCCCCCCCCCCCCCCCCCTTGACCGGTGGAACCGCCAGCCCCTCCCTGATTAGTAACCTGATTTATGGTTTCCTATTGGCTGCTTTCCCAAGGGGTCAGGTGCAATGTCAATCATGGTGACATATGGTCTTTCATAGCCTAAACCAGTAGTTTTCAACCTTTTTCGGGTTACTGTATAACCCCTCGTGCATTTTACCAGTTAGCCTATGGTCTCATGAGTCTTCTCAAGTACCCCCAGTGGACAGGCCAAGTACCCGCACGGGTCCTAGTACTCCTGGTTTGGAACCACTGGCCAAAAACAGCAGATGACTTACACGTAGCACTCTGGTTGTCAAGGTAACGTTTGATCGTTCACAGGAGGATGGCGGTGCATCTTGACGAGGTAGCAACCAAAGATGGACCCACAACGCAGCCTCCAGGAATCTAGTAATTAAACAACGATGTACGCCATTTTGAATATCATAGTAATAATAACAAAATTGATGTTATTGTGACTATGATATTTCAAGTGGCATTCAACATAATGATAGTAACTGATGGCAGTATCTAAAAACATAGCAAAACAAATGCTAATTGGAAATGAGATGAATCATCAAAACATAACTGATCCACATGCAGCATTTTTTGGTTTATTACGCAACGAGAACCACAAATGTGTTTGTAACAAGAAGCAAGGACCCCTCGTGAAAACATCACATTGGGTAACATGGTGAAAGACATGTTACATCATGGATTTAGAGTCCCAGTCTCTTTGATTTGGTTCAGGCCACACTGCCTGTTATGTTTGCGTTACATTAGTTCCCGCTATTATTGTCAGATTAACATCATTTGTTATTTGTTTTGAGACAAATGCGTAATTCAAATCAATACGATCTGTTTATTTATTTATTCATTTTGAATGTAATGATCATTATTTTTCCCCTTTGTCAATTTCAACATTGTTCATTTTCCTTATTTTCACTTCATTTCTTTTTCATTAGATTTATAAGAATCATAACACAGCCCTCTATTTGATGGACCACTCCAGCTATGGATCCAGATACTGTATAAAAGGTAACATCTTGGCGCTCTGTACAGGCTTCCACACCTATCCCACTCCTATTCCTCATCTTTTCCTAAACTCTGCTCCAGTTATAACCACCAACTTCTTACAACCCAAACCTGAACAACCCCGCTCAGATCTACATCCCACTCTCACCGCCTGCTCGGACTGTACCTCCTTCTGCCTTGAACAATCCACCTTTTTTTCTACCTTCATTTCCCTTAATTCTACATATAACCTAGTGTCTATTGTGGGTGGTGGGTATGTTGGTGGGATGTCTTGTTGGAGATGCCCTTTGGAAGTGTTCTTATTCAGAACCATTGGGATTGTATGTGAACGACATCCAATGGCATTCACCACAGTGGAATGCGACCTGTTCATATGCCACGATAAGAGGAGCTATTGGTTGGACGTTGATAGAGAAGGGCTATACAATAGTTACTGTCACTCACTATTTGGCAGGCCCGTTGAGTATGGGCCTCTGATATCACTTCACTCGAGACCTTTCGCATTCAGCCATGAGGATGTGATGCAACAGCTTTCTAAGAGTTCAGTAGGTCACGGGAAGGGTACCTGTTTGGTCCTTTGAAGAGGCAATTGACATTCTTGTTCGTTAGATATGCTCATCACTTCTTGACATCCTGTCTCTTTCCCAAGGTTGAGAAGAATGAAGAGGCTGACCAGGAAATCAAGCAGGATGAGAAGAAACCAGAGGACAAAGCCCACAAGGCGGCCACCAAAATCCAGGCCAGCTTTCGTGGACACATACTCCGGAAAAAAATGAAAGATGGAGAGGAGGATGAGGAGGCCAGTCCAGCTGTCCCAGAGGAGGCGGCAAAGGAGGCGGCAGACGGAGAGGAGGAGAAGAAGGAAGACGTCCCCCCTGCGACTGAGCAGGCTGCCGAGGAAAAAGACCCCACTGATGTTAAAGAGGAGGAGACAAGCCAAGCCAAAAGCCCCATCTCAGAAAAGCCAGCAAACTCTCCTGCCCCTGTCGCCACCTCTCCCGTAGCTGCAGCCACCTCGCCTGTGGCAGCAGCAGCCTCTCCCACTGCAGCGGCGGCGCCTTCAGAGCCTCCCAAAGAGGAAACCAAGGCAGAGCCCAGCAACACCAAGGAGAAGCCCAAAGAGGTGGACAGCAGTGAAGCTCCGGTTTCTGCCCAAACCCCCTCCACTGATTGTGCTGAAAAGAGCGTGGAGGGTGGTGCTGGCCAGGAGGAGTCCAAACAAGCCGACGTGCCTGCTGCTACTGTCAGTGAGACGGCTGATAAGGAGGAGCCTCACCAAACACAAGACAAAAAAGGTAGGCCTTATTGTAACCCAGTCTCTGAGATGCCCATCCACGTAGATGAGCTTAGAAATAGGCTGCAAATACAACACAAACCAAATAGCCTTCACAATAGCTTGAATAATACATTTATTATTAATAATACAATTGTCCGTGAGCCAAATGTACAAAATGACATCATGTCAAGATGTTACTCATAAACTCTTCTCATGATCTTTGATTGGTTATATTAGTTTAGACTAAACAGTATGACAGAAAAGGGGAAAGGCTCAGTAGGTTATCTTGTTCCAGTCCAGGAACTCCCAGACTGTATGATGTAGCCTACCTAATGGAATATGTGCAGAATCCTCTACAGGAGGATCAGTGTTTGAGTCCTGAATGGCACCCTATTCCCTACGTAGTGCACTGCTTTTGACCGGAACCCCATGGACCCCGGTCAAAAGTAGTGCACTTTATAGGGTACATGCTGCCATTTGGGACACAATCTTAGACAGGACTGGGAGAAACTAGGTCATAGAGGCTACACTGTCTGCAAGTTGTCATAGTTACACGTTCTGGTGTAGACCTGGAATATCTGGCCATGGTTTTTAGACTTACCGAACGATAAATTACTTAAACTGGTGAATGATAAATTACTTAGACTGGTCAATTAAGACTGAAACCAGCAGACCGTGAAGACAAGCAAGACCTGAATGGCTAACCATCATATGAAGCACTAGACACATGTAGGTCATAAAGACCAATGTAAAGGATATAGTGCAAATGAAATTCCATATTTTAGTGGAGTCCGGATGGTCCTTTGTGCTTCTGCAAAAACAAAGGAAAGGAGGGATGCTCAACAATAATGAGACAAACAAAATGTTTTAGTATTCAATATGTTGCAGTGGAGGTGTTTATATTATCTGTCTGGAATGTTCAGGGTCTATACACAATGAAACAAGACCTTTCGCAGAAATATTATTGATGGAGACTTTCATGAAGAGTTAATGAATGACGGCATCAACTTTATTGATCCCCAGAGAGAGAAACTGGAATAAATAATACATTAGCTCATCTTCTAGGATGGGTTGAAATGTATATATTTTCACAGTGATTGCATGGTTACCACTCCCTTACCTGAAACCTGCCCATTGAGTGCTGGAGAATACTAAGTGCTGTGTGAGTCATCTATCATGAGTCACATACACAAGTCTAGCGCCATCTCTGATTCCCAGAGGACGACCAGCGAAGATGATGTCATGCTGATGATTAAAGTCAATGCAGTCGGGATGACATCACTACCTCCGTGAAATGAGGGCAATAGCTTTGATTGAAAACAACTTCTAAAGGTCATACAACTCATAGTGAAAATAATCATACTGAAAATAAATCTTAAACCTGTGAGACCCAATTTTGCCCAAAAATGTTTTCCCTAAATTGCATCTTATACAGGTCCTAAACAATTATGCCAAACACAACACAGTGCATCTCTTAGTAGTATATGTTGTGTGTTGGTATGATTATTGTGGCAGTAGCCTCTGAAACATTATACACTGTCCACTCGTCTGAGACCACACTGGTCACCTACACAAGCAGTATGTTGTAGCCATCCACGCAAGTACACGACTTAATATATTTCCTGTATTCTTTAAGATGTAGTGATTATGTATAAAAAAATAAAAATAAAACATTCTGAGCTAGATGTAATTTTGTAAGTGCTGCAAAAATGCAACATTAGGCTTGAAGGGTTGCCAGACCACTGTTTCCCTTCCAAGATCTATCTGCAAATAATAAGGACAACCAAATACTTCAGGAGTAACTTTGATGTCCCTTCTACACATCAAAAGACTATATATATTAAAAGAATACTGCCATTGATGACCATTCATTTTATGATAAAGAAGAAAGATAAGTAATCTCTCCAAAACAACCCAGAAAGGACAACCAAATATGTTATCCATACTGTACATAGAAAACCCCCAAAATAGTTGATCCTGTCTTTGATAGTTAAATACAAGAATTTGAAATGGTCAAGTCGATCAATTTCCTATTTCAAACTAAATGGGACTTAGTTTACTGTACCATTAAACAATATTTTCCATCACATGTAAATGTTTTGGATCCGTTTTGATGTGATTTTAATATAATTTCAGTTTTCTTACAACACGTTTTGAAGCCCAATGTTGCACTTTTGCAATGTTTCCCCCCAAAAATTCAAATTCCAAAAACAGATTATTTTCATAATCAGTTGCCTATTACAAGTATTTCTGAAGGGTAAAAAAAAATCTGATTTAGATCTATGCTTAAGTCTCACAGGGAATCATCGATGTTGGCCAGCTGTACTAAAAACAGGGTGGATTTCTTTAGATTTTGTTTTGGACTTGGGAATCCCACCTAGCAGGTTCTGAGAGGAAGGAACAGCAAAATAAGTATTTTTGTAAGTATGTTAAGTATTAAGTGAAGTATAGCAATGTGACAGCCACAAGCATATACAGAGCTCTTTATGATGGGTCGCTGTAGAGCGGGGTCTCTGTATCTTCTTGATCACTGTATTTCACACAGTCCACTGAGAATAAACAGGTCTCCACCTCACCGCTTACATTACTTACTGATCAATAATATTTTCTCACACAATTTTTTTTTTTATTCTCTCTCTCTCACTCTCTCCCTCCCTCTCCTTTCTTTCAGATGCTGCCGAAGAATCCCAACCAGCTGAGGCCCCAGCAGAGGCAGACCAGGAGTCCAAGGAGGGCCAAGAGAAAGTTTAACATAGAGAAAAAATTACTATGATTACACATGAATTTAAAGGGTGACTCTTCTCCTTCTGAATGTGAAGACAGTCCGTTTTTATTTGTTTGTCATGTTTTTGTGTGGCAATGATTTCCTTATGTTGGGGGAGTTTCCAACATGCCTTTTTTGGTTCAAGCTATAAGTGCTATGATTTGGGTATGTTCCGTATCTTACATGATTGAATCGATGGTTGGACGTATCCACGTTTTGAACTGAGTTTCAAAACCCTACAAAGCTGGACAGGACATTTTCATATTCTGCTTGAGTTGATCAAGCTTGGTTTACGTTCTTTGAGTAGTCGGTACTTCCCCTTCCTCACTTATACAACTAACAGGTCTGAGGGGATTTTGAGGACTTTACAGAAAATGATGAATACTATGACATAAATGTTGTTGGCCCCACAACTAAAATCCCCCTTCCAAAGTACATGATTAGCATGAACCATCTAACAAGTTGCATGGGAACTCTTCCACTGAGAGGAACTTTTCACAGTCACAATACAAAAAAAAAAATGTGGCTTCTTTTTGATGTCCTTGGTGTTGTTATGACAGTTTGATATAAATTGGAATTACTCTTGCACTGATGTTAAAAAGAAAATCAAACAAACAAAACTAAAGAACTTTTCCTATGTCCCAGTGAGTGCAATGTCCAGTTTGAATCTGAGGAGTTAAATTGTGAAAAAATTTAAAAAATGGTTTCAATGTCTGTTTTCAAAATAAAGCAATGTGCCAATTACCATCATAAGTTGTGGAATATATTTCACCTGCCAAACAAAACATTTGCTAATGAAGGCTAATGATAAGCCACTTTCACATAAACCCTGAATCAGAGTATAATAGTATTATTATTAATGAGATCTAGAGACATCTAGTGGAGTGTAATAGCACCTGCAGCTTAGGGCTTGGGTCTCGATTCAATCCGTATTGCTGAAGTGCAGCACTATAGTGTGATTGAAATTTCTAGATCATTTCCGATCGTGTTGACCAATGCAGTGTTTACTGTGAAAGCAGTCCACTAACTCGGGCTTTAAATTTCTATTACGTTGTATAGCAGCTCTTCAGTACTATATATTAAATCGAATCCCTGGTATGAAACATTACCCAGCAATTAGCTTATTAGTAACAAATGTTATACTTTTGGGTCTTGATTATATCCTTATTGCAGAGTTTCAGCGTTATAGCTTCTATTCCCTCAGGCTGATTATATCACTGTTCAGACAGCCTAGCTATACTGGAATACAGGTTGAAATGATTAAAAACAAATCTTAAAACATACCATTAACTGGTAAATATACGATTCCAATTCAATTCCAAAGATGAAATGTTTTTACAATACGAATTTAATTCAATGCTAATTCTCGACTTCATGAGTGAATTCAAGAATTGAATTTCAAATTTGGCTACAACCCTATCACTACACTTTAAAAGCTACTTTGCAACTTTGGGTAAGTGTAACGCCCCCACCCCCTGCTCCTGAGTCGTCTTTCCCTTGAGTCTTTACCTCAAATGGGGCCTCGAGGTTTAAAAGTTAGATGAAAACGCTACAAGGTTCATAGAAAATGAATTGACTCCAACCATTCATCAGTGTCCACATATAACGTCCCCTTTCCTTCTATAAAGGCTATAATTTCCGTGAGACAATGCAAATGACTGGGATCTCACTGTTCAGATCACTTTGTCAGTGTCATTTCCTATGTCCAGAGTTAACTGGCTAGAAAGCGTCATAGAAACCTCTCTCCTGTTCCAAAACAGATTCATAGTTTTTCAAGCACTCCAGAAATGTATAGTTTAGGACACAAATCTCCCAATGAGAATTAACAATACGTATATTATTTTATTTGCATGTTACATGGTGATAAACACAATTGTACCAGGAAGATACTGTGTTTCAAGCGTTCTCCAAAAAGATTACTCGTCGACATCTCAATCCACATTCAAATACAGAACACTGAATTCAAACAAATGTATTTTGTTTTGAAAATTTCTCTTGTATACCTTTTACATACCATTTTTAGAAACCAATCGCAAACAAACGTTACCATAAATCAAAGGAAATAGAAAAACAGGACATTGCTGTGTAATGATTGTATAATTGTCTAGGAATTCCATTCTTATGACAAAGGGAAGTACAAATGTGACATTCCTCTGTGTCCTACAGTGGGTAATTATCAACAAAGTGAATTTAGGGATAGACTCAGCTTAAATATATTCTAAAAACAGTTTATATACAGGTGAGGTAAATCATAAGATGGTGGGTTACACATGTAACCATAGCTTAGTGGGATGGATAGACGTGTGGCCAACGTACATGACTGGTGATCCATGGCACATGTATCTCTTTCAATGGCTTAAAACAAGCCAAAGTAACTCAACAGGGCGTGCACACACACACACACACACACACACACACACACACACAAGCCAATTTTATACAGCGATGGGATGCAATGTTCATTATTAGTAAGAATCTAGATAGACACATCAGTCCCAAGGTCTTAGTCATAAGGGATCAGGGACTGTATATACAGGCAGGGTACAGTGCAGTCAGGTGAGACCCCTCCTCTTGGGAAAGACTTCAGCTGAACGTCTGATGGCTCACTGGCTGGGGAGACTGTCAATCAGTGCAAGACCGGCCCACTGCTTTCCCCAGTGCTTTAGCTTTGCCAGGCAGACAGGTACAGCACCGTATTCTAGTCCACAAGCCTTTCCATTCAGACATGTAACAACTCTTCCCATCAAATTATAATACATACCCCTTTATTGAAGTGAACAGACAGATTATTCATTTCTTAATCAGATTATTTTGTTAATAAACTATCGTCCAGAGGCAGGATGTACAGTAGGCCTAGCGTCCATTGTTTTATGGGTAATTGAAACTACAGAGATGACACACAGTTAGATTCTCAGGATAGCACTAAGGCTAACATACAGCAAGTCTGTTTTCGAGCAAAGAACTCTGACTGCTTAGATGGACAACTACCTTACAGTCATGGTTCCAAAGCAGTATGAATTCAGTGGAGTTTTTTTTTAACGATGATGAGATTTCAGAGAGCATTGCTTACATTACAGGTTGGTTTTGTGAACACACTGACTTGACAAATAGCCGTAGACACTGTCATCAAGAGACCTAGCTGTTTTGTTGGCATTCCGCTCACGGACACTCTCCAATGAGCTTTCATTATAGAAACCAAATACATCTACGTACCCTACTCAAAGACAACAAAAAAATGACAATTTAGTTGGAAAGGTACAATAAATGTACTAACTTGACCTGATTAAACCCTTTTAAAAACATTGATCTCTAGTGGTCTTTACTTGCATGGTGCAAAGGGCTGCTTCCATTGGAACACTACAAGTTAATTATCAACAAATTACAGACCTATTTAGAAACATGGACATATTCAATTTGTCTTTATATATAAGGACATTGGATTCAAGTATATACACCATTAACGGAAACGATTTAAAATAAATCCATAAGTTATGAATTTCCATATGTCATTATGAAAAGACACACACACACACACAGAAAATAAAAGCCTGTCATTCATGTCCAAATTCCAGCAGTATAACTGTTGTAGCTCAAAATGAAATGGAGAACGATGACAAGATAACAGCTAATATGGCAGGCCGTTTCTGATGCTAAATACAGTTTGCCATAGAGAAACTGAACAGCATATAGTTGGCTTGTAATCATACAAACGACATACGCTGCAACAATAATGATTATTTTGTCTTGTTACCGTGGTGGAACAAGTTCTTTTTTTTTATCATATAGAGAAATACTTTTTTTTGGTTTTATTTTTTTATTATATACAGTAACGCATCAATATTACCTATGTTTTGTTTGAAGAAGGTCCTGAAAGTAGGTCTTCTTTTTCGACATAAAGAATGAATACACATTTTAAGCGTTTCTATGAGGGTTTTGCACAGAGTAGTTCACCAAAGCATACCTCATGCTAGTCCACAGTTATTGAGCATCCTCATCCTTTGATGCATCCAAAAATGAGGCAGTTAATTTAGAGGCAGCAAGCCATGTATCTAATGTAGCTGAGGCTATTTGTACCCGGTTATGATCACTTCACTATTGTAATTAAGTATACCAAGTATAACATTGCATGTTCTACTGTTTTTATGCAATGTTGACTGGAGTGTGTTGGCTTTGACATAATGTGTATTATATAGTGTTTAAAATCTATTGTTTTGTTTTATATTTATTTAATTTCGATTTTTGGACAGATATTGGCATATTATTTAAGCAATACGGTACGAGGGGGTGTGGTATATGGCCAATATACCACGGCTAAGGGCTGTTCTTATGCACGACGCAAAGCGGAGTGCCTGGATACAGCCCTTAGCCGTGGTATATTGGCCATATACCACAAACCCCCGAGGTGCCTAATTGCTTTATAAACTGGTTACCAATGTAATTAGAGAAGTAAAAATACATGTTTTGTGGTATATGGTCTGATATACCACGGCTGCCGGCCAATCAGGATTCAGGGCTCGAATCACCCAGTTCATAATGTCTGATAATGCACTGGTTACAATGACCTTTTCGTTTAACAATACAGTAAAATGCCATTAGGAAAGGAGCAGTAACTTGAATGTCTCAGTGCCTCTCGCAGATATCCATGATTGTTGTACTTGACCTGAAATCCCTGCCACTTGGAGGTTTAGACTGACGTATTAATTTGGACGAAATACAATGAACCCCACCCCAACCGAAACAAGAGTAATGACAGCGGAAAAGCAAGACTTCAGCATGTTAAAATGGCAATAAATGTTTCTTAGAAAAAGCAGTGTTTGTTCCATTGTCTCCATTTCATATTTTTTTTGTTACTAAAACTTATTGATAAGCCCATTCTATCTTCTTATTATCTAGTTTGGTGCATCGGAGCACGTCAGGATTTGTGTTACATTACGCAAACAGTCTCAATGTAATAACTGGGTAGGTAATAACAATGGGAGGTTGGTGGTGTGATTAACACTTGAAGAGAAGGCAGGTGATGGAGGCCAGGAGGAGCCACAGTGACTGGGATAGGCAGGCGGAGCCGTTGATGTCTCGGCCCGTACCAGGTCCTGGGGAGGGAGGGAGGGAGGGAGGGAGAAAAAGAGAGGTTAAAGACTAATACATTCGTTTTGTTGATGTTTAATTTAATATATGTCACTTCTATGTGATGTAATAATGTGTAAATGTATAAACTGTTATGACTAACAGGTCCCTGTCTGAGTATCGGTACTGTTGCTATGACACTACAGGAATTCATTTGTGTGCCGTGAGTGACATCTGGTGGTCAGACCATGTAACACATCATTTTCTAGGCCCACACCTGAACGGAATAGGGCCTAGAATTTGTAACATTGTCTAAAGTGTCTAATTTCAGAGACATTTGACTAAGAGATTTTGGGGGACTGCATACTATTCCAAAGTCACTTACTATAGAGGAAGAGACTAGCATTTTGGATCCCGAGTTTGTTGGTTGCAACACATGTGTAGTTTCCATAGTCCTCCTCTGTTACGTTGGAGATCATCAGGACAGTCGTGGTCCCTACGATCTGGATGCTGATTCCCTGGGCGTTGGATAGCCTGGACAAGACGCCACATCACGTTAGGCATTATAGCACACTATGCATAAAACTCACGACATCTGATTTGTCTGCCACTTTTGTCTTCAGAATACATACAGTAGTAGTCAGCTTGTTTCAAATAATAAATAAAGGTTCACACAGTTCCTCTCATATATTTACATACAAATAATGATTTATGATAACATTGGTTTGCCTTATCATAGAGTCTATTGACATTGAGTTGACACAGCAGTACACTATTTCCTTGACATAGACTGGCCAGGTGAATCCAAGCGAATGCTATGATCCCTTGTTGATGTCACCTGTTAAAATCCACTTCAAATCAGTGTAGATGAAGGGGAGGAGACGGGTTAAAGAAGGATTTTTAAGCCTTGAGACAATTGAGACATGGATTGTGCATGTGTGCCTTTCAAATGGTGAATGGGCAAGACAAAAGATTGAAGTGCCTTTGAACGAGGTATGGTAGTAGGTGCCAGGCGTACCAGTTTGTGTCAAGAACTGCAACGCTGCTGTTTTTTTTTTTTAACGCTCAACAGTTTCCTGTGTGTATCAAGAATGATCAACCACCCAAAGGACATCCAGCCAACTTGACACAACTGGGAAGCATTGTCAACTTGGGCCAGCATCCCCTTGGAACGCATTCGACACCTTGTAGAGTCCATGCCCCGATGAATTGAGGCTGTTCTCAGGGTAAAAGGAAGGTGTTTGGTATACTCAGTGTATAAGACATTGTAAAGGCACACTTGAGATAATGTATGTAACTTGAGGTAATGTGCTAGGATAGCTGAGACTGATTTAAGGGGGCAGTGGGTTTGTGCTGACACACGGTAGTATAAAGCATTTGCATAAAAAGGAAAGTGAGTGCACATCATGAGACAGCATAATCTGATGGTGGGGAAACAGAAAGTTGAGAAAGTGCTGAGATCCTCCTAGAGGGACACCTTGGGTGGGGACCGTTCACACCACCGTTCACACACCAACTATGACAGACAAAATGAGAAAAAAAAATCCAGAAAATCACATTGTAGGATTTTGAATGAATGTATTTGCAAATTATGGTGGAAAATTAGTATTTGGTCAATAACAAAAGTTTATCTCAATACTTTGTTATATACCCTTTGTTGGCAATGACAGAGGTCAAACGTTTTCTTTAAGTCTTCACAAGGTTTTCACACACTGTTGCTGGTATTTTGGCCCATTCCTCCATGCAGATCTCCTCTAGAACAGTGATGTTTTGGGGCTGTTGCTGGGCAACACGGACTTTCAACTCCCTCCAAAGATTTTCTATGGCGTTGAGATCTGGAGACTGGCTAGGCCACTCCAGGACCCTGAAATGCTTCTTACGAAGCCACTCCTTCGTTGCCCGGGCGGTGTGTTTGGGATCATTGTCATGCAGAAAGACCCAGCCACGTTTCATCTTCAATACCCTTGCTGATGGAAGGAGGTTTTCACTCAAAATCTCACGATACATGGCCCCATTCATTCTTTCCTTTACACGGATCAGTTGTCCTGGTCCCTTTGCAGAAAAACAGCCCCAAAGCATGATGTTTCCACCCCCATGCTTCATAGTAGGTATGGTGTTCTTTGGATGCAACTCAGCATTCTTTGTCCTCCAAACACGACGAATTGAGTTTTTACCAAAAAGTTATATTTTGGTTTCATCTGACCATATGACATTCTCCCAATCTTCTTCTGGATCATCCAAATGCTCTCTAGCAAACTTCAGACGGGCCTGGACATGTACTGGCTTAATTAAGCAGGGGGACACGTCTGGCACTGCAGGATTTGAGTCCCTGGCGGCGTAGTGTGTTACTGATGGTAGGCTTTGTTACTTTGGTCCCAGCTCTCTGCAGGTCATTCACTAGGTCCCCCCGTGTGGTTCTGGGATTTTTGCTCACCGTTCTTGTGATCATTTTGACCCCACAGGGTGAGATCGTGCGTGGAGCCCCAGATCGAGGGAGATTTTCAGTGGTCTTGTATGTCTTCCATTTCCTAATAATTGCTCCCACAGTTGATTTCTTCAAACCAAGCTGCTTATCTATTGCAGATTCAGTCTTCCCAGCCTGGTGCAGGTCCACAATTGTGTTTCTGGTGTCTTTTGACAGCTCTTTGGTCTTGGCCATAGTGGAGTTTGGAGTGTGACTGTTTGAGGTTGTGGACAGGTGTCTTTTATACTGATAACAAGTTCAAACAGGTGCCATTAATACAGGTAACGAGTGGAGGACAGAGGAGCCTCTTAAATAAGACGTTACAGGTCTGTGAGAGCCAGAAATCTTGCTTGTTTGTAGGTGACCAAATACTTATTTTCCACCATAATTTGCAAATAAATTCATTAAAAATCCTACAATGTGATTTTTTTTTCTAATTTTGTCTGTCATAGTTGAAGTGTACCTATGATGAAAATTACAGGCCTCTCTCATCTTTTTAAGTGGGAGAACTTGCACAATTGGTGGCTGACTAAATACTTTTTTGCCCCACTGTATCATACTAAATGGAGGGAGACAGATTTACGTTTACAATGTTATGTCTTCCCCCGAGTCCTGGTTGAGCAAGCATGGAATACAACATTTCCAGCTATGGTCAGGTCATAAGCAACTGTGTGAAGTCTGAAGCATCCAGGGAAGGCATCCAAATAAGACCTAGTTCATTGCACCATCATCTTCCACGGGTAGATGGCAGCACATGTCTTTTAAATGACATATTCACTTTTAGAAGCCACAACCATTTTTTTAACAGAAGGACAGATTTGATTCATGTACTGAAATGGGGCAAAAGGTACAGAAACTGGTTTGAACGGGAATGTGCCAAACAATCAGGCAGACTCATCTCATTCGCCGCCTCTCGAGTTGGCATGTGGGTGCATCTAAAGTAGGCTATTACAGGAAACGGTGAGTGACAGAAGTAGGATGTCTACAGGCTGTTGATAAAGGAAATCAACAAGACGTTGCACGTGGCAGGGAAAATGGCAAATGTTGCCAAGTGGTTGAGACAGCAACTCAAGTTGATGGGGAGAAACAAAAACGCTTCCCCATATTCAACATTGTGGGAATATCAGGTTCTGTGAAGAGCACTCCACCATTGTTTCAGTTCACAATGAGTGAATACAGTGTTCAGTCTGGGTTAACCAGGCTATACTGTACCACCCTCCTCTTCCCTGAAGACGTTCACGCGGCATCGTACAGGGGAGGTGCCAGAACGCGGGATGTAATCAGAAACTGGAGACTAATAGAGGACCGGGAGGTTCCAGATCAAAGGACCAAGCCGCAGCAAAAGTAATGAGCCTCAGAATCCCCAGCAGAGGATTAGGACGAGCGGGTCAGTCTTGGGAAATGCTAATTGCTGCAGTATCAATACGCACTAGAGGATTCCTGTACATCAGATGCTACTGGGAGATGGTGTGGAGATCTCGGTGGTAAAGTAGTTCAAACGTAACAGCAGTGGTGGGCAGTCATGACGAGGTCAGTGCTGGTAAGGTTGAAAGGGAATTACAGAAAACAAGTCGAGGAACAGGCCTCTTGCAGAGTGGAAGTAAATATGCTTGATAAGGTACACCAAGTTAATCGTTAAAGACAAGACATAAAATCTACTGACCGAGCATTATTTGAAATGATGGTATTGTATTACATCAAGGAAGTCATTGAAGGAGATAAATGAATAACTTGCAGAGGTAAAGGAAGGGCACTTAAAGGTATTAGAGTTTGAATTCAAAGTTTGGCAGTTGTTTTCTGACCTGAAAGGTAGTCTAATGTGAAGATGAGTCCACATGCCATGCCATTGGCTGTTTAGATCCAGCTATATTACTCAACCCCAAATGAAAAGATAAGCAGAGCAAATCTGGATATTATATGGTGCTTATCTTTTCCATTCATTTTCGATTGTGGCATATAGCTGGATCCACAAAAACAGGTGGCCTGAGATGTGGATTTATCTCAAGAAATAACCAAGCCAGGAATTCAGGGGAACAAAACAACTACAGTAACATTGTAACCCGCAAGGTTCCATGGTTTCTTGAGATGTGTATAGGCTGTGGGCGCCGCCCGGTCACTCCCTGGCTACACCCATAGTCACTTCCTGGTTTGAATGGGTGTGTCAGAAGGAAGCCATCTTGACTGTAATGTTGTGGTCAGAAATGTTCGTAACCAAGAAACTCTTTGTAGTTTAAAAGACGAGTTTTCTCAACTCCATATAAGTGAGAACATTCACAAAGACTTGTTTAGGGGATTTTGTATTGATTTTCAATACATTTTTCCTCCACAGAGGAAATGTGGACTATTGCTTCTGTAACGTTTGGAAGGCTTGGTTATTTGGATTTTGGTTTGTGGTTTGACCCTGTGTGCTAGCTGATTCATTAGTGAATATACACAATTCTTTACTAGCCATAACATTTTGACAAGAAGGTATACTCTCCCTTCTAATCAAAACTTTTCCCATTCATGTACAGTAATGCTAGTGCCTTACAGTCCATTCACAAACCTATCTGTCGTGCGGGGGAAATATGTTAAGAGCCCTGACCCTTGTGATGTGGTTTTGGAAATCTTTAACACTCCACTTAATTATCATCCCAAAACAATTTCACAAATGATACACTTACACATAGGTATTTTGCGATGCATATTTACAGTACCTGAACAACGACACTTCCGGAGCTAATGGACACCCAGGAGGGAACACAAAAAAAAATGTTGTCTCGAAGCTGTGTTACACAAAAAGAACCTCTGTGAAAATACATGATAAAACAGCTAACAGTAAGTCACTGATGTAACGCAGTTTCTCTGGGCCCCCCTGTAAGGTTTGCGTTATAATAATCAAATGAGTCAGCCAGACAGCCACTCACAAAGTAGACTACCGATCGCTGTCCATGGTGCTGAAATTGCAACATGTCTACGCGGCTGCATGCCTGTCGAATCGATGAAAGGCTTTCTATGGAGCCAGGGCATACCTTTGCTTTAGCTAATGGATAAATGTTTAATGGTAGGCCTATTTTGGTCATCATTTTCTCAAGGTTAAGCCTAACATTTCACAAAGATATACCCGGTGTCGCAATGCTGCCATTTTAGACTGCTGGCCAGTGGAAACAATGTTACTCTTTCAGTAATTAAAGTTGGAAATTCAAACATTGCAGATTTGTCAAATACATTTTAGATACAACAGAATACTAATCAGCTACCAATTTATTATTTTTTGAATATACAGCTGTCCTTTATAGGGTACCTGAACCTGCATAAACTGAGCCGTCATCCTGCTCTCTTCCGTATGTAGTCTATTAATGCCAAATAGTACATTGTCTACCCTCAAAACACTCACTAACTAGGGATTGTTCCATTACGCAGTGTACTATCTATAGCTGTAATGAGGAAAAAAGTAGTCGGTTAGAGGATAAATTCAGCCACTATCTGGCTAATAGGCTACATAAATGGGCTGAAATATTCAAAGTAAATGAAATCCAACTTGAGAGACTCACCTGGTCTCCTGAAGTTCCCCTTTTTTTGTGTGCACATGCTTTCACCACGGCCTGTAGGTCCAGGTTACGGCCCGACAGTTTTCTATGCTGAGTACTGCCACCCCAAATAGTCTTTCCTGAGACATAGTGCAATATACACTGAGTGTACAAAACATTACGAACCCCTTCCTAATATTGAGTTGCACCCCCCCCCACACACACACACATACACACCTTTTGCCCTCAGAAGTGCCTCAATTCGTTGGGGCATGGACTCTACAAGGTGTCAAAAGCGTTCCACAGGGATGCTGGCCCATGTTGACTCCAAAGCTTCCCACAGTTGTGTCAAGTTGGCTGGATGTCCTTTGAGTGGTGGACTATTCTTGATACACGGGAGTGTGTGAAAAGACCCAGCAGCGTTGCAGTTCTGGACATGAACAGGTGCGCCTGCCACCTACTGCCATACCCCATTCAAAGGCACTTACAGTAAATATTTAGTCTTGCCCATTCAGCCTCTGAATGGCACACATACACAATCCATGTCCCAATTGTCTCGAGGCTTAATAATCCTTCTTTAACCCGCCTTTCTCCTTCACTTCATCTACACTGATTTAAGTGGATTTGACAAGTGACATCAATAAGTGATCATAGCTTTCACCTCGATTCACCTGGTCAGTCTATGTCAAGGAAAGAGCAGGTGTTCATGCACCCAGTGTATGTCCAGTGTATGTCCATTGCACACAATTTAAACTTAGTCTTGAATGACGCATGCCAAGATATACCAGAGATAAGGGACTGTTGATATTGCAACCACACAACTCAAACGGTTCACCAGTATGAACAAAACATTTTTTTTGTTGTTGTTCAAGGCCCTTGAGCCCTGCCTCTTCTAATTTATTGGCTGTCCAGTGTCCAGACGACCTGTCCCAGAGCTTCCTATACAGTTAATCTGTATATGAGGCCGGGAATTAAGGAGAATGAGAGGCTCAATTAAAGATGTTGCAGAACTGCTGCATTTGTGCTCAAGAACACTAAGGTGACCTGCCTAAATGACTACCGACCCATAGCACTCACGTCTGTAGCCATGAAATGCTTCGAAAGGCTGGTCATGTTTCACATCAACACCATTATCCCAGAAACCTTAGACCCACTCCAATTTGCATACCGCACCAACAGATCCACAGATGATGCAATCTCTATTGTACTCCACACCGCCCTTTCCCACCTGGACAAAAGGAACACCTACTGTATGTGAGAATTCTATTCATTGACTACCGCTCAGCGTTCAACACCATAGTGCCCTCAAAGCTCATCACTAAGCTAAGGACCCTTGGGACTAAACACCTCCCTCTGAGACTGGATCCTGGACTTCCTAACGGGCCGCCCCACTGGAGGTGGTAAGGGTAGGTAACAACACATAATCAACGCTGATCCTCAACACAGGGGCCCCTCAGGGGTGCATGCTCAGTCGCCTCCTGTTCACTCATGACTGCACGGCCAGGCACAACTCCAACACCATCATTAAGTTTGCTGATGGCAACAGTGGTAGGCCTGATCACCGACAATGATGAGACAGCCTATACGGAGGAGGTCAGAGACCTAACCGTGTGGTGCAAGGACAACAACCTCTCCCTCAACGTGATCAAGACAAATGAGATGATTGTGGACTACAGGAAAAGGAGGACCGAGCACGTCCCCATTCTTATCAACGGGGCTGAGGTGGAGCGGGTTGAGAGCTTCAAGTTCCTTGGAGTCCACATCACCAACAAACTAACATGGTACAAGCACACAAAGACAGTCGTGAAGAGGGCACGACAAAACCTATTCCCCCTCGGGAGACTGAAAAGATTTGTCATGGGTCCTCAGATCCTCAAAAGGTTTTACAGCTGCACCATCGAGAGCATCCTGACGGGTTACATCACTGCCTGGTATGGCAACTGCTTGGCCTCCAACCACAAGGGACTACAGAGGGTAGTGCATACGGCCCAGTACATCTTCCTGCCATCCGGGACCTCTGTACCAGGCAGTGTCAGAAGAAGGCCCGGAAAAGACTCCAGCCACCCAAGTCATAGACTGTTCTCTCTGTTACCGCACGACAAGTGGTACCGGAGCGCCAGTCTAGGTCCAATAGGCTTCTAAACAGGTTCTACCCCCAAGCGATAAGACACCCGAACAGCTAATCAAATGGCTACCCAGACTACTTGCATTGTCCCCCAACCCCCCACCCCACGCTGCTGCTACTCTCTGTTATTATCTATGCAAAGCCACTTTAATGACTCTACCTACATGTACATAATTACCTCAATTACCTCGACACCGGTGCCCCCCGCACATTGACACATTGACTCTGTACCAGTACCCCCTGTATATAGCCCTGCTATTGTTATTTACTGCTGCTCTTCCATTTTTTTTGTTATTCTTATCTCTTACTTTTTTGTTGTTGGTATTTTCTTAAAACCGCATTGTTGTTTAAGGGCTTGTGAGTAAGCGTTTCACTGTAAGGTCTACACCGGTTCTATCGGCGCATGTGACAAATTAAATGTGACCAGAAAGCACCATTCTTTTCTGTCCAGTTTCCCTGATGTTTCTACAGCAATCAAGCTGTTTTTACCATCCTTGTAACTGTCGCTTCTGCGGAGAGATCATTTTCTAAAACGAAAACTCATAAAGAACTACCTAAGAACCATTAGGCTCTCGTCTGACATGAGCTTTTTTGGACACCTGAGTAAGCTCCACTCATTGCACTGGTGCAGTCGTAGGCTTGACCGTGGCATTTGTTTGCTGATACCCCCTAATACTTTTCCTGGAAGCTACAGTTTGTACATACAGTTTGTTATTTTTCAAGACCTGGGGCACATTTTCAGTCACATTCCTGAAGCCCAAGAAACAAACACTTAGTATCCTAGTACATACGGAAATATAATAAAAAGTATTTATTACATTTTTTAAAATTGACATCGATGACAGGCGTAAGGGCCCCCAAAAGCTCGTGGCCCCCACCTTCCAGGGGCTGCGGGGGTGTCCGGTACACCATGCAGTAAGTGCATCTTTTGCATTTGTAAAAAAATATATAATAATTGGGATGATAATTAAGTTGAGTGTTAAAGGTTTCCAAATACGTATCGCAATTAAGGATCAATTGTTTCTAGATAAAGCGTTTCACACTTGACCAAATCACCTCAGCTCATCAAAAGGGATGTGGAATGATTGGAGTCGGAAAGGCAAAGTGCTGACTGAACCCGTTTTATAAAATAATGGTAGTGAACAATTTAAATATCTGAACAATCATTAATTATATACTGAGTACCTAGACTACTTCTGCAATAAAATAGCAGATAGTACTTACACCAAAGTTGCTCCTCAGTTTGTAATTTTTGTTTATCACAATCGTTCGACCTTACAAAAGATTGTTTAGTGTGAACATTACCATAAACACTTTCACTTTTCGGGCTTTGCATAGCCACTGAATATGTTACAGTGAAGCAATCTGAGAGGTTATTACATGACTAGTGTTAAGATGAAAGGAACATGGTTGCCATTGCTTAGTGATCACATACGAATTTCCACCTACGGTTCTCCTCTATAAGTGTCCTCTCTGTCCCAGGTGTGAAATTGGTTCCCTGGACAACTTTTACATTTTCACATGACATGCAGTGGAGGCTGGTGGGAGAAGCTATAGGAGGATGGGCTCATTGTAATTCCTGGAATGGAATCAATGTAACGGAGTCAAACGTGGTTTCCATATGTTTGATACCATTCCATTTATTCCATTCTAACCATTAAAAAGTGCCCGGGCGTCCTATAGCTCAACCCACCAGCCACCTCTGATAATAGGGTAGGCTCTTCCGCCATTATGACCAAAGGACATGTATTAAAGGGGCAATCTGTGATTCAAACAACCACAAAACGCTTACCTCTTGTCATCTCTGTACCACTCAAACTCTGGTTTGGGCACTGCGGCCGCGTCACACTGAAGAACCCCCATTCGGCCCACCTGGGTTTCAGAGCTCTTGGCATTCTTGATGGCGGGAGGATCTAAGGATTCAATCACAACAGTTCATCTGGTTCTATTGCTTTCATCAATTAATGAAAGACACATCATGGATCTCAATGTAGCAAAAACAACTGGCCAGGAGAAACAGGAGTCAACCCCCCCCCCCCCCCCCAAAAAGTGACTTACAGTTGACGACAACATTGACGTATTTGACATCCGGTGTGGCCACGTCATTGCTGGCTTTGCATTCGTAGCGGCCCGCCTGGTTCCTCATGATCCCTGATATATCCAGGTACTCCTCCCCATCTAGAGAATCCGCTGTGGGGAGACAGAGAGAGAGAGAGAGAGAGAGAGAGAGAGAGAGAGAGAGAGAGAGAGAGAGAGAGAGAGAGAGAGAGACAGAGACAGAGAGAGAGAGAGAGAGAGAGAGAGAGGGAGAGGGAGAGGGAGAGAGAGAGAGAGAGAGAGACAGAGAGAGAGAGAGAGAGAGAGAGAGAGGGAGAGGGAGAGAGAGAGAGACAGAGAGAGAGAGAGAGACAGAGACAGAGAGAGACAGAGAGAGAGAGAGAGAGAGAGAGAGAGAGAGAGAGAGAGACAGAGACAGAGACAGAGAGAGAGAGAGAGAGAGAGAGAGAGACATAGACAGAGAGAGAGAGAGAGAGAGAGAGACAGAGAGAGACAGAGAGAGAGAGAGAGAGAGAGAGAGAGAGAGAGAGAGAGAGAGAGAGAGAGAGAGAGAGAGAGAGATAGGGTGAATGGAGGACATAGGGAAAACAGGATAGCTTCCAGGAAAAGCAGAACAATGAAGTTCAATGGGGCTCTGAATCCGTCATTACTTCCAATAAGCCTGATGAGCAAATTAATGTCGGACCAAATGTTCGAACGCAGCATCACATGGACTTACCTGAAACAGCAGTTCCCTTAATTAGTCACGTATGTCTCCAGAGTTTCTCTCATTTAGCCTATCTAAGAGTGATCAGGACGAAGAGAATGCCAAGCATGCAGATAAGACTGCCTCTGCAGTGCTGTCTTGGGTTGATTAGATACCCGGTACAATTGCTACATACAGTACCATGGGGTAACATTGACTAAAGCTGTTCACAAACAAAACAATAGTGTACTGTATCAACATTTCTCTTGGCATTTCTAAATGGATATTGATTGATAGGAACAATAGCCTGCAGTGAATGCATGAAGACTTCTGAGACCTGTTTAACCTTATAACTAACATGTTTTTTCCAAGCCCTGTAAATGTGTGGAAGACAGAGACAGTTTCTGAGTAAAAAAAAAACACACAAAAAAACCCAGCTAAACCTCCAAATGCCACTGAACCCAACTAAATAAAACAATGAGCACGCCGCAACTGAGCTGACACTCAGGGAGCAAGGTCTTCTACCCGTGAAATTAAGTAACAACCCTGGGATGTCGATATGGAAGACTGTTCCTTTCTTATTAGAGACCCTCAAGTTATTCTTATAGATTTGTTCCTGGCTAAATCCAAAAGGTAAACGTACCGAACAACCTCAATTTCAAGTCTCAAACTGCATAGCAACAGCATTCACCGCTGCATGCCCAATGTATCAAGCTCTTTCTGTGCCACGCCCACAGAATTAGAATATATTTGATAGGATCTCTATGGTTACGCTTATGTTTGCTATGATTGTCTGGTGTGGTTCAATGCTTATGAAAAGAGCACTCAGATCAAAGGGTCCTCCTAGCATGGCCACTGCAGCCATATCAAACGCACTCATCGTGGACAAAGGATGCCATGATTGGAAAATTAGGATTGAAATCAGTTGCCATGGAAATGTATTGTGGCTGCTTGATCGTTTTATCGTTAAGGCAGTTGGACTTCACCTGAATAGATATTTCTTGAGGGGTTCGAGAGAGAGAAGATGATGACTTAGCTACGATCTACAGTACGGTAGCTTACTTACAGTAGCTATCTAGGTAACACTTTAGTTGGATAGATCATCTGTAGTCACTCTACAGACTTTCAGTAACATTTCTACTGTCTACTAACCCCTTACCCAAGCGTTAACCCTAACCTTAACCTTAACCCTTACCCAAAACTTTATTCAAACACTAACCATAAAAAGCAGGTTTCCACCTACAGATCTACAGACTTTCCAAATAAAGTGTGACCAAAATGATAAATTATAATAAAATCAACTTCTTTATACAAGTGAACTGGAAATATTAAGTCAATAACTCAGCAGGGTCCAGAAACAACTGTGTCATGAATATGACCAGATGTATTGCTTAATTAATGATTCTATTAAATCCCTCAAAAAATGTCCCCCCAGGAGGCTTGAGCAGCCTCGTGATAAACACTGCTCTCTCTTTACACACACTTCAAGTACTAACGCTCAGGAAGAAAGTAATTATGAAAAATTAGGCTTACCTTCACCAGGAAAGAACCTGTTTCTATAGCGATTCAATCTCTGTGTGGATTCAGCAGGTATAAATCACTGCTTTCCACGGGCCCCATGGGGAATGGAAAGGTGATTGATTTGGAGCGCGTTGAAAATCACATGACGACAAAGCCATACAACTCTATGCTAATCGAGTGAGTGACTGAGAAGCCCAATGAGGTGGGAGAGAATGGAGTGCACATTTCTTATTTCACATAGATTGTCAGAGCAATAAATCAGTTTGAGGTGTGTGAGAAAAGAGAGATGAATGAGAGAGAGAGAGAGAGAGAGAGAGAGAGAGAGAGTGTAAAGAAAGAGAGGAATTCCAAATCACAGACACAAATAGTTTGTGTGGGTGTGTGTGTTTTTGTATGTGGCTGTGTGTGAACTGTAGAAAATGGAAGACTGATGTGTCTGTGTGTATGTGCGTGTGTGTGTGCGTGCGTGCGTGCGTGCCTGCCTGCAGGAGTGTTAGAGAGTATGTCTATGCCTGTATCCTGGTCTGACTGGGTGTAAGACATGAATAGGTGTTCTCTACCATTCTCCCCCTAAAGTCCTGGGCTCATTCAGTTGAAAACAAAGCCAATGATCTTCACTTGACGCAAACAGAGACCCCTAGGAGAACTGTCCAAAACCATCCTGTTGAGCGGCTAGATCTGCCTAGCATTGCCAAACACCCCCCTTCACATCAGTTTATTGTGACTACAGGTGAAAGTTTAAGGTCCAAGTCATGACATTTGGCAGCACACTCCTCCAGCTTGCTTTGAGCCCGGATGTACTTTAGATAGATAGATGTTGGGCATATGCTGCTAAGCTGCAAACGCGTGATAAGCTATGACAATTAAATCAACTATTTCTTCTCCGCCCATTTATAATGAACCGTGTTTATTATGAAAACGGAACTTAAAAACTTCACTATGAAAATGGCACTTAAAATTCTACTTTGATGAAAAGCTAAATATTTCTGGTGCCATGCTTTAATTTATTGTGTTGACTGTGTGCCAGCAACACTGAAAGACAATGCATATCATTACTTTCCAACATATTCTAGTTCTGAATAAAAGGCGTACGACCCTAGGGCTATCTAGTACCAGGATTTGGGAGCAACATAACAGTGCAGTGGTCTGTGAGCCTCACACTCATACATTTGTGGTGAAAAGTTATTTGCATTGAACCGCATTACTTTGGGTTTGTCTCAACAATTGTATTTCCTTAAATTATTGGGAAAGCAACTACATTATGCTGAAAGCAAACCACAACAGTGACGGAGAGGGCTTCCAGCTACAGGAGGTTGCTGAGGGGAGACAGCTACTAATAATGTCTGGAATGGTGTGAATGGAATAGTATCAAGAACATCCATGTGTTGGATACCATCCCATTTATTCCAGCCATTACTATGTGCTTGTCCACCCCAATTAAGTTGCCACCAACCCTCTCACTCACAGACACACAGACACACACAGACACACACAGACACACACAGACACACACAGACACACACACACACTGCCAGGAGGGAGCTGAGGGCCAGCAGCATACAACTCATCTCAGAATGAATCAGATGGGACTGGGTAGGTCAACTCTAATCCTGGTCACATTAGCATGGAATCACCCAAATTCCACTCATGTTTGAGCCTCGTACTGCAGCAAGGAATGACCACCTAGCCAAAAGAGCCCTTATATTTCTGATGACATGTTTCCTTGAACAGAGTAGTTCAAGTGTACGCGTCTGTTGGCAAGCCAGTATTTTGGAAAGACCTTTCGTAAGGGAACTGGAAGGCAGATTTGAGACACTACAGAGAGCAAAGCACAAACCACCAGTGAGGAAAGACTCAGCATCACGTAGCGACACAACTGCAGTTGGGAACTAAATGCTAATTTGCATGCCCATGCATTATTCATGAGCATCATTTACCACTGTGCGAAATGTTACATTTATTTTGTGAATACTAATTTATGTTAAGCAGTTGATTTTGGGAGAACTTGGGGAGAACGGCACAAATGGCACTGCAACATTTATTTGATTTTGTCTACACTACTTTCTAAGTGCTTCCAAATGGAAAAGGCTCGGCTTTATCTTTCTCAAACACATGGAGCCAATCTTCTTGTCGGGCCATTGTCTGATTTCGATGATGAGGGGTCAATATATAATTAGCCCAGCTTGTTCTTTAAGACTCTTAGTGGGAAGATAATGAACAAATGACTGAGCTAAATCACCACCCACCTTTCTCATTATTTTGGTCATATCAGCAGCTAGAGGGCCAACCACAATGAAAACAACCACATGCCTACATATACGGACGGAGGTCTTCAGGGAAACATTTTCACCTCAGCGAAAGACCACTCTTTGATAAACCTCAAAACCATTTTACAAATACCATTCCCATTTGTGCAGGCTGGCCATATCATGCTGCTCAGCGCATCAGATAAACAAATCAATTTTATTGAATCATTGACCACACGTTATTCCAGCGTGGCTTCTAATTTCCTGATTCTTTATGGATAGGTCAAATGGCGTTGCCTTGGGACAAGGACACTCAGGTTACACTCCGGTTACATCACCCTTAGAACATCCCATGATGCACCACGTTGTGGTCACAAAGGCCTGGAGGGGAGCTGTGAGTGATGATGGGTGAGAGTCACACAACAACAAGTGTGGCTCTTCTTACTCTGTGGCTGGGTGGTGCGTATGGTGTGTGTGTGTGGTGTGGTGTGGTGTGTGTGTGGGGTTAAACCTCCAGTGACAGTGGACAGGTCTGAGATCATCTGCAGTGCCAGATGCGGAGGTCTCTCTCTGTGATCCCTGGGGGGGAGCACTTAATCCCCTTCTACGAGCAGCCCTCTACATGTGTCACACCCGCTGCAGGGGCTGAACCTGAGCCACCCTGACAAGGGCCTGTCACATCTCACAGGTCACAGCCTTCTCAGGGACAGCCTGGAGAATGTCAGCAAGAGCAGTGGGGAGCAGTGAGCCCTCCATGAACATGCAAGTCAGGGACCTTGGGATTGTGAGCCTAGTTCTGGGAAGTGCTCTACTTCAATCTCAGGGCTGACAGAGGTGGGGACTCTGGAGTGTGTAGCATGCTGAGCTGTGGTGGACAGGGATGAGTAGTGTATTATTGAGACCTAGTCCAAGTCACTCATAGTATAGAGAATGTCAGGGACAGACTGGGACCAGAAATACGCCCGGGCATCTCTAACACACCGGACATTTTTTCCCCTCGAGGCCCCCACCCGGCCCTTTTTTTTCCCCTCGAGGCCCCCACACCGGCCCTTTTCTCCCCTCGAGGCCCCCACACCGGCCCTTTTCTCCCCTCGAGGCCCCCACACCGGCCCTTTTTTCCCCTCGAGGCCCCCACACCGGCCCTTTTTTCCCCTCGAGGCCCCCACACCGGCCCTTTTTTCCCCTCGAGGCCCCCACACCGGCCCTTTATTTCACTCGAGGCCCCCACACCGGCCCTTTATTTCACTTGAGGCCCCCACACCGGCCCTTTATTTCACTCGAGGCCCCCACACCGGCCCTTTTTTCCCCTCGAGGCCCCCACACCGGCCCTTTTTTCCCCTCGAGGCCCCCACACCGGCCCTTTATTTCACTCGAGGCCCCCACACCGGCCCTTTATTTCACTCGAGGCCCCCACACCGGCCCTTATTTTCACTCGAGGCCTCCACACCGGCGCTTATTTTCACTCGAGGCCCCCACACCGGCCCTTTATTTCACTCGAGGCCCCCACACCGGCCCTTATTTTCACTCGAGGCCCCCACACCGGCCCTTTATTTCACTCGAGGCCCCCACACCGGCCCTTATTTTCACTCGAGGCCCCCACACCGGCCCTTTATTTCACTCGAGGCCTCCACACCGGCCCTTATTTTCACTCGAGGCCCCCACACCGGCCCATATTTTCACTCGAGGCCCCCACACCGGCCCTTTATTTCACTCGAGGCCCCCACACCGGCCCTTTATTTCACTCGAGGCCCCCACACCGGCCCTTTTTTCCCCTCGAGGCCCCCACACCGGCCCTTTATTTCACTCGAGGCCTCCACACCGGCCCTTATTTTCACTCGAGGCCCCCACACCGGCCCTTTTTCCCCTCGAGGCCCCCACACCGGCCCTTTTTCCCCTCGAGGCCCCCACACCGGCCATTTTTCCCCTCGAGGCCCCCACACCGGCCCTTTATTTCACTCGAGGCCCCCACACCGGCCCTTTTTTCCCCTCGAGGCCCCCACACCGGCCCTTTATTTCACTCGAGGCCTCCACACCGGCCCTTATTTTCACTCGAGGCCCCCACACCGGCCCTTTTTCCCCTCGAGGCCCCCACACCGGCCCTTTTTCCCCTCGAGGCCCCCACACCGGCCATTTTTCCCCTCGAGGCCCCCACACCGGCCCTTTTTCCCCTCGAGGCCCCCACACCGGCCCTTTTTCCCCTCGAGGCCTCCACACCGGCCCTTTTCTCCCCTCGAGGCCCCCACACTGGCCCTTTTCTCCCCTCGAGGCCCCCACACCGGCCCTTTTTTCCCCTCGAGGCCCCCACACCGGCCCTTTTTTTCCCCTCGAGGCCCCCACACCGGCCCTTTATTTCACTCGAGGCCCCCACACCGGCCCTTTATTTCACTCGAGGCCCCCACACCGGCCCTTTATTTCACTCGAGGCCCCCACACCGGCCCTTTTTTTCCCCTCGAGGCCCCCACACCGGCCCTTTTTTCCCCTCGAGGCCCCCACACCGGCCCTTTATTTCACTCGAGGCCCCCACACCGGCCCTTTATTTCACTCGAGGCCCCCACACCGGCCCTTATTTTCACTCGAGGCCTCCACACCGGCCCTTATTTTCACTCGAGGCCCCCACACCGGCCCTTTATTTCACTCGAGGCCTCCACACCGGCCCTTTATTTCACTCGAGGCCCCCACACCGGCCCTTATTTTCACTCGAGGCCCCCACACCGGCCCTTATTTTCACTCGAGGCCCCCACACCGGCCCTTTATTTCACTCGAGGCCCCCACACCGGCCCTTTATTTCACTCGAGGCCTCCACACCGGCCCTTATTTTCACTCGAGGCCCCCACACCGGCCCTTTATTTCACTCGAGGCCCCCACACCGGCCCTTTATTTCACTCGAGGCCCCCACACCGGCCCTTTTTTTCCCCTCGAGGCCCCCACACCGGCCCTTTATTTCACTCGAGGCCCCCACACCGGCCCTTTATTTCACTCGAGGCCTCCACACCGGCCCTTTTTCCCCTCGAGGCCCCCACACCGGCCCTTTTTCCCCTCGAGGCCCCCACACCGGCCCTTTTTCCCCTCGAGGCCCCCACACCGGACCTTTTTCCCCTCGAGGCCCCCACACCGGCCCTTTTTCCCCTCGAGGCCCCCACACCGGCCCTTTTTCCCCTCGAGGCCCCCACACCGGCCCTTTTTCCCCGAGGCCCCCACACCGGCCCTTTTTCCCCTCGAGGCCCCCACACCGGCCCTTTTTCCCCTCGAGGCCTCCACACCGGCCCTTTTCCCCCATTTAGTCCCCCATCATTATCGGAATCATTTGAATTTTGTAAAATAAATACATTTTTTTTTAAATGTATGGGAAGAGAGAGACACTGTTAAATATTGAATGGCTAGGATGTTGTTTAAGACGAAATCTTAATCTAATCTGATTTTAACACCCCTGTCTGAGCATATGGTTAAGTGGTTTGACCAGATGTTTACTAGTGTGTAGTACATTTAACATTTTCACATTTTAGTCATTTAGCAGACACTCTTATCAAGAGCGACTTACAATTAGTGCATTCATCTTAAGATAGCTAGGTGAGACAACAACACATCGTATCAAGTACATTTTCCCTCAGCAAAGTACACCACAAGATGCAAGCCCATTTGGCACAATTGCATGTGCAAGAACACGTCTGGATGTTGGGAGGGGAAAGCCATCCTCCCTGCTTGTCCAGGTGTGTGAGTTCTCATCAGTAGAACAGAGGTTGATCCAGGCCACACCCCTGCAGCATTAAATTAGTGCCAAAAGGCATTATGTCAGGGGTGGGAAATTCAAATGCATATTTTAACATTAATTAACCGTGCTCGGCTCTTGAACTATCCAATGATGTGAGTGATCACACATTTAATGAGATCTCTTATTTGCATACTTAAACATAGACGACCCTGCCCCCCCCCCCCCCCCGTCTCTTTTTCCCTCAAAAAGCCATTTACCACCGATGTCTGTGAGTGGCTTCCCATAGCCCAAAGCGTGTAATATGAGGAGCACCAAAGGGCATGTATATTTCATACTTGTCTGACTTCTATTTTGGTGGTCCGGGAAGCGTGCACTGAAAGATTCCTTGCTTGACCAAAAATTCAACTTTTGTCGCAGCATTCTCAGTGTGCTGCCCTCCCCCCCCCCGCCTGTGACCTTTACAGATACACCTTAGAAATAAACACTGGTGGGGAGGAGACACACTGAGGCAGAGCACAGGCCCAGAACAAACAGGCGCTGTGTGCCTTGCTCTATTGATCTCATCCCCCACAAACAGACAGACAGTCCAGCATTGTTCTGCTTACCAGTCAATATCAGGGACAACAACATCCCACGTCCTCAATGAATACAACTATTGGCATAAAATGCAATAGCTGACCTTCCTTCTAATCCCAATGTGTGTAAAACGTGGACATCTCTAAAATATCTGAATAGACAGTACATAATATTGCTAGGCCTGCATTTTCCCTGTATCTGCATCTTTTCACGAGGGACAAATAGGTGAAGGGCTAGAATCTGGGAGGGAGACAACAGACTAATGTCATGGTTTCTGTCGGGAACTATGGAAAGCAAAGAGTGGCGATCCCAGACCGTGCAGGGAGAGCTGAAATAGGAAAGGACAGTGCTTTCATCCAATCATCTTTCATCCATCATTTTAAGTCATGTAACGAAACGTTGTGCTCTCTGTTATACTCTGCTAGAATAATGAAGAGGCACTCCTCTGACAAGTCAGAAAGAATAACATCAATCTTGACTCTGATGGAAAATGGGGGGGGGTCCCCTGCGTTTTTTTTCTCATTTCTCCATCTACCCTTCCATTGCATCTGCTTAGAAGCAAACATTCCAATTATAAACCAATTATCTGCTTGGTAACAAACGATCAGGCAACAATACGAGAGCTAAAAATGAGTGAGGAACCTCTGAATATCCCACCTCAGCCGACCTTGTTGAACGAAGTAGAACACTAATCAATGTAGACGCCTCCAGGCTGCATTCTATTACCTATCAAATGCACACCTTTATGGTGGAATACAAATGCACACCTTTATGGTGGAATACAAATGCACACCTTTATGGTGGAATACAAATGCACACCTTTATGGTGGAATACAAATGCACACCTTTATGGTGGAATACAAATGCACACCTTTATGGTGGAATACAAATGCACACCTTTATGGTGGAATACAAATGCACACCTTTATGGTGGAATACAAATGCACACCTTTATGGTGGAATACAAATGCAGTCGCATGAAAACGCACTGCTCTTCGTTATGCATTATTCAAATTGCTAGATGTTAACATTCATTGAGCATTTCTAAGCCTCGCGTTTAAAGGGGCATTCCGGGATTCAAAAAACAACACAGATTCACCCCGCCACTTGTTGTGGTAAACAGCTGAGGGATTGGGCTGGAAAAATATGTAACCACTGTCAAAATCATAGCGCTATTGACGCAAGGGCAGACCATCGATGAGATCAAAATGATAGTTTTGACCATGTTTTGAAGCTATACAATGTTTGCTTACAAATACATTGTTTACAAACAAAGTAGTAAAATAAGAATATATTTTGGGTTCTAAAAGGTTCCAACAGTTATACTAAGACATTTATAAGTTATATTGTTAAAGAATCACTGGCAATACATCATTACCCTTAAAGTCCAAAAATGGAAGCACTAATCCCGTGTTGCCCTTTTAAGAGGGACTCCCACAAAGGTTTGAGTGGCAGTTTGATAGCAAAACATTAACATTTCAAAATGGAGTATTGGAAAATATACTTATTGTGATAATTGGTTGTAATGGTTCGATTTTCGAGCAATCACAACAACATCTTGGTTTAATTATCGCAATCCGTTAGAGGGCTTTCACTTGAAATACATTGCATTGGCAGATCATTCAGTTCTGTGCTTGAATGAAGGGGGAGAGTGAGAAGCTGCAGGTGTGCCTCAGTCATTTACAGGTGCTCCTCGAGCATGCACAACTCAATGAGATGACTAGCACCTTCGGAGACCAAGGCAAACCAACCGTTTACAGGTGCTCCTCGAGCATGCACAACTCAATGAGATGACTAGCACCTTCGGAGACCAAGGCAAACCAACCGTGTTGACCACATCCACAGGGAGACAACAACATTAAGCAACGGGACGTCATTCATCGCCCTCTCTTCTGGTCTACCATCTTTCTCTCAGCAATAATAAGCATCCTCTATAACTGAAAGAAACCTAACCTAAAGAATTGACTGGAGGATTACAAATCAAATCATCCTAAAACATGGAGCAACGAGGATGAATGCCACATGTTTTGATTTTAAACACAGGAACACTCTCCCAACCTCATCCCTCCCCTGCATGTCTGAGACCACCGATATAGTGATAAGCAACAATGATGAAATGCTGCCCTTTGATGAGAATGAAATGCTGCTGGGTGCTTATTGGCTCTTACCTGATGGATTGAGCAGTCGCCAGGTGATTGATGGATCTGGCCTCCCATTGGCTAGACAACTCAATGTCACGTTGCTGCCTTCGTTCGCGGTGATGTCTTCCGAAACTTTGTAAATGTTTGCCGGAACTGTAAGAGAAAGTGGCAGATATGAATGATTCTAATGTAAGTAGAAGCATTTTCTACAGTAGGGTTTGAGTCTTCCTAAGAACTGTGTAATGGATTTTCTTTGGCAGGAATTGCAACCACAATGCAGTATTACAGTGAATGAAGTGCATGGTTGATGAATTATGCAAATACTACTTTATTATGTGAGGCAAATACGTTTGTCGCTGTGGCATAGGCTACATGTCCATTTTTCAGTATAGTTGAATGCAAAAGTATTGCCATGTTAGTTCAACAAGTGAAAAGGAAAGTTGAGAAGCAACTTCAAAGGGGAAATAGTTTCTGGAGCTCAACCCAATCCATTACCCACCAAAAGATGAAATGAACTGAAACGCTAGGTGTATGACTTTGACTGATGTTAAAAGAAAGCCAAACGTTTTTCATCTGAATGTGATGTTTAATCGGCCTTCTACCTCTCAATTCTGATTTACTCTGTACCTAAACAAATCAAACAGAATGACGTTTTACTCAGATAAAACTGTTCTAACAAATTAAGAAAGCGAGGTGCACTCCATTTTCAGATTGGTCAGCAAAAAAAAAAAAGCGGGCATACATACATCATTGTGAATTTCAAAACTGTGGATGGATGGAGGCGAGGTGTTTGTGTACGCATATCTTTGCTAGAAACTATTGATCAATGACTTGCAAATGAGGAATGGGGCAAAACACAGAGAGAGTCATACAGAAACAGAAATACGTATTATTTTAAAAGTTGAACAAGTAGCTCAATGCTTTAAAATGCACATATACTGCCTATGTCCACCTACCATTCTCAGGTATAATAAATATGTTCTATAGCATTCTCACGTGTCACCTAAAATAAGCCGTGTTGCTGTCAAGGTGACTCAAACTTGTAGTTGCTGTGCTGTTTCATATTTGACAACAGGGAAAACGTGTTCTATATGTTGTCAGGTATGACAGAGGATGAATCAATAAGTCAGTGCTCCTCTGGATTTGTCCCCTCCCCCCCAAAAGGTCTGTTTTTATACTGATAGTGACCATGTAACTGAGCTGATGCTTTATACACTCATCGAGATTCCCTCTCCTTGGCCAGCACAGCCTGTCACTTTAATGACATCTGACAACATGGATATTTTATTGCCAAACAACATTAAATGAAGCCGTACAGAGTTATTGCGTGAGTCAAATGGCCACAGAAAGTGAAGATGTGTTTTCGATACGGGAAAGATTGAAGTGACATGGAATTCAATAGCTTTTTCGCAAAGAAGCAGGCTGGAAATATCCATGCTCTGATTGGCTGAATGAGGACCCGGGCATTAATCCACACCAGGCCAGCGGCAAAGATAAAAATTAGTTTGAGAGGAAACAGCTCCCAGACAGATAACCCTGTCGCGTTCTAAACAGAAATAGTCTAGGCGGTTCATGAGTCAAATGAATAAAGAGTCTAAACCATTTCAACATAGTGGCTATAGCTCCCAGCAAGGATTGTAATCTTAGTCATGGGTCAACCTTCAAGGAACAGTATTTGAAAGGGCAGTTCTTTGAAAAACTCTTTCCCTGACTGCTCAGGATTCTACAGCAATGTACAAGGGACTGTGTGAGGTTGATCTTGCACACGTAGCATAGAGAAATAATTTGCCGTTCTGTGGTTGGATGGTGGGAACAACTGCAGCTTTATCTACTACCAAAATATTTATTTTTCTTTTCAAGTAACACGTCAATCATTTCATCTATGGGCTGAGAGAAGAAAGTAGGCCTTTTTTTCCTTAATGTTTTATTTGAGAATTTTCACACTTCAAATTATTTTCAATATTTTTTCTCTTCAAACTCGTCAGCATAATCCTATCTCGACTCAGTTCATCATACCACAGCTTTAGTGATCCTAAAAAAAAAAAAAAACGGATAGAAAATGTATTGCGCAAATACATTGACCTTCGTTTCAACTTTGAATATAAATCTTCAAAGCCTTAGAAGCATGAGAAACTACAACATAATTAGAAGAAGCTTGTTGTATCCATGTGATAATATAACCTGACATTTAGCTAAAGGCTTTTCCTGGATTCCTGACGAGCCAAACCAACCAGGGAGGTAGCAATGATCAAAGAACCCAGAATGGTTTACCTCAGAGAGGCATAAAGAAACCCAGCTGCACCTCCAGTGTCATAGATGTCCTGATCAATGTGTTTACTGTCAAGTCACAGCCTTTTAATCTAGCTATGACTCATCTTTAGCTGAATATGGTCGCAGAGAGAGGGATACACACACAGAAAATGGAACAGAATTCACTTGGTAGCTGATTAAGATTCTCACTATCGCACACTGCCTGGCACATGCACGCACGCACGTACAAGCATTTCAAGGTACCATGCATGAAATTAGCCAGTTGAAAGAGGGAGTACGACAACAACAGGTATTCCCAGCCAAAATGTCTCATACCTGCATTGTGAAATGTCTCAAAATACACTGAACATGTAAAGTGTTGGCCCCGTGTTTCATGAGCTGAAATAAAAGCTCCAAGAAATGTTCCATACACACAAAAAGCTTATTTGTGCACAAGTGTATTTACATCCCTGTTAGTGAGCATTTCTCCTTTGATAAAATAATCCAGCCACCTGACAGATGTGGCATATCAAGAAGCTGATTAAACACCATACCCATTACACAGGTGCACCTTGTGCTGGGGACAATAAAAGGCCACTCTAAAATGTTCAGTTTTGTCACACAACACAATACGACAGATGTCGCAAGTTTTGAGGGAGTGTGTAATTGGCATGCTGACTGCAGGAATGTCCACCAGAGCTGTTGCCAGAGAATTGAATGTACATTTCCCGACCAATGTCATCTTAGAGAATTTGGCGGTACTTCCAATCGGCCTCACAACCGCATAGCACGTGTATGGCGTTGTGGGGGTGAGCCGTTTGCTGATATCACCATTGTGAACAGAGTGCCACATGGTGGCGGTGGAGTTATGGTATGGGCCGTATTAAGCTATGGACAACAAACACAAATGCATTTTATTGATGGCAATTTGAATGCCCAGAAATACCGTGACGAGATCCTGAGGCCCATTGTGAGGCCCATTTTTTTTTTTTAAGGTATCTGTGACCATCTGTGACCATATCCGTATTCCCAGTTATGTGAAATCCATAGATTAGGGCCTAATGAATTTATTTCAAGTGACTGATTTCCTCAAATGAACTGTAACTCAGTAAAATCTTTGAAATGGTTGCATTTTGCATTTATATTTTTGTTCAGTATACATGCTATTCATGTAAAATGTTAAAAACATTAAAGAATGCGGGTATATCATGCCAGGAACGGTGGCCTTCCTACAAAATGAGACACATAAAGATATATCTGTTCTGAAAGTCCCTTTCTGATACGATCAGTCGAAACAGAAGTCTGGGTTCGTCTGCTATCAAGTAGAGCGCCACACTTTTACGTACTCCATAGTCAAATCAATAAAAACAATCGTAGTGCAGTATACAATTACATCCAGCTAAAACAGAGATGATGTATACTGTATACTTATACTTCATTGTACACCTGTAACACCAGAGCTTTTTAAATGACTCTACTACCACACCAACTGACCTCTGTGGATCGCTCCTTCTCTTTCTTCACCCACGCCACCCAGCCACTTTCAGACGTGACATTTGGACCACTGATGTCACGGGCCTAATTGTTTTCGAGGCAATTACGTTTCCGTAATTTGAATCATTAAAACATAATCACCGGAATGCGCTCGCAGCATTGACTTCTGCTTGTAGCACCAGTTGCCAATTACTTTCCTTGGTGTGCAACACGGCTGTTGCACTAGGAACTTCTCACAGGAGACAGAACAATCTCCCGAATGTTGTGACACCTCTGAAATGTGACAACATCACCTCAAACAAGCTCATGACTGGCTGATGGGCACCTTCCCAAACCTTGACCCAAAGAGGCAATCTGTTACCACCGGAAACAGTTGAGAATGACAGCCCGGCAATCTTGTCCATTCAAGGGCTTTAAAGGAGAGGCAACCATCAATTTAGTGGGCGTCTTCAGAATTGGGCCCGCTAAGGTCATAGGGAAGAAAAATTATTGATGCATAAGCCTACACTCTTTTTTGACAAGCACAAAGGACATAACACACACAAACTCTCTTGAACACCGTCATTGTGAGTCTGCTTGAGTAAGGCAGCATTGAAATGGGAAAAGACGAAATGAATCAAAATGTTAATGAGATAATCCTCTTATTAACAGATTCTGTCATTAGAAAAATACTGTTTACAGGGAAGTAGGTCCTTGTGATCTGACTCATCGTTAGTTTGTCTGCTTTTGTAAGCATATACTTATTGTTGCTTACTTTCAATATCCCAAAACCTATGTGACCCATTGATCCTAGTCTCTTTGAATTCTTCATGGCGTCAATGTGAGTTACCACTATGACAAATTTGTATTTCACTTAATACGAACAAACTCTGGATTTTGCCAGTTTCCTCATAATAACAAACACAGAAGCGATGCCAACATGTTTAAATCAGAGACCTCGGGGCGGGTTTTCTCTGCAGTGGCGGGCGTCTCTCAGGCTGCCACTGCAGAGCTGAAAGAGATGGCACACTTTTAACAGGATACTGCAGTGCACAGAGCCACCGAGCAGTGGGAGCCTCGACCCCTTTCATTGTGCACTTCTGGCAGGAATTCTGGAGCTGTTGCTCCACCAACATAATCGTAGCCAGCAGCACTCCATGATCTAAACTAAAGCTCTCTCTGAACTTTCAAAGGAAAGAGAAGATATCAAATAGACTAATGCTCATTGAAGACCCTTTGGAGCAAGGCTTTCTGTGGATGTGGAGAAACATTTGGAGGTAGTTCCTGCTGGCCAGATTAAGCTCTACTCGAGGGCAAATCCCTCATGAATTCAAATGTAGCTTTTTTTCCTTTAGAGATGTTCCACTGGAGGGCAGAGACTCATAAATCATACAAACAAATAATTGGTGTTTGTGTTGAAAGGAGAAAACAATAGGAAGGGTAAAGGTAGAGGCAGCATCTCTAACAAGCCGACCAAAGCCCCAGCATAGAGAAATGCATCGGCGCCCAATGAGCAGAACTTCACCTTGTGATTTTTTTTGTGTGCTTTTTATAAGTTCTTCAAGCTATACTTCTTATCTCAAGTAAACTCAAATAAATTTACTGCCAGTTCAGGGCAATATGTACTTTTACCTTGGCGATCATCCGCATCGTTCAGGATGGCGTGCCAAAAACCCCCAGATTCAATTTGTATTCAACACATATCATGATTTAGTGCCTTATAAAACGGAACGAGATGATAAGAAAACAAAGAGAGGAGAAGACAACAGCTGGCTGGAGGAGAGACTCTTGGCAGTGACCTTTCCTTTTTTATATGAACTTGGGTTTAACAATCCTTCCTTCTCTCTTGAGCTCGCAGTCGTCCAGCCAATTCCTCATGGGGACTTTCTATAGAGCAGAGCTTTAGTTCACCCCTTATCTGTATGGCTTAAAGTTCTTTCTGGAGAAGGACTTTGTAGAATTACAGCTATTTCCCTAGACTAGCAAACAGCTACCTTTAGCATTGACCACTAGGTTATTAAGATAATTGATCCTATGGAAAATATGTCAATAACACCAGGAGGGCACCTTACAAACACAAGTACAATCCAAGTTGAACTGAGGCTGTAACCCTTTGAAAGCTGTACTTGAGAATATTGACTGAATATCGAGTGAATCTATATTTAAATAAGATAATCGTCATGTAATCTTATTGGTCAGTGTGAACATCTGTGAAATTATCGTAAATGGCCACTCTAACAGACAATCCTCCATCCAACCCCCCTCAAGTGGAAACTAGAGAAAAAAATGTGTTCAGAAGATACTCTGTGGATTCCTATCACTGCTGATAAGACAGAAATTGAAAGACCTATCACAAACCACCTTCTAGATTCAATCAGTTCGGCGTAAACCCGCGACATCTGACACCTGCATAGCAGATCATTGTTTTTATTTAGACGATAGTCGTTCCACTGCTTGGCTGGTTCTGACGCCGAACAGATCTTACAACGCCTGGATAGGTATTTTAAGTATCAGCTAACTACATCATATGTTATAGCATTTTGTCAATTGATGACAAAGGAAAGAGCGTTAGCTGTGGATCGTGCCCGATATGTTGGAGGTGTAACTGCGTTAGAGCTGTCAAATCGGTGAGCGGATGCTCCTGTTTCCATTGTCACGAAGCCACACCCCGTCCCACTCGCGTTAGAAGTTCAGAACGAGAAAGTGTAGGCTATATAGAAATACCAACACTCAAAAAAACAAAACAAAAAACAACATTAAACAAAATAATGAGGATTTCTATCTGCCCAATGTAGATTACATCACACATTCCAGTATTTTAATGTGTTAACAGAGAGAGCTCTAACGCAGTTCCACCTACAACCTCATCAACAACAAAAAAAACGTTAAAAAAAAAAACTGCAGGTCCCGGCTAGCATGTCTTGATTGAAGCAATGCTCACCTGGCCTTTTGGCTTAATTCATCTACAGCTAAAAGCACTACGAACGTGGATTCTAGCACTCAAACCAGCAATCAGAGCAGGTAATCAATATTCCTGATTGCTCTCCGTTCTTGTACAATAATGTTGGACGAGGTAAAGTGCAGGCCGTGATGGGAGGGAAAGACTATTAACTTGTCTCTCCAGAGACGAGCCCTTTGGACCCCTTTACTTTACAGCCACTTGGATTAAACAAGCAACGGGATCAAGGTCTTTTTTCATTCAATTTAGAGTCTGATTGATAGACTGTCTTGTCACCATAATGGTAATGGCTTAGAAGGCTTGGGATCAATGCAGTGAGGGGAAACCTCCGTTTTCACACCCATTCTATTGGTGCCACTTTGAAAGTCATCTTTTCCCCTCCCTTCCTCTGTCGTAGGCTTCGTTCAATTGAATATCCCATGCCTATCAAACTGTTTTGCTTTTTTGTGTTTGGTTTGTGCTTACGTGTTGAGCAAGGTAAGGGACCGCTGTTGCGTTACGATGTAAGCATTTGTTAAACATTTCATGCGAACTAACATGCACTGCAAAATTCACGCAACAGCAAAAACATACCTTTTTTTTACCCAGTGGGCAAATAAAATAGCTAAACTAATGTTTTCCAATTCTCAGAATAAGACATGAGAAAGCCAGGGCAGCAATCTGTAAAGAAAGACTGCAAAAACACTGCTTAAGCAGCATTGATTGGACCACCAGTCAATGCAGTTCTTGGTTAGTATGCGGTTCTCTTCTATTTCCATTTCAACTTGATGTAGCAAGAATCAAGTTGAACCAGAATCAACCAGACCCAATGGTACTGACTGAGTGACTGATGTTTCTATCCAGACTATTAGCCTGGACTGAGCTTCATATACTCTGATTGTTAGTACTGAACAGCTGTGGTAGTGGGGAGACCAGGGAAATATCTGAAAACCTCCCAGTGTCAAATCTATCTGAACTAACTAAGTCACATCCAAGCTGTTTTGGTTGACTGCCTTAACTGTTGGACTAGCCTACTCCTCTCTGTAATGCCATAGGCAAACATACTTACCAAGTGGTGCACTTCAGAGAGGAGGGGGGGAGTGAGAGAGAGGGAGGGGGAGAGAGTGGGAGGGGGAGAGAGAGGGAGGGGCAGAGAGGGAGTGGGAGGGAGAGAGTGGGAGGGGTAGAGTGGGAGAGAGGGAGGAGAGGGGGTTGGAGGGAGCGGGAGAGATGGAAGGGGGAGGGAGGGGGAAAGACGAGGGAGGGGAGAAGGGGGAGGGGGAGAGTGGGAGAGAGGGAGAAAGTGGGGGGGAGAAGGAGGGAGAGAGAGGGAGGGAGGGGGGGAGAGAGAGGGAGGGAGGGAGGGAGAGAGAGGGAGGGAGGGGGGGAGAGAGAGGGAGGGAGGGAGGGAGGGAGGGAGGGAGGGAGGGAGGGAGGGAGGGAGGGAGGGAGGGAGGGAGGGAGGGATGGAGGGAGGGGGAGGGAGAGGGAGGGAGGGAGGGAGGGATGGAGTGAGGGGAGGGAGGGGAGGGAGGGAGGGAGGGAGGGGGAGAGAGGGAGGGAGGGAGACTCATAATCATTATGGAATTCCAAAAGGAACAACATATTATCTTGAGTGTTTACAATATTGGCAGAACAACAACTCCTGGAAAACCTTTAACATGCTCTCTGATATTCAGTTGCATCTGGTTTGCCCTCAGGAAAGCCCCAATTCATTGGGGCATGGTTTCTACAAGGTGTTAAAAGCGTTCCACAGGGATGCTGGCCCATGTTGACTCCAATGCTTCCCACAGTTGGGTGAAGTTGGCTTGATGTCCTTTGGGTGATGGACCATTCTTGATACACACTCAACACTGCTGAGCGTGAAAAACCCAGTAGCATTGCAGTTCTTGACTCAAACCGGTGCCACTTGCACCTGCTACCATACCCTCTAAATTGGCAAACATACACAATCCATGTCTCAAGGCTTAAAAACCCTTCTTTAACCTGTCTCCTCCCTTTCATCTACACTGATTGAAGTGGATTTAACAGGTGACATCAATAAGGGATCACAGCTTTCACCTGGATTCACCTGACCAGTCTGTGTCATGGAAAGAGCATGTTCCTAATGTTTTGTACACTCAGTGTATATTCCAGAAGGAGTTTGTAGATTTGCACTCGACATATTGTGTCAGTGTGTCAGACTCAGTGTTCAGAGCAGCCAAAGAACTGTACTGTTGTCTACAGGTTATAATAGGGAATGTACAGTGAACACACATCTTGAGGACTTTAATGTGGAAATGTTATATCAGCTTTTTGGCCAAACAAAACTGCCCTCTAGACAGCTGGAGAACCGAGAACTATTTGAGTTTGTGCTTTCAACTAACACATTTATTTAAAAAATATGCGGAGATGTGCCTAGCATGCCAATGAAACACTAACTCATAACAGGTGCCATTGCTGAGTCTAAGCTCTCTAGCCTACTATATTTGGATATGCTTTGGATGCTAGTCACAAGACTGTTTTCCGGTAATATTCTACAGATGTAGGATCTTAATTTGAGTCAGTTTGCTACAGCAGAAAAATAACCCTGCAGCAACAGGAAATGTGAATAATTATGTGGATTATAATGAATGGATTTTGTTAGGGGTTGATACATTTTACATTAGGGCAAAGTGGAAATGACTAACTTTAAAACTCAAACAGAGTACAAGTTTGCATTTCCTGATGCGCAGGAACATTCTCAGTAACAAAAGAGGGATCAAATTAAGATCCTACATCTATAGGTAATACTGTACTTCTGACCTTCAGCATTAATGCAATAAACATGGTAAAACTAAAATCTTTCAGAACTGATCATTAGTATTCGTCACTTAACCCCATTTTGTGCATGTGATTATGACTGCAAAAGTGAATGTTAAGTTCAAAACAATGTGATCCTTTCAACATTTTGTGCTGTCAACAAAACAGGTATTTTGGAGTGACAATTATGCTTGGCACTATGAGGCAATGGATGTTAAAGGTCCAAAGCAGCCATTTTTATCTCAATATCAAATCCACTTTTTCTCCCCAATTTCATGATTATGATCTTGTCTCATCGCTGCAACTCGGGAGAGGCGAAAGTCGAGTCATGCGTCCTCCGAAACATGACCTGCCAAACCACTCTTCTGAACCCGGAAGCACTGCGATGCAGTACCTTAAGACCGCCGTGCCACTCGGGAGACCTACTGTAATTGTTTTCAATTAAAAATGGTCAAAATTAAACAAAAATAGCTTCTTAGCAATTTCTCAAGCAAGAATTTAGCTAGGACTGTCTTGGAGTGGTCTGAGTGGAGAGGGGAATAATCCTTATTTTGTTCATTTCAAATAAAGTTACTCGTCTGTAGTGATAATAATATTAGTAATATGTTACATTTGTAAAGCGCTTTTCATTATACAAAAATGATCTCAAAGTGTATGTGATGGGCTGAAGGGAGATGTATATCTGAATGAGCAGAAACAATGGTCAGTATCAGTCAACTAATCCAATAATAGCACAGATCCCTTCAACAAAATGCTACTATTGGGTTGTAGGAGTGAATGATTGACAGGACAAGCTATTCACAGTTTGGGGGCCTAAGTCTTTTCAGTCCTGAGATTGGACCATTGGCCAGCTCTTTCACAGTTGGCAATAAGAGTGGGAGCAAGGTCCTAACAGTGTGAACGACCTGTCTTGAGTGCCCAAAACGAGCATACTGCTGACCTGAGGACTGTTGTAGGGCCGAGACAGCCTGACATATGTGACAGGACTCTATTAAAGCATAGCTGGGGAGAGGATATTTTCAGACCAGTTGCCAGGTGAGACAGAGAGCATGTGGCCAGGTCAGCACTCCATTTTCTAAACATAACATGTAAAGATGTTGGCCATCTATATTACAGAGTCTTGAAAAGTGGAAAAGGGAGAGGCTCTACAGGAATGATGGGACGGACCTCCTCTGAAACATGGCAGCCTTACACCTGAAGCCCGATTGATGAGTCTGAAGTCACGTGTGTCCGTGGGATGGTCCCTATTTAAATGCATAAGGCGCCTCTTCTGCGGAGCAGGAGATGCCTTTTTCCCCACATGGTTTCAGCCAAGTCAGCCAAGGAGAAAACGGAATACTAAATTGTTTCCTTCATTAAAACATCAAGGAGTCCGTTTCGTGGGGGGGGGTTCAAAGGTGACAGACAATATGTGCAGTTGTGGCATTCTGTTCCTCACATACAATTGCTAAAATAATGGGCATGGAGAAGACAGACATTATTTTCTAGGGGGGTGGGTTGGCGGCCGGGAACAGCCACCGATCCACTTGGCAGCTGTACCATTAAAGCCACCCCCAGAAAGACTAGTAACACAATGTGCCTGACAATGGCCCTGGCAATAAGGAGCTTTTGCAGCAAGGAAAGGTGGGTGGGGGAGATGGCTTCCTGAAGAACCACTGAAAGGTTTCAATTGTCCCATGATAATTGGTGAAGGTCAGTTCCTCCTCCTTATGCAGACTTTAAAGTTGAATTTCTTAACCCCCCCTCCCTCTCCGCTGCTCTTTAGAGTGACACACTGCCGTAGTAAGCGTCTCGGTTCACACCATTAAATACCACACCATTGTGATACGGGGCTAAATGTGGGCAAAGCCATTCTGGATCACCACCGTATTGATCGGAGATAAAGGAATAACAATGCAGATCCTATATGATGATGATTGAGATGAAACAACACTTATCTATCATTATCAGCATGGAATTGGGGTTATCGCGAGGGCAGTTTTTATGACCAAATCAATTTGATGTCAACCAATTCCTTTCATTAACTGCCACTTTGATTGACTCAAAATGTGGCATGTGGACTTTGTCTTAATCCTTAGCCAAATAACGACAATCTCATGCATTGAAAGACAGCCGAGGCAACCCAGCAGGAGGTTGCTAATGGTTATTCATATGGTGATGGTAAAGAAAACACAAAATGAGTGTTTTGACCAATTTTGTAAACAAGTAGGGAAGGGATCATCAACTAGATTGAGCTGCGGGACAATTTATTCTGGAGCAGATGGTCGGTCGGGGTGCCGGCACTTATAAAACAAATATTTTTACATAGTAAATTGACCGCAAGAAGCCTAAACAGATATCATATTTGACTAAAACTTAATCATTTCAAACCCTGATTACATTTGGGGACACTTCCCTGCGTTGGGTGCAGTCTTTCGGATGGGATGTTAAAATGGGTGTCCTGACTCTCTGTGGTCATTGAAAATCCCATGGTACTTATTGTAAGAGTAGGGGTGTTCACCCCAGTTATGGATACATTTCCAACCTGGCCACAATCCATCATGGCCACTTAATCATCCCTCTCATTCCTAATTGGCATGTACAGTGCATTCAGAAAGTATTCAGACCCCTTCCCTTTCGCCACATTTTGTTATGTTACTTTATGTTAATGTTTTTTTTCCTTCATCAATCTGCACACAATACCCCATAATGACAAAGCAAAAACAGATTTTTAGAACTTTATGCAAGTGTATAAAAAATAAAAACATAAATATCTTATCTACAAGTTTTCAGACCCTTTGCTACGAAACTCGAAAATGAGCTCAGGTGCATTGTGTTTCCATTGATCATCCTTGAGATGTTTCTACAACTTGATTGGAGTCCACCTGTGGTAAATTCAATTGATTGGGCATGATTTGGAAAGGCACACACCTCTCTATATAAGGTCCTACAGTTGACAGTGCGTCAGAGCAAAAAAACTAAACAAGACATGAGGTTGAATTAATTGTCTGGAGACCCCCCGAGACAGGATTGTGTCGAGGCACAGATCTGGGGAAGGGTACCAAAAATGTCTGCAGCATTGAAGGTCCCCAAGAACACAGTGGCCTCCATAATTTTAAATGGAAGAAGTTTGGAACCAACAAGACTCTTCTTAGAGCTGGCTGCCCACAAAATTGAGCAATAAGGGGAGAAGGGCCTTGGTCAGGGAGGTGACCAAGAACCCGATGGTCACTCTGACAGAACTGCAGAGTTTCTCTGTGGAGACAGGATAACCTTCCACAATGACAACCATCTCTGCAGCACTCCACCAATCAGGACTTTCTGGTAGAGTGGCCATATAGAAGCCACTGCTCAGTAAAATGCACATGACAGCCCACTTGGAGTTTGCCAAAAGTCACCTAAAGGACTCTCAGACTATGACAAACCAGATTCTCTGGTCTGCTGAAATCAAGATTGAACTCATTGGCCTGAATGCCAAGTGTCACTTCTGGAGGAAACCTGGCACCATCGCTACGGTGAAGCATGGTGGTGGCACCATCATGCTGTGGGGATGTTTTTCAGCGGCAGGGACTGGGAGACTAGTCAGGATCAAGGGAAAGATGAACGGAGCAAAGTACAGAGATATCCTTGATGAAAACCTGCTCCAAAGCGCTCAGGACCTCAGACTGGGGCGAAGGTTCACCTTCCAACAGGACAACGACCCTAAGCACACAGCCAAGACAACGCAGGAGTGGCCTCGGGACAAGTATCAATGTCCTGGAGTGTCCCAGCCAGAGCCCGGACTTGAACCCAATCGAACATCTCTGGAGAGACCTGAAAATAGCTGTGCAGCGACGCTCCCCACCCAACCTGACAGAACTTGGGAGGATCTGCAGAGAAGAATGAGATAAACTCCCCAAATACAGGTGTGCCAAGCCTGTATACAGAAAATAGCCAAGTCCATATTATGGCAAAAAAAGCTATCCCATCTGGGACTATATTGTTTTTCAACAGGACAATGCCCCAACACACCTCCAGGCTGTGTAAGGGTTATTTGACCCTTGGAGAGTGATGGAGTGCTGCATCAGATGACTTGGCCTCCACAGTCACCTGACCTCAACCCAACTGAGATGGTTTAGGATGAGTTAGACCGCAGAGTGAACGAAAAGCAGACAACAAGTGCTCAGGTGAAGCTGGTTAAGAGAATGCCATGAGTGTGCAAAGCTGTCATCAAGGAAAAGAGTGGCTACTTTGAAGAATCTCAAATATAACACCTTTGAATGAGTAGGTGTGTCCAAACTTTTGACTGGTACTATATACATATATTTTACATATTTTTTTGCATCTGAAAACCTGGCTTGCGGGCCATCAGCGTTTATAGCAGTATCTATTCACTGCATGGTGGATCTGTGTGCTTGTCTGCTAAGAACCCTGTGTTGCTGCTTAGCGCTCTAATTTAAAGGATTTAGATTTTTGAATAAAGATTGAATAATGCTGACATTAATTTTAAAAGCGACCAAATCAATCCTGAGAAAAATCTGCTGAGAAAGCGGTGCCATTGGCCGCACAAAAAAACAGCTTATTGCTGCAATAGGAGACATCATGGAATCCATTTTATTGACAGATTTCAATGGTCTCAAAACATTCGTCACACGACCAGCATACACACATTGCTCTTGACACACTGTCACTCTCTCATATACCAAGCAAACACTAAAGTCAACCAATGGTGTCGGAGTATCATAGTCACACAGACTTTCAACAGCTCGACATCAACTGCTAGCTCGGGTTTCATTAAAATCAAAAGCGAACGGGCTGGCAAAATCGCCATATTGTGATTCGCGTCATGTGCAATGACCCTGTCCTTTGAGCACCAATGCCTTTAAGCACGCTGCAAGTTCATGGCTTTATTATTCACAGCAAATTTACTCATTTGTTTTCCAATTACACTGGTGTCCCTGCTAGCAGAAAGTGTGTCAGCTTCGGTTACATGAGCATGGTCTCCGCCAGCTAACTAGCAGGAAGAGGCATTGGCTGCTTGCTGCTGGAAACACTTTCATAAAAGAAGGAAGGGTGACTAGCCATTTAACTTGTTTTACTCTGCTTTTGGAGTGTCCTTATGTGTCGTTGAAAGGGACAATACACACAGCGTTTCACTTCGTCTGGCAGACATTTCCGCCCTAAACTATGTGCAAAAAATTCTCTATTCAGCAGTAAATGTGTGTTGGATAATTGAATGGTGTGATGACAATGTGACTTTCTCCTATAGCCAGCCAGAATTCTACTATTACTAACACGGTGGGATGTGATATGCTTTCAATATGATGCCATAGTTTCAGCATGGGGGGAGGAAATGAATACAATGCTTCCCACAGGAAAAAGTAAGCTGGTCCCTGATCCGTTTGAGCTGTCTTGCCAACTCTTCTGGTCATTTTGTCACATTGTTATAACAATGACTATAGGAGTTGGCAAGACAGCACAAACAGACCTGAGACCAGGCTAATGTTATCTCATATCCACATAACAGTTGAAGATTAGGACTGAGGACTACTGGAGAGAAAAAGTAATGAATGGTGAAAAACAATGTAGAATCAATTTTTAGCTCTAAATGTCAGTCATGAAATATGTGCAGGTAAATGGAAACACAGGAAGACAATATGAGAAAAACCAATGATAAAGCAGTGTCTAATTGAACCCAATGGGATTCTGATAACAGGGAACAATTTGCTGGAACAGATCCACTTAGAACATGGCACAAGCATCAATTCATGTATTGACCTTTCAGTGCTATTAATAGATCAGCTCTTCATCGCTACGTGAACAGACAGCGTTCTCCTGTAGCTTTTGTGTGGTAAAATGCTATCTTAGGTTATCATCCATCTTCCACCCCTAATCATATCACCATTTGTCTGAGATTCATTTGCAATAGGTGGGTGGTGCTGCCATTAATGGTGCTGTTAGACAGAATATAGACAAAATGATTGCACAAACTATTATTGCACAAACAAATTAACATTAATGGGTTAACTTGAATTTCAGCTTCAGGTTTGATATGCAGCACAAGTGCACCAAGACAAAGGTAAAGAACTACTGGAAATTGCTTCAGGTGAAACGGCAAGAAACAAGACCTCACAGCGAGGGCCTCAGATCTACATTCTGCTGAGCAGACAGACATCTCCTTGTCTTTCATAATATGTGGACAGTTGATAAGGAGTTCTTGACAGCTAAAGAGAACTCCCTGTCAGCTGTCCAGATAATATGGAAGACAAGGAGATTACAGAGACCCATAGGTGGGCTGCTGGTTGATGGAGGAAGATGGTGGACTGTTAGTCTTGAGACAGGCAGCTACGTACAGTACATGGAGTTAGATTCTAGCTAGAAATATACTTAGTCATGTTACCATACTAGAACTTATTTATTACATGTATAAGGAATGTATATGTTAGGGGTCAATGAAGGGTCAAGAGGAACTAGGTGTGCGGAAAGTTACTGAGAGAAAGTTAATATTCTGTTCAAATATGTTATTGTTGAATATGAATGTTCCTAAGGAGGGAGGCAAAGGGCAACAGTCTAGTGTTAGTTGTTGATAAGGCAGACCAGTTGCTGAGGAACCAGGACCATAAGGGATGTGGAACTCAACTCGAGATAAGGTCAACAGATGAAGAGAGAAGACACTGCTGGGAGGTGGACCCCGAAGACCATCTGATTATAGTCCTATCTCTCTCTCTCTCTCTCTCTCACACACACACACACACACACACACAAGGTCCTAGACTTAGGCAGGGCCATAACAATACTAGGAAGAGGAACCTACTGTGTTTCTGCCTAACTAATGAGGATTGTGTATCTTAGGCATGCAAGGAGTTGACTCTGCCCAGTAGGAGTGTATAAAGATATGTGCTTGTATAAACATGTCTTGTCTTTGCTGCTGTATGACCCAGTGGTGAAAAAACTGGGTTTGAGCTGTTTCTAGTCGTCCATTTGAGTTTTTACTCTGTTCGTTCAGAACCTAATAATGGCCAAGTTACTGAAAACTTTTACTGTAAAACGGGCGTTATAAATACACTTTTTGGATTGATTGATGGATTTATTGGTTGATTGATTGGTTAATTGTGCTAGTGCCTACCTTGGACAATGAGATGTACATTAGAGGTCTTGGACTGCTGTTTGGTCTGGATAGAGCATGTATAGGAGCCCTCGTCGTACACATCCACTTTCTGGATGCGAAGGCTGTACTCCAGCTGGCCCTTGTTCACTAGGTCCACACGTGGGTCCAGCGACCACTTGTCCTCCCCAGCGAAGATAATGTTGGATCGGTTGAGCCAGGCAACTTTGGACACCTTATCATCCACGTAACACCTGGAAGGACAAAAAAGAGAGGAAATTTACCAAGTTACGAATCAGGTTGATTTGAAAACAAGTATGCACCAGATCCGCGTGAAATTAATATTAAAATCTATGTACAATACCAGGCAAAGGTTTGGACACACCCACTCATTCAAGTATTTTTACTATTTTCTACATACAAAAATATGAAATAACACATATGGAATCATGTAGTAACCAAAAATTGTTGAACAAATCAAAATATATTTGATATTTGAGATTCCTCAAATTAGCAACCCTTTGCCTTGATGGCAGCTTTGCACACTCTTGGCATTCTCTCAACCAGCTTCATGACGTAGTCACCTGGAATTTAAATTAACAGATTGAATACCAAGTCCATATTATGGCAAGAACAGCTCAAATAAGCAAAGAGAAAAGACAGTCTATCATTACTTTAAGACATGAAGGTCAGTCAATCCGGAAAATGTCAAGAACTTTGAAGGGCAGTCGAAAAACCATCAAGTGCTTTGATGAAACTGGCTCTCATGAGGACTGCCACAGGAAAGGAAGACCCAGAGTTACCTCTGCTGCAGAGGATAAGAGTTACCAGCCTCAGAAATTGCAGCCCAAATAAATGCTTCAGAGTTCAAGTAACAGACACATCTCAACATCAACTGTTCAGAGGAGAATCAGGCCTCCATGGTCAAATTTCTACAAAGAAACCACTACTAAAGGACACCAATAAGAAGACGAGACTTGCTTGGGCCAAGAAACACAGGCAATGTACATTAGACCGGTGGAAATCTGTCCGCTGTGTCTTTGTGAGACGCAGAATAGGTGAACTGATGATTTCCGCATGTGTGGTTCCCACCGTGAAGCACGGAGGAGGTGGTGTGATGGTGTGGGGGTGCTTTGCTGGTGACACTGTCTGTGATTTATTTAGAATTCAAGGCACACTTAACCAGCATGGCTTCCACAGAATTCTGAAGCGATACTCTATCCCATCTGGTTTGGGCTTACTATCATTTGTTTTTCAACAAGACAACGACCCAACACACCTCCAGGCTGTGTAAGGGCTATTTGACCAAGAAGGAGAGTGATGCAGTGCTAAATCAGATGACCTGTCCTCCACAATCACCCAACCTCAACCCAATTGAGATGGTTTGGGATGAGTTGGACAGCAGAGTGAAGGAAAGGCAGCCAACAAGTGCTCAGCATATATGGGAACTCTTATAAGACTGTTGGAAAAGCATTCCAGGTGAAGCTGGTTGAGAGAATGCCAAGAGTGTGCAAAGCTGTCTTCAAGGCAAAGGATGACTACTTTGAAGAATCTCAAATATATTTTGATTGGTTTGACACTTTTTAGTTACTACATGATTCCATGTGTTATTTCATAGTTCTTATGCCTTCATTATTATTCTTCAATGTAGAAAATAGTAAAAATAAAGAAAAACCCTTGAATGAGTAGGTGTGTCCAAACTTTTGACTGGTACTGTAGGTCTATTGGATATAGGGAATGATCCCTATACGTAGTGACCAAAGATAAACAAAGGTTAATTATTGGAATGAAAATGACTCCTCCTAATCCGAGGCATCTCTGAGGGATAGCTGCACTTAAAAAGATACTTCAGGATTTTGGCAATGAGGCCCTTGATCTACTTCTCCAGAGTCAGATGAACTATTGGATACCATTTATATGTCTCTGTATACAGAATGAAGGAAGTTTGAGGTAGTTTTGTGAGGCAATGCTAACTAGATTTACCGCAATGCTAGTTAGCAACTTCCTTCAAAGTGCACGCAGAGACATAAAAATGGTATCCACGAGTTCATCTAACTCTGGGGAAGTAGATTTGTCAAAATCCCTGAGGATCCGTTTAAGCTCTTTCCGATCTCTCCAGTTCTCCCCGCTTTGCTCTTTCTTCTGATAAATATATAATATATAGCAAATGTTTTTATCCAGAGCGACTTACAGTCATGCTAACCCTAACCCTAACCCATACATTTTACGTACGGGTGGTCCCCAGGAATCGAATCCACTATCCTGCCGTTGCAAGCACCACGCTCTACCAACGGAGCTATACAGAGGACCACAAACATATCTAGGTGAACAGTATTGGTTTTCCTCCTGTTTAAAAAGAACATCAGTATCCTCTTGTTTAGCTCGGCTTGTTGCATGCTGTCAGAGCCTTACGCCGTGTATAAGACTGTGTGTGTTAGAGCGCCTGCTTACTGAATAAATGTAAGGGGACGTCTGAATCAATGAGAATGGATATAATATAACCTGGCAGACATATGCCGAAAATGCAAATTGAAAACTCAGCCACTCGACACAGTATATCGAGTATATCCAAAACAGAAAGTGAATTAGTCGGGGAGCAGAAGTTGTTTCACAATGACTCTAAGGGGTTCTCACATGCAGTAGTGTCACTACTGTGGCCTTCCCTATCGAAGGAGAGGTGGCTTATCAGAAATCTAGGAGGGTTACCACCTTAATAACTGGGCCCGTATTTGTAAAGCGTCTCAGAGTAAGAATGCTGATCTAGGATCAGAGTTGCCCAATCATGAATACGATTATATGGACAGAGGAAACCTGATCCTAGATGAACACTGCTACTCTGAGACGCTTGATACATACGGGCCCAGGTTCTCTCTTACTTATCCACAGATGTCTACAACCCATTCGGGAAGCAGAGTGGTGCAGCGGAAGCGAGCTGGTCCCATAACCCAGAGGTCGATGGATCGAAACCATCCTCTGCTAAAAGAGTTTTGGGGCTCCGAGTGGCGCTGCGGTGTAAGGCGCTGCATCTCAGTGCTTGAGGCGACACCCTGATTCGAATCCAGGCTGTATCACAACCGGCTGTGATTGGGAGTCCCATAGGGTGGCGCACAATTGGCCCAGTGTTGTCCGGGTTTGGCCGGTGTAGGCCGTCATTGTAAAAAAATTATTTGTTCTTAGCTGACATAGTGAAATAAAAATTTAAATAAAAAAAAACTCCACAGGCAAACCCTAATAGTACCCAATGGCCATGACATCTGAGCTACTGTACACGTCTCTTAATTAAAGCTTTTTCCAACGCCTTTATCAGCCAATAGGAACCCTTTCTAACCCTCCGCCCTCCAATCAGAAACACCCTGGACTCCCCGTCAGGTGAGCAGGACTACAGTGGGAGCACATCAGTTTCCTCATCGCGCTTCATCAACCCTTCACAAACCCAAGCTCCCTGGCCACCGCATGCAGGGCGCCAGCCAAACCTTTTTCCTGTTCAAACTAACAAGCGGCTGCCTTAGAAGGCAAGCGGCTCCTGCCTTCCTCTCTCCCCGTCTCTAAGCAACCTCTGCTTTGGCAAGCAGCAGGCAGGTGGTGAGGCAGGCAGGATGACAGGGGTCTGTTGTGTTTGACGGATGCCTGTGCTGCTGAGCTGGGCCGCGGCCATGCTGCAGGGTTCACCGTAGGGGAAGCCCACAGCTCACAATACAGGCAGCAGAGGCATAGTGGGAGACTAATGAGAGGGGAGACGTGCCAGGCTCTGGCAGACAGCTACTCACCCTGTACTCCCTTCATACTCCCCCCCCCAAGCAGAATGGACTGGACTGAACCATGCTGAGGTGGTGTGAGGGGGTGGTGGGAGGCACAGCTGCTCTACAGGCAGGGCGCAAAAAAACTGAAAACAACCAGCTCACTTACATAATCACAGATGCGCTCTCTCAAGCGATCGATCAACTTGGCCAAACCCCCTGTAACACTGTTTTGATTAAAAGGATGGAGAATTATGTTGGCTGATCATGGGCTAACTCCCCTTCTCCTTCGGTTTGTGACGGGGGGCTGTTCCTTTTACACGTCGTTCTGTTTGCATGTAGCACACAGCGGGAAAAAAGCAGCAGGCAAATCAAAGCCAGGTCATATCTTTTCCCCTTACAGCATTTCTTCGCCCCAGATACGTTCTCAGTAGCAGGTTAAGAGTATTTCCGGGAAGGTGGCAGTAATCTCCAAGGACGTGGCTTAGAGGGAACAGTGCATTCGTTTAGAAACTAGGAGGTATAGAAAAGCCCTTGGTAGGTACAGTACAGAGCAGACGGCCCTCAACGGATGCCAGATAAAAATGTCCTGTCTTTAGAGGACTAATGATTTCACACGTTCATAAACAACCAGATGATTAACTAGCCGTGTGTGTATAGTGTACATAATAATCAACCTACTAATTCATTTCACATGTCTGCCATTTAGAAAATTCGGGTAATTCTACAGACCCAAGGAACTCCGGACATACTGTTGAATTGACGCAAAAGACGAAATGAAGCCAAGTGGGTTCAAACACAAGTCATGATTATTCTCGTACAATTGTGTTGACACAGTTTGTCGTGAGGGTCACATTAATTGGTTTGATTCAAAAGGAAAGTGTGATGTTTTTGAGGGTTCTTTATGAAATCCACAGAGTGCCAATGAAGCATTTAAAAGGGAAATTATGAGGGTGTGAAAAAGTATTATTTTATTCATAGACTTAAAAGGAATTGATATCATTACGGAAAAAAATACCAATGCCACCTGGATCCGAATCTAGCCCATAGGGTGAAACCTGCAGGAAATCAATTAATTCTAGATGCTACAAATACAACAAATATAACTAACTGTACAAGTAAATAAACCCACAGTGACAACAGAACACATGTTGTACAATGAAGAAAATTGAGAAATGGGGAGAGAAGAAACCAAAAAAAGGCTGCTGGTTATCTGAGGATGCTCCTTTCACTTTTTGGTACCTCCTTTGAATTCCTTTTTCCCAGAACACTTAGTAATTTCTCCTGAACATGATTCACTCAGAACAGCTTGCAGAGGAAGAAGCTGTGTGCGTGTGACATATACAGTATGCATCTGGAAAGATTGAGACTCTCTCCTTTGTCTTTGGGCAGGTTTCCACTACAAAGCCTCTAAATAGCCACAAAACGTTGCAATCATTTCCCATCATGCACTGTTCTTGCTCTCCTGGTTCACATACATCACTGTCTGAATATTCAGTCAATTAGGAGATTAATAATGTGACTGTGAATGTGAATGTGTCTTGCTAAACTAGTTGTGGAGGTGAGAAAAGATTGCTTGAACATAACAACTGTGGGATAGATGATACCTTTGAGAATCCTAGTCAGGGGGATGTATGGAAATGGCATCCTGCTTCGATTAAACCTCCTGAGATGCTCTCTCTGCACATTGTGCCTTCATAACTGAGGATAAACCTGAGATAAGCAACCTCTTCCCTCACAGTAAATAATATACATTAGAAAATAATTGGCTGTAAAATGCCCTCTGTGTGATCCATAGGGAAAACACTATTGAGGACATGTTAATACTGTACTGAGGGGAGGATAATGTTAAGCAAAGAAGGAGGTATGGCTTCTAGACAGCAGGGTTACAGGAGTATGCTCCTGTGAATGATTTGTATTCACTCTACATATCACTAGCTGTAATGCCGTGGCTCTATTAGCACAGACCTCTCGGTGGACCATATGAGGCCTTTGCAATATAGCGCCCTCTCTGCTGCTTGTGGCCTTGAGGGAGTGCTAAAGGTTAGATTGCCCTGGCACAGAGGCCTCTAATTACCAAGACTTGACAAAGCACCTGTCATCTTGTATAAGAAGACCACTCAAGTTCTGGTATGAATCGTAATACTGTTGAAATTGCTTATTTACAGTATTACTTGTCTGGAAAGTTAAGAGGTTGATAACTACAATGACCATCCGCTCCACACTCTGAGTGGCTCTGAAGAGGTTGTGAGTTGCATCTGACGTTTTTATGAATACACTCCAAGCTTGATTGATAAGCTCTATTTTAAAAAAATTGTATAAGCCTAACGCTGCAATATGTACAGTTGAAGTCGGAAGTTTACATACACTTAGGTTAAAACTCGTTTTTCAACCACTCCACAAACCACTCAACAAACTCATCTGGACAAACAATAGTACGCAAGTATAAACACCATGGGACCGACCACGCAGCCGTCATACTGCTCAGGAAGAAGACGCGTTCTGTCTGCTAGAGATGAACGTACTTTGGTGTGAAAAGTGCAAATCAATCCCAGAACAACAGCAAAGGACCCTGTGAAGATGCTGGAGGAAACAGGTACAAAAGTATCTATATCCACAGTAAAATGAGTCCTGTATAGACATAACCTGAAAGGCCGCTCAGCAAGGAAGAAGCCACTGCTCCAAAACCGCCATAAAAAAGACAGACTACGATTTGCAACTGCACATGGGGACGAAGATCGTACTTTTTGGAGAAATGTCCTCTGGTCTGATGAAACAAAAATAGAACTGTTTGGTCATAATGACTATCGTTATGTTTGGAGGAAAAAGGGGAAGGCTTGCAAACCGAAGAACACCATCCCAACCGTGAAGCACGGGCTGGCAGCATCATGTTGTGGGGGTGCTTTGCTGCAGGAGGGACTGGTTAACTTCACAAAATAGAAGGCATCATGAGGGAGGAAAATTATGTGGCTATATTGAAGCAACATGTCAAGACATCAGTCAGGAAGTTAATGCTTGGTCACAAATGGGTCTTCCAAATGGACAATGACCCCAAGCATACTTACAAAGGTGTTGCAAAATGGCTTAAGGACAACAAAGTCAAGGTATTAGAGCCCTGAACTCAAGCCTATAGAAAAATTGTGGGCAGAACTGATCCTACAAACCTGACTCAGTTACACCAGCTCTGTCAGGAGGAATGGGCCAACCTTCCATCACCCAACTTATTGTGGGAAGCTTGTAGAAGGCTACCCAAAATGTTTGACCCAAGTCAAACAATTTAAAGTTAATGCTACCAAATACTAATTGAGTGTATGTAAACTTCTGACCCACTGGGAATGTGATGAAATAAATAAAACCTAAAATAAATCATTTTTTTCTACTATTATTCTGACATATCACATTCTTAAAATAAAGGGGTGGTCCTAACTGACCTAAGACAGGGTATTTTTACTACGATTAAGTTTCAGGAATTATTGTATTTGGGTAAGGTGTATTTAAACTTCCGACTTCAACTCTTACGTTTTTGGGCGACCCGATCAAATGTGCATAGAAATGTTAGTTATAGATCTGTCTTTTTCATTGAAAGCAAATCTAAGAAACGGTATTATGTGCGCTATTTCTATGCTTCCCATTCTTAACTTTCATACTTTCGGTTTTGTACACCAGCTTCAAACAGCTGAAAATAAAATATTTTGGGTTTTGAATATTTATTTCACAGAGGTTTAGATGGTACAATGATTCTCGACACAATACTTGGTTGTTTTGTCACAAACTGAAATTAGGTGAACTATTAGAATTTTAGCAACCAGGAAATGGCAGAGCGATTCCAGCATAGTAGACCTTTAATATCTAAAGTGTCCGCTACTTTCAACCTTGGGATTGCTGTTTGGTCTGTTTGTGTCAGCTGTAAAAAGAGATCATTTAAAAAAGCATTAAAGAGTGGTTGTTTCATTCTGCCCATCATCTGCCCACCATCACACCCTCACCGAGTGTAATCAAAATAAAAGGCTATTCACCTCCCAGTCTGGACTTTGAACAATAGCCAAGGTTTCTCTCTACTCTCAGCCAGCCAGTCCTGGCTCTGTCAGTCAAGGCCCAAGAGAAGTGTACATCAGTACTCAAGTTTGAAGGTCTGCTAAGTTTAATTTGTGATAAATGTCTTTACTGTACACAGTCATGACACCAGCAGTAAAACATGCAGTAAAAGGTTGGACTGTTTGTTACCTAGTCAATACCAACAAGACAAAGTAGTCTGCTCTGCCCGACAACAGTGTTGTGTTATTTATTTGTGTTCTGCTAATGCAACGGTCTTTAGGTTCAAGTCAGAGAGCTACTTTGATTAACAAGTAAAGGATTATTAATACATTAAAATGTTATAGCGCTCCAAATATCTCCATAATTGTGTGCGCGTGCATGAATTCATTTAACACGCATACATTAGCCTAATGGTTACATGGTTTATGCAGAGTTCTACATCCTGAGTTAAGGTTATTTTTTGATTACATTATAAGTGCTATGATTATACACTTTCCATATTCAACGCATTTAAGTTTTGTTACAGGCTATATCTTTAACTGAAAAACATGAAACAATATCTCAGGTACGTAAAAAAAAGGAAACAATCGTCAGTTGAAGTGATGATTTGGAAAGTACGACATTCCTTTCAGTGTACATGATTAAAGTCACTCATCGCAGCCTTGACAGTGTGACATGAACAAAGAAAGATTTGCTTGTATGAAAAAGTGGAGAAGCCGAGAGCTAAGATTTGTACGAAACTAAAGCATGGCTGTGGTCTAGAAAAGCAATGTGTTCTGCGGTCGACGTTTAAAGGACAACATCTGACATCCCCCGAAATGCCTCATCTCCAAATCTGAAAGGTGCATAGATTGGGAGGACTAATGAACGTTGTTAGTAATGAATGATCCATCCGGCTGTACATTATATACCCCCGCCATTTCAGCCACGGTATATAGGAGCTTACAGATATTCCATTAATTGCTTTCTGTCGAAGGAGGGCAGAGGAATGGGTGGCGTGGCACTGTTCCATGAGATTACAGCAAGACGGTCCTGGTGTGTGACTGCAAGAAGAAGTGGTTTTCTGTGCTAGAATTCATGCTCTCTCTCACTATGAAAGAGTGGAAAGCACAAGGAATATTAATAATGCAGTGAAATGCATGGCTGCCACAAAATAATACACACGATGGAATAAATGCAATTTTTTATCAGGCCAATAATTAATCACAAAGGTGTCGACGCTCGCAGTAAACATTTTCCGGGTGGAAATCTCTCTTCCTGCAGGTTAGACAAGGAGGAAGTGAGTTTTTCAGGACAGATTTGCCCCAAGTTGCCTCCCAACACACCACAACAGATTGCCTCAAGACAAACCTACCAGTCACCCAGATGATTACTGAGAGAGCAACCAGTTAAATTACTCTGAAGTTGCTGATTTTTATTTCAGTTGAGGGCTGGCGTTGAAGCACTCGCTCACTTCAAGTGAAAAAAAACAACATTTTGTGGGTCTCAGCGTTGCCAATTTCTTGCTGTCACAGGTAGCTGGGAATTGACTGTGGAACATGCAGCATATCACTTTAAAGTGACGGGGGAAACTGGTAATCGCTTTGCGCTGGCCACATGCTCCTGTCGCCTCTTATAAGAACCTTGTTCACTCAGGAAAGAATCCTTAAACCTAAACGCACTTGGAGGGTGAAGACACTGAGGATTCGCCCACAATTGTCTCGCTAGCTCTGGCTCTGGAGTGGAGTGGCGTAACCATGGACCATAGATTACAGACACAACCCAGGAGGTTTCTGGCACACACCATTACACCATATGCATCAGCAACAAGGTGAACCTGGACCGGAACCATCATAGTAATCAATTGAGACAGGCCGCTGGTGTTTGGATTGCTTTGGGTATCTGTTGTTACATCCAGAAAAGGTTGAGATTGTTTCTATGATAACGAATTGCGTCAGACATGCGTCTAAACCATATCTGAAAGGTTATTTACAGAAGTGCAACTTTTAAAACCAATGTATCTTAGAGAGGTTGGGGAATAATCACGCTAGCAGGAAATGCAGTTTGTGAATGTGAAGAATTGACAATAACATCTGCAAGACATTACAGTGTTTATAGATGTTGGGTTGAAGAGTTGAAGTATTGTCTGTTATTATGTTAAAAGTAGGCCTAGTTTACACTCTTGACCTTGGGACTATAAGGTTCTATCTGGACAAAGCACACTTTTGAACAATTGAGCGTCAGTTTTCACATCACAGATCTCAGAACTGTTTTTTAGTGAATTCTTCTTTATAACCCATTAAGGTCCTCACCTTAAAGGCATCTAATGTGCAGAGTATCAAAACCCTGAGACATCTGTAAATCAATTTGGGTTCAACCATAATAAGGTTCTATCTGACACTTCTGAATGAGACATGTTCAGTTTTTAATAAAACTGTAGCTATTTGAATACATAAATGACAGAATAACACTATTCTACCAAGAGAGAGTAAGAACACATGAATGCATTCAATAAATGTATTATGATCATGAGACGAATTACTGTCATCACCGAACAACGATGTGACGCCAGTATTTACTTTTAAGATTTCTGACAGTGTTGTTTGTTTTTGCTTGTGTCCCATTATTGCTAGCTAGACTAACCTGGACCATACTTAGAGACGGCAAAGACGTGTTCTGATTGCTCCGTCTGTATTTGTTAAGGCTTGTGATTGGATAGCTGATAGAGCCTTCTAGCGCCCAGTTCAAATGGGTTTATACAGATAGAAATTTTCTATTTTTTATTTATTTTTTCACTTAAAATGTACTTTTTCAAAATTCTAACTTTACAGACATGTAGAACCATCTAAAGATCCATTATATGTGACCAAAAAAAATAAGTCATATATAACCTTATATTTTCCGAAGGTCTCGCACTCCCGATATCTCAAGCATGCGAAGCTGCAACAGGATGCTTCTATACATTGAATTGACTTATTAGAATGGTACTGTAACAGAACACATTATGCAGCCAATGGCACCAATCCATACTTTCCCCTCCCGTAGACAATGTGATATATATACCTCAGCACAGATACAATATAAAAAACCTGGAACACAGGTGTCTGGTGAATCACATAAGTGGCAGTTCTTTGTATAGCCTATGTAATTTGCGAGACGTATGTTGGGAAGGTGAAGGTGCATTTCAGAAGTAAAAAGTGAATCAGTGTAATAGTGTAATAGTCATGCCATGGGTTGGTGATGAGAGGGACTGTATGGGTAGGAGCTGGGACTGTTCTGATGGCGCGTGTGTGAGAGAGCACGTGTGTGTGTGTGTGCAATGTGAATGTGCGATTTGGTGGTGTCAGTGTGTACAGGAGCAGCTTGGGGGTGTGTGTGTAGATCCTCTGAGGGACAGTGTGGGACGGTGATGTGAGGGACAGTCGTTTGAAGGTGAACTTGAGGTTCAGAGAACTCTCAAACAGCTCTATGATGGATTCGGGAGCGCAATTTAAAGCACTTCTACCGCCGAGTCCAGTGCAAAGAGAGCCGTTAATCACCATGACAGTACTGTGCTTTATGTGTCAACAGGGGGGGGAAACTGTGGCAGAGAGACAAGGACTTCACAGGGTAAAACTCCTAGAACCGGTGACTTCTACTTTGTTCTCACTACTTTTTCGGAGTGAGAAGGCAATAAGCAGCGTTTCACCAAAATCAAATATTAAGTATGTACAATAATAGCTGGCACACTGTCCACACAGTAAAACGGGCACATCTCTCTACCAAACTTAACGGGAGATACCAGGTCTAAGAATTCTGATATTATGTTAACCCCCTTATAGTCAAAACCTTGATTTTATTTTGAAAAGAAGTCTGGATCTCCTATTGAAAATGCCGAACTTCCGTGGTACATAGTTACAGTCCTTTTAATTATCATGTTGAACGGATCTCTAAAAAAGTTAACAATCAGTGTGCCATAACTATTCATATTCCAGGTGCAGAATACAGCTGAGAACCTGGAGGCTGTGTGGTGGGGTGGAGAATAACAACGTGACAAATCACATCTCATTTGGAACCAAGCCTGTTTCCTCCTCTGGCAGCTACAGTCAACAGTCCTGGGATCAGTTCAGTCCTGGCTGGAATATTGGATCTCTTCATTGCTGCTGACTACATCTCGGAGCAGCGTGTCTATGAGCCTAGAGTCTCATCCTTAAACTGCCACTGGTTAGTACCTCTGTACCTCTTCCTTGTTCCCCTATTCACTTTAGGTGATAAGAAAAACTATGAATAAATGTAGCCCCATTTCCAACATCAAGACAGCCCAAAGGTGCCACTCGCCGATCAGTATCTGAGAGATATGAGAAGCGACCGTTCTTTTCTAGGTGCTGTGCCTAGATCGATGAAGGGTTCCTTTTGATGTCAATTTACATTTCGGTGATGGGGCTTTGAATGGAGACCCTGACAGGGTGCATATTGAAGTCAGGAGCAGGGATCTCAGGCACTAGGCTGATCAGCCTAATCTTCCCCTGAGAACGCTGAGAATTGGATTTATCATCAACGCGACACCTAATCCTCCAGGGGGGCCTCGCTCTCCCTTGCGCACCCCCCCCCCCCCCCACACACCTTTAACTTTACTTGTTTCGAAAGTAATTACAAAGAGAAATGTTTCTACCAGGAGAGAGAAGGAGAGGCTCGCTATTATCCTGGCGTGCCTTCTTCGAGGTGTCTGACACCGGCACCTATTCTCCATGTCGCCAGTGCTTGCGTTTGAACTAGTTTGAGAGGCTGCAAAGGCTGCTGTCAGCCCCTCTCCCGCCCTGCATTATTAATGGGAGACTGTTGTGTATGAGGCGCCAGGCAGCGAGTGGCTGGGTCCTCTGAGGCGAGGCAGAGCGTCCAGAGCTGATTACCCAGCCTACTAGCCTGCATCGTGGTGGCAGATGGACGGCTTCAGCATTCAGGCCACAGGCTAATGAAGCATCCAGTGGCGTAGCCATGTTGGATAAAGCCATCACAGAGAGCGTTTGCCAGGCTTGAGAGAGATACACAAAAAATATATAAATACAATAACAAGTTGTATTGTCACACACCGGAAAGGTGCAGTGAAATTGGTTGTTTTACAGGGTCAGCCAGGGTAGTATGGCACCTCCAGAGCAAATTAGGCCTAAATGCCTTGCTCAAGGGCACATCGACAGATTTATCCCCTTGTCAGCTCAGGTATTCGAACCAGCAAACTTTCGGTTACTGGCCAACACTCTAACTACTAGCTTACCTGCCGCCCTCATGCAGGACTTGGATGGGGAATCTCTTGGAAAATGATAATTCAACAAGCGATGAGTGAGTGTACATTTACAAAACAATATATTTTAGTGAGGAAAGGAAATAGTTGTGGCTTTGTCAATACACATTGCATTTACAAAAACTAAAATATAATTATTTTAGATTATTCAAATAATAGAACAATTCTACCTGATAATTCTACCTGATAATGTGGTGAAAACTCCCACTGGAGGTTATATTATGAATTTTCATCAGTGTCATGATTTTATTCACAAGGATTTGCATATCATATTCCTTGGCCACAAATCAAATGGCTAAAAAAAATCTTTTTTTTGAAATAAAAAAGGTTTTATCACGTTGAGGCTCATCTCAGCATCTCTGAGTTCCACAGGCAACCCTTTGCTTTGCAAGATGTGGGAGAAGCAGGCATGTTTACATTGATGTCATTTAGCATGTAGAAGGGAAATTAAGTGGTGTATGGTCTCCAAAATGAACGAAACGGCCCCAGGTGTGCCCAAGGACACTTCCTAGAAGCTTCCCAGAGCTGTGTGGTCTATAGGTCTGTCACTCATCTCATGACCCAGACATAGGGATAATTATTTACATCAACATTAGATGGTTGCCCTATACTTGCATATTTTGTGTTTTTCCAACAAATGGAACCAAAATGTCTAACTGTGATTGTGTTACATTTAGCCGCTTATGTTACAGTCTGAGAAAGATTGAAGTATCCTTCTCTTTGCATTTTGGGTAAGGCTTTTGATGGACTTCACATCCCCACCCACTTCCCTAAAACACTCCCTCATTCACATCTGGCAACCACCGTTTATAGAGCATATACCATACAGCTCATTCTCCTACTTCACATACTACATGTATGAGCTACTCCAAATGTAATTACAGACCATTATAGCAAATGTTCTGGTCTACTCTGGTTTGCGTGTCTCAATCTGGCAATATATTGCATTGCAACTAACAGTACTACAGTGAATTCGAAAGTATTCAGACCCCTTCCCCTTTTCCACATTTTGTTACATTACAGCCTTATTCTAAAATTGATTATTTCCTTATCAATCTACACACAATACCCCATAATGACAAAGTAAAAACAGTTCTTTATAATGTTTTGCAAATGTATAAAAAAAACTAAAACAGAAATACTTTAACATAAGTATTCAGACCCTCAAGTGCATCCTGTATCCATTGATCATCCTTGAGATTTTTCTACAACTTGATTGGTAAATTGTGGTAAATTAAATTGATTGGGCATTATTTGGAAAGGCACACACACCTGTCTATATAAGGTCTCACATTTGATAGTGCATGTCAAAAACCAAGTCATGAGGTCGAAATAATTGTCCGTAGAACTTTGAGACAGGATGAGTCGATGTACAGATCTGGGGAAGGGTACCAAAACATTTCTGCAGCATTGAAGGTCCCCAAGAACACAGTGGCCTCCATCATTCTTAAATGGAAGAAGTTTGGAACCACCAAGACTCTTCCTAGAGCTGGTCGCCCGGCCAAACTGAGCAATCGGGGGAGAAGGGCCTTGGTCAGGAATGTGACCAAGAACCAGATGGTCACTCTGACAGAGCTCTAGATATCCTCAATGAAGATGGGAGAACCATCCAGAAGGACAACCATCGCTGCAGCACTCCACCAATCAGGACTTTATGATAGTGTGGCCAGACGGAAGCCACTCCTCAGTTAAAGGCACATGACAGCCTGCTTGGAGTTTGTCAAAAGGCACCTAAAGACTCTCAAACCATGAGAAACAAGATTCTCTGGTCTGATGAAACCAAGATTGAACTCCTTGGCCTGATTGCCAAGCGTCACGTCTGGAAGAAACCTAGCAGCATCCCTATGGTGAAGCATGGTGATGGCAGCATCATGCTGTGGGGATGTTTTTCAGGATCAAGATTGAGTCAGGTTTGAGGCAAAGATGAGTGGAGCAAAGTACAGAGAGATCCTTGATGAAAACCTGCTCCAGAGCGCTCAGGACCTCAGACTGGGGTGAAGGTTCACCTTCCAACAGGACAACCACCCTAAGCACACAGCCAAGAAAAGGCAGGAGTGGCTTCGGGACAAGTCTCTGAATGTCCTTGAGTGGCCCAGCCAGAGCCAGAACCCGATTGAACATCTCTGGAGAGACCTGAAACCAACCTGAAACCAACCAACCAACCTGACAGAGCTTGAGAGGATCTGCAGAGAAGAATGGGAGAAACTCCCAAAATACAGGTGTGCCAAGCTTGTAGCGTCATACCCAAGAAGACTCAGTGCTGTAAATCGCTACCAAAGGTGCTTCAACAAAGTACTGAGTAAAGGGTCTGAATACTTATGTAAATGTAATATTTCAGAAAAAATGTTTTTGCTTTGTCATTATGGAGTATTGTGGGTCGATTGATGGGGCGGGGGGGGGGGGGGGGGGTACTATTTAATACATTTTAGAATAAGTCAAGGGGTCTGAATACTTTCCGAAGGCACTGTAGATAGCTAGGTGCTACTGAGTCTGGGTGTGTAGGAACCTTCTAATGGATATTTGCATAACCACTGCCACTGAGTTGAGGCTAAAGTGTTGATTAATCAAATTAAGTGTTCTGAGCCAATCACACAGTAGAAGTACAATCACCTACAGGACAGGCTGACTGACTGAATACATGACTGGCGAAGATGAGCACATCTAGTATTCATTATCACTGAGAAGCTACCGTCCAAACAATTGCTATCATTAGGATTGTTAACACATTTGTCATCGCCCAGACTGGCCTTGAAGTTAATTTACTTAATGTATGTATATTACATTCTTTAACAGCCCCAGCTGCCTCGCGATAAAGCGTAATGTTCTCTGTTGGCTTGATAAAGCCTTTTTTGTCTTCTTGACTCATCCTTCTCAAGTGAATCCCTTCCTCTCCCTCCTCGAGATTGTTATTATCTTATAGCTGTACCCTCTGGACCCTGAAAACACAGCAACGCTATCGATGTCTTCCCTCACCACGGGCCATCTGAAATCCCCATAAGATTTGACTTAAGGGGAAGTCACTGTTAAATTGGAAGAATTCCACCCACTCAGACAACAACATGAATAACTCAGAAGCCTTTTCTGAAATGGACCTTTTTCTTCCCCCATCTTCGTTCTAGCCAGTCTGTACTTCAACCACATTAGCGGTTGTTGTTTGCTGCCACTTTGAAAGCAAACAATGCAGGAAGACAGTTGTATTTTATTTTGTTATTTTGCTCAGATTAAAGCATTAACAGAGAAGGCGACCAGCTCCAAACATGAAATCTTGTTTGTTCAAAACACTGTCCCTTTTGTGTATCCGAGGCGGTAACTCCGGCGTGGAGAAAGAAACCAATGGATTCGAGTGACCACAATCGCCCTGCATATTTCCAATGCATTTAAATGGGTTTGTTGCTGTCAGTCACGGGGGGTGAGAGATGTCTTTCATTTTGTTCGGAGGTCTTGTGTATCATTTCTCTTCCACTGCCGTGAGGAAAATGACGCTGCAGGTAAAACAACTTAATGTGTGCCAGTGAAAAGAGGCTGGTGAGAAATGGGGCTGAAGTGTTATCACTCTGCGCAGGGATGACAAGGGGAGCCGCTTTTTTTCAGGGCCAATCTCTCACATGTCCTCGGGGCCGGTGTGAAGCAGAACTGCAGATGACTCACAATTAGCATTAGCACCCTTTGCTTTGGGTTATGGCAGCCCGCCGCTCGCCAAATGTATGGAGAAAGAACACGTCTTTTGATAATCTTTTGTGTTGGCAGTGAGCGGCCTGCTCCCAGTGATAGGGGGGAAAACAGCAGTCAGTTAAATGTTGAATTAGCTCCAGTGCACTGGGCGTTGTGAGGCCAGACAAGGCACCCCTGTGCAGAGAGCTGCTCAGCCTCACAATGAGAGAGACAGGCACATTCAAAACATGTTTGCACATCAATTCCTCTGCCGAAGACTGATGCGGCTATCCTGTAGAACACGATTAACTATTGTAATCAATGCGTGGTTGTTCTGTTTGGTGTCTGGTGTTGTGGTATGATGGCTCTCCGTTTACAGTATAGTACGTCATTTGGGCTGTTGTCTCGATTGACTGGGCTCTAGTCATGATCACATCGACAGCCACAGAGGACGAGCAACAAAGCGCCTGCCTCTGAAGCTCGTCCATATCAATACTGCCCAGCTTCTTAGGGCTGGCATCTGCCCATTCTAATCTCTATTGACACTTGAGAGGTTGACAGGTGATCACAGGCACCCTTTCATACGAGTTACAGAACCAATAAGAGCTGGAAGAATATGACTTTGGGGGAACTATACTTAGCAGCTTGACAGTGACTGACAAAAGGAAGGTGTCTAAACTTCGCCTTTGAATGCAGCGTTTCCCATGACGTCCTGAATAATAAACAAAAGAACACAGGTGACATGCTGCCGAGGAAAAGCATTTGGGTGGGATGAAAAAGAGCTGGGAGAAGAGAGGCGAGAGAAAAACAAGGGATGAAAACAAAAAATGCAACAGCACTCTCAATAAAACGTGGCAGTCAAGATCAAAATGTGTTCTTCTTTCATCTAAATCACATCCTACCTCTACTGCAGATAAACTTTGATTCTGTGGAACGATCCAACGCTTTGCTGGTTTAATTACACAAATAAATAAAGTCCAGAACAACAGGAGCGAGCCCCACAAGACTCCAACAGACTCCCGTAACTTCCCGCCTGCAGTTGCTGGCCCATGAAACCACAGCAGTAGCTAAGCATTATGATGTGATGGGAGGATGGGAGTGGATGTCAGGTGGTGGAGGGGAAACATCTGTTCAATTTCACACCTCTTTCCCCAACACACACACACACACAACCCTTAGCCAATAGACACAAACACACACATCTGAATATGCAGCAATGTGTCTCAAAGCAGAGAGTCTGTGCTGAAAGCAGCCTCTACAGAACTTCCGACGAGCGCCGGAATAGCAGTGGCACAAACAGTGCCCGTCAGTACAGCTGCTGACAGGAAACACAACTCACCCTCAGCACAGCAACACTGACCTAAACACATTTCTCATTCACCACAGCACTAAGACACTTCTATTATTCATCAAAACACTCACTGACAGACGACATAACTTCATTCTGTCCCCCTCGCTCTAGCAGAAATATAACAGCATTAGAGTTTAGGCAGGGAGCCATATAGTAATGGGCAGATCCACAAACACACACATACATGCAAGCAAGCAAACACGCGGGCACACTGACGGATGCAAACATGCGCATATGCGTACGCACGCACACACATCTTTCAATAATTCAGCAAGGCACACAAATAAAAAGCAGTGATTGAGCAAAGATCAGCAGAGTCACAGACACACACACACACAAAGCATTTGGGAGAGGTGCATGTAGAGGCAGGGTGTCCCCAGGAGACAAGATGGAGGAAATGTCGGTAGCCCACAGAGAGCGGCGTGCCATTCAGGGTAAATCACTTGACGGATTAGCAGGTTGTCATTTCTCTTTGAGCACATACAGCAACTTAAAGATCAGCTGGAGTTCTCAGGCGGGAGGGAGAGGGAGGGCGAGAGAGCGAGGGCGAGAGAGCGAGAGCGAGAGCGAGAGAGAGAGAAAGAGAGAGAGAAAGAGAGAGCGGGATGTAGGGGGGATGTTGCTTACACTTAAAATTGATCTCCAATATCATGCAATCCACTCAATGCTGTGTGAAGCACATTTCCAAGGCAGGAAGCTCTCGTGATACGTTTCATCTCCATTTCATCATTTACTGGGAAAACCAGTTTTATTTATTTGATTTGATTTTACCTTTATTTAACTAGGCAAGTCAGTTAAGAACAAATTCTTATTTTCAATGACAGCCTAGGAACGTTGGGTTAACTTCCTGTTCAGGGACAGAACGACAGATTACCTTGTCAACTCGGGGGTTTGAACTTGCAACCTTCCGGTTACTAGTCCAACACTCTAACCACTAGGCTACCCTGCCGTAGAAGCTACCAATCTTGTTCACTCTCTACAAAATATATACAGTAGCTACGGTAGCCTAGTGGTTAGAGCATTGGGTGGAAAAGTTGCTGGATTGAATCCCCGAGCTGACAAGGACAAAATCTGTTGTTCTGCCCCTGAGCAAGGCAGTTAACCCACTGTTCCCCAGGTGCTGAAAACGTCGATGGATGTGGATGCACCTCTCTGATTCAGAGGGGTTGGGTTAAATGCAGAAGTCACATTTCAGTTGAATGCATTCAGTTGTACAACTGATTAGGTATCCCCCTTTCCCCTTGCTGTATGAAAAAAAATGAAGAGTGAATTCATTGTAAATGTAAGATACGTACCGCACAATTTCCAGAGGTCACCTTACTGTTAACATACAACCTATCCAGATTATTTTCTCATCCTGTTTGGCTGCTCAGGGCAGAGGATGAAATGGCTCAGTACAGGTTAGTCATTTATACTGTATGAGTTTAATAGCACTTGCACATTGAACATAATTACTGCTTCATAAGCTGCTCGGCTACTGCTTTTTCCTCTGTCTGAGAGAATAGACTTTTTAAAACCCATCTGTTACAAATCGCTTTGAAGTGATGGGGAAAGCAGCAAAAGAGCAATCAAATGAGCTCATGCAGACCCTGCAGTGTTGCCTAATAATTATGTTAGCTAGACACTCAGCAAAACTTGGGACAACCCCTGAGGTAAAGGTCAAAGTAATAGCAGCTGTGGTAAAGGTACGTGTCCGTGACAGATGGGTATTCTACTTGACATTGCTTGCTCTAGTACAAATATCTGGGAAAGTACAAGACAAACTTTACTTATTTGGTCAACAGACAAAGGCTTATGGAAAACATCATAAAGAGTTCCCCCCAAAAAATCGAGTCTATTTTTGTCTTTGGGTTCCAGACAGCTGCCTATTACCAAGTCTGCAATCAAAGTTGTTGAACAGTTGAAGCCGACTGACAGTTGGAGTCGGATGTTTACATACACCTTAGCCAAATATATTTCAACTCGGTTTTTCACAATTCCTGACATTTAATCGTAGAAAATATTCCCTGTCTTAGGTCAGTTAGGATCACCACTTTATTTTAAGAATGTGAAATGCCAGAATAATAGCAGAGAGAATTATTTATTTCAGCTTTTATTTATTTCATCACATTCCCAGTGGGTCAGAAGTTTACATACACTCAAATAGTATTTGGCAGCTTTGCCTTTAAATTGTTTAACTTGGGTCAAACATTTCAGGTAGTCTTCCACAAGTTTCCCACAATAATTTGGGTGGTCCATTCCTCCTGACAGAGCTGCTGTAACTGAGTCAGGTTTGTAGGCCTCCTTGCTCGCACACGCTTTTCCAGTTCTGCCCACAAATTGTCTATAGCATTGAGGTCAGGGCTTTGTGATGGCCACTCCAATACCTTGACGTTGTTGTCCTTAAGCCATTTTGCCACAACTTTGGAAGTATGCTTGGGGTCATTGTCCATTTGGAAGATCCATTTGCGACCAAGCTTTGAACTTCCCGACTGATGTCTTGAGATGTTGCTTCTGTCACGCCCTGACCTTAGTATTCTTTGTTTTCTTCATTATTTTGGTTAGGTCAGGATGTGACATGGGTGATGTATGTGTTTTTGTTCCTGTCTAGGGGTTTTGTATGTCTATGGTTAGTTGCCTGTGTCTGCACTTGTTTATATATAGCGTCACGTTCGTTTTGTTATTTTGTTTGGGTTGTTTAGTGTTTCTTCGTTAATAAATAGAAGAATGTATTCACATCACGCTGCGCCTTGGTCTCCTCCATTCAACGAACGTGAAAGAATAACCCACCAAACAAGGACCAAGCAGCATGAAAGGGAGGAACAGCGCTTTGTGGAAGAATAGACCCGGGAGAAGGATGAGTGGGTAACAACCTGGGAGGAGATAGAGAGGTGGTCGATCGATCCAGGGAGAGTACCAGAGCCCGCTTGGGATTCTATGGAACAGTGCGAGGAGGGATACAGGAGAATGGAGGAACGGCGATCATGTAAGTGTACACGGCTAGCACGGAAGCCCGAGAGGCAGCCTCAAGATTTTTTTGGGGGGTGCACACGAGGAGATTGGCTGAGTCAGGTAGGAGTCCTAAGCCAACTCCTCGTGCTTACCGTGGAGAGCGTGTTACTGGTCTGGCACCGTATTATGCGGTGGAACGCACGTTGTCTCCAGTGCGCATTTCTAGCCCGGTGCGCCTGCTCTGCGTACTGTGAGTCTGCACAGCCCTGTGCGTCCTGTGCCAACGCCCTGCATTTGCAGGGCAAGTATAAACATCCAGCCAGGACGAGTTGTGTCAGCTCTACACTCCAGACCTCCATTACGCCTCCACAGCCCAGTACATCTTGTGCCTGCTCCCCGCACTCGCCCTGAGGTGCGTGTCCCCAGCCCAGTACCACCAGTACCAACACCACGCACCAGGCTTCCTGTGCATCTCCAGGGTCCAGTACTCCCTGTTCCTGCTCCTCGCACTCGCCCTGAGGTGCGTGTCCCCAGCCCGGTACAACCAGTGCCGGCACCACGCACCAGGCCTATAGTGCGCCTCGGCAGTCCAGTACGCCCTGTTCCTCCTCCCCGCACTCGCCATGAGTTGCGTGTCCCCAGCCCGGTACCACCAGTGCCAGCACCACGCACCAGGCCTACAATGCGCCTCGCCAGTCCAGCGTGTCCGGCGACAGTACCCAGTCCAGAGTGTCCGGCGACAGTCTACAGACCGGAACCTCCTACGACGGGCCGCAGACCGTAACCTCCTACGACGGGCCGCAGACCGGAACCTCCTACGACGGGCCGCAGACCGGAACCTCCTACGACGGGTCACAGTCCGGAACCTACCACGACGGGTCACAGTCCAGAACCTACCACGACGGGTCACAGTCCAGAACCTACCACGACGGGTCACAGTCCAGAACCTACCACGATGGGTCACAGTCCGGAACCTACCACGACAGGACACAGTCCGGATCCACCAGAGTCTCCCTCCAGTCCAGATCCGCCAGAGTCTCACTCCAGTCCGGATCCGCCAGAATCTCCCTCCAATCCAGAGGCGCCACTCACTCCAGACTCGACCATCAGTCCAGTGGCGTCCTCTAGTCCGTGGTCGAGGGTTCCCGCTCCAGAGACATTAAGTAAGTAAGTCTGACGAGTCAGAAGTGGAGCGGGGTCCACGTCCCGAGCCAGAACCGCCAGCTCGGAGGTATGCCCACCCAGACCCTCCCATATAGGCTTAGGTGTGCGGCCTGGAGTCCGCACCTTTGGGGGGGGGGGGGGTACTGTCACACCCTGACCTTATTATTCTTTGTTTTCTTTATTATTTTGGTTAGGTCAGGGTGTGACATGGGTGAGGTATGTGTTTTTGTTCCTGTCTAGGGATTTTGTATGTCTATGGTTAGTTGCCTGTGTCTGCACTTGTTTATATATAGCGTCACGTTCGTTTTGTTATTTTGTTTGGGTTGTTTAGTGTTTCTTCGTTAATAAATAGAAGAATGTATTCACATCACGCTGCGCCTTGGTCTCCTCCATTCAACGAACATGACAGCTTCAATATATCCACAGAAGTTTACTGCCTCATGACGCCATCTATTTTGTGAAGAGCAATAGTCACTCCTGCAGCAAAGCACCCCCACAACATGATGCTGCCACCCCCGTGCTTCATGGTTGGGATGGTGTTCTTCGGCTTACAAGCCTCCCCCTTTTTCGGCCAAACATAACGATGGTCATTATGGCCAAACAGTTCTATTTTTGATTCATCAGACCAGAGGACATTTCTCTAAAAAGTATGACCTTCGTCCCCATGTGCAGTTGCAAACTGTAGTCTGGCTTTTTTATGGCGGTTTTGGAGCACTGGCTTCTTCCTTGCTGAGCGGCCTTTCAGGTTATGTCTATATAAGACTTGTTTTACTGTGGATATAGATACTTTTGTACCTGTTTCCTCCAGCATCTTCACAAGGTCCTTTGCTGTTGTTCTGGGATTGATTTGCACTTTTCGCACCAAAGTACGTTCATCTCTAGGAGACAGAACGCATCTTCTTCCAGAACGCATCTTCTTCCTGAGCGGAATGACGGCTGTGTGGTCCCATGGTGTTCATACTTGCGTACTGTTGTTTGTACAAATTAACGTGGTACCTTCAGGCGTTTGGAAACTGCTCCCAAGGATGAACCAGACTTGTTGAGGTCTACAATTTTTTTCTGATGTCTTGGCTGATTTATTTAGATTTTCCCATGTCAAGCAAAGAGGCACTGAGTTTGAAGGTAGGCCTTAAAATACATCCACAGGTACACCTCCAATTTTCTGGAATTTTCCAAGCTGTTTAAAGGCACAGTCAATTTAGTGTATGTAAACTTCTGACCCACTGGAATTATGATACCGTGAATTCTAAGTGAAATAATCTGTCTGTGAACAATTGTTGGAAAAATGACGTGTGTCATGCACAAAGTAGATGTTCTAACCGACTTGCCAAAACTATAGTTTGTTAACCTGACATTTGTGGAGTGGTTGAAAAACGAGTGTATGTAAACTTCCACATCAACTGTAGCTACATTACACCACAGATTCAGATTCGGTTTGTTTAGTAGTCACATGTACAGGGTACATTATTATCTGCAGGTGTGATTGCAGGGTACAGTGAAAATCTTAGGCTTTGAGTGCCAACATGCAGGACTAGTTAAACAAAATAATACAAAATGGTAATAAAAACAATAGAAATAGCACTATATACATACTATAATGCCTGAAAAGATGTGAAATGCTCTCGTTGTTAGCTGGCATTCATTACCACATGCTGTATTCAGTACCCTGCAAAGATCAAGAAAGAACATCAAAACTGTATAAACATATGCCACACAGACAAACTGCAAGGGCCCTCGCACCCCTCCAACGCAGACAAGTGTTTCAATTATCTGCGCCTGCTGGCATTGCGGCTTCTGTCAGGCGGGTGCCACCCACACTCAAAACAAAAAGCAATTCATTTTTTTTTGCAGTTGAACAGCTTCCACGTCATTCCTTTAGCCACAAAGCTATTGTTGTGAACTTTCATAGGAGGCATATGAAAATAAAGCGTTGGGGTGAACGTCTACGCCTGTCAAGTGACCAAATGGCCATTACATGTCAGATAAAGTAGCTAAACTCTTGAAGGGTGAAGACTTTATAATAGCACTCTGCCAGGGTCCTGACAGGCTTTGGCACCTAGCCATCCCTCCCACCAATAGCAGGCGCTGCATTCACAAGACAGGAAATACGAAAATGAACAAAGACACCAAACTACGGGGTATGTGTGTCAGCTTGTTGCAAACCTTCTTAGCCACCCTTGTAGCCATCGTTTCCTCACTGTGTTTTGGTGATAAAATGATTTGTTGCCTTTGGCAATAGGCCGGTCTGCTGTCTTCACAAAGTAGACCGGTGGAGGTTGACACTGATAAGAGTCTATGGCTGTCGTTGCCCATCCCCTTCAGATAAGACGGATCCCTGTAGATCACAGAGTCAACTGTTGAGGCTCTGATCCCTCTATGACACTATTGTGTATCTCCCGAGTGAAATGTTCCCAAACGTCATGCCAATGACAAGAACAACAACTCTCCGCTGTGGCCTGTACCAAATGGAGGAATCATAGCTTTTATACTTTAGTGCCAATATAGGTTCTGGTATTCAAAATGGAACATTTGAGTTGCCGGCACTTTGTACCAGTGTGTACCATCCCAATTAAAGCACTGAGGGAAATAGAAGATGAAACAATGTTTTTTTTTCAATATTATATCCTTTTAATAACAAGCTCGCTCAGCCTCCAAACAACAGCCACCTGAGGACACGGTCACAGACACCCATCGGTACAGTCAAGCTAATGAGATTGCCGGCGGCTAAATGATGTTTTCAAGGAAGAGGAGCTGCTGCTACACAATGAGAAGCAGCTCTATCCATTAAACCGATGCAAAAAAAAAGAAAGATGAGTAAAAAAAGAAAGAGGCAACTATACACTGTAGCCCTAGTACATAGTACAGTACAAACCATTCAAATAATACATGAATCAATTCATAAGCTAAGGAGTTTAAGGGTGTTTTCACATATAGTCCTCTTGAAAAGAACCAAATCTTAGTCCTCTTTAAAGTGAACTCTGGGGTAAAGAAGAGAAGCTAAAGAACTCTGTTCACACTGCCCTTGCCTTTGAATGAGGACTGAACTCTTTTCCCAGTTCCCTTCACCTATTTTGTGGAATGAGTCCTCTTTGCATTCACATTTCTATGTTTAGAAAGGAATCAAAATATTTTTTCAACATCTACTCTGGGTTTTTACAAAGTGCAAAGTTCAATCAGAATGGGTTATCGGACAGCTAGATATACCTACTTACATTTTGGAAGCTAACAGATTGCATTTAGTTAAAATGTGATACATAATAATTGTAATCAAAAGATGCTATTGACATGTACATTTGATTGGTAACAGAATAAATTAGAGGTTGACCGATTAATCGGTTAAGACCGATTTAAAGTTTTTATAACAATCGGTAACGAGGAAACTGCGTGGCAGGCTGACCACCTGTTACGCGAGGAGCCAAGGTAAGTTGCAAGCTAGCATTAAACTTATCTTATAAAATCAATCTTCACAGAATTACTAGTTAACTACACATGGTTAATGATATTACTAGGTTAACTAGATTGTACTGCATTGCATATAATCAATGCAGGGCCTGTTAATTTATCATTGAATTACAGCCAACTTCGCCAAAAGGGAGATGATTTAACAAATGCGCATTTGCGAGAAAAAAAACAATCATTGCACAAATGTACCTAACCATAAACATATATATATGCAACAGTTTAGGCCATCTGGCTTGTTGCGAACTCATTTGCCAGAATTTTACATAATTATGACATAATATTGAAGGTTGTGCAATGTAACAGCAATATTTAGACTTAGGGTTGCCACCCATTCGATAAATACAGAACGGTTCCGTATTTCATTGAAAGAATAAACGTTTTGTTTGAAAATATAGTTTCTGGATTTGACCATATTAATGACCAAAGGCTTGTATTTCTGTGTTTATTATATTATAATTAAGTCTACGATTTGATATTTGACAGAGCAGTCTGACCGAGAGGTGGTAGGCGGCAGCTGACTCGTAAGCATTCATTCAAACTTTACTGCGTTTGCAAGCAGCTCTTAGCAATGCTTGATTTACAGTGCTGTTTATGACTTTATAACTGTTTAGAACTCCTGAGAGGCTGGCAATACTAACGTGCCTATTAGAACACACAATGATCAAAGGTACAGTGGGGCAAAAAAAGTATTTAGTCAGCCACCAATTGTGCAAGTTCTCCCACTTAAAAAGATGAGAGAGGCCTGTAATTTACATCATAGGTACACTTCAACTATGACAGACAAAATGAGAAAAAAAAATCCAGAAAATCACATTGTAGGATTTTTAATGAATTTATTTGCAAATTATGGTGGAAAATAAGTACTTGGTCACCTACAAACAAGCAAGATTTCTGGCTCTCACAGAACTGTAACTTCTTCTTTAAGAGGCTCCTCTGTCCTCCACTCGTTACCTGTATTAATGACACCTGTTTGAACTTGTTATCAGTATAAAAGACACCTGTCCACAACCTCAAACAGTCACACTCCAAACTCCACTATGGCCAAGACCAAAGAGCTGTCAAAGGACACCATAAACAAAATTGTAGACCTGCACCAGGCTGGGAAGACTGAATCTGCAATAGGTAAGCAGCTTGGTTTGAAGAAATCAACTGTGGAAGCAATTATTAGGAAATGGAAGACATACAAGACCACTGATAATCTCCCTCGATCTGGGGCTCCATGCAAGATCTCACCCCGTGGGGTCAAAATGATCACAAGAACGGTGAGCAAAACTCCCAGAACCACACGTGGGGACCTAGTCAATGACCTGCAGAGAGCTGGGACCAATGTAACAAATCCTACCATCAGTAACACACTACGCCGCCAGGGACTCAAATCCTGCAGTGCCAGACGTGTCCCCCTGCTTAAGCCAGTACATGCCCAGGCCCGTTTGGAGTTTGCTAGAGAGAATTTGGATGATCCAGAAGAAGATTGGGAGAATGTCATATGGTCAGATGAAACCAAAATATAACTTTTTGGAAAAAACTCAACTCATCGTGTTTGGAGGACAAAGAATGCAGCTTTGGGGCTGTTTTTCTGCAAAGGGACCATGACGACTGATCAGTGTAAAGGAAAGAATGAATGGGGCCATGTATCGTGAGATTTTGAGTGAAAACCTCCTTCCATCAGCAAGGGCATTGAAGATGAAACGTGGCTGGGTCTTTCAGCATGACAATGATCCCAAACACACCACCCGGGCAACGAAGGAGTGGCTTCGTAAGAAGCATTTCAAGGTCCTTCAGTGGCCTAGCCAGTCTCCAGATCTCAACCCCATAGAAAGTCTTTGGAGGGAGTTGAAAGTCTGTGTTGCCCAGCAACAGCCCCAAAACATCCCTGCTCTAGAGGAGATCTGCATGGAGGAATGAGCCAAAATACCAGCAACAGTGTGTGAAAACCTTGTGAAGACTTACAGAAAACGTTTGACCTATGTCATTGCCAACAAAGGGTATATAACAAAGTATTGAGATAAACTTTTGTTATTTACCAAATACTTATTTTCCACCATAATTTGCAAATAAATTCATAAAAAAATCCTACAATGTGATTTTCTGGATTTTTTTTCCTAATTTTGTCTGTCATAGTTGAAGTGTACCTCTCATTTTTTTAAGTGCGAGAACTTGCACAATTGGTGGCTGACTAAATACTTTTTTGCCCCACTGTAGGTATGTAACAGTTTGGGTCTAGAGTGTCTTCCCCTTTGAAGAGGGCGATGACCGCAGCAGCTTTCCAATCTTTGGGCATCTCAGACGATATGAAAGAGAGGTTGAACAGGCTAGTAATAGGAGTTGCAACAATTGCGGAGGATCATTTTATAAATAGAGGGTCCAGATTGTCTTGCCTATCTGATTTGTAGGGGTCCAGATTTTGCAGCTCTTTCAGAACATCAGCTATCTGGATTTGGGTGAAGGAGAAATTGGGGAGGTTTGGGCAAGTTGCTGTGTGGGGTGCAGGGCTGTTGACCGGGGTAGGGGTAGCCAGGTGGAAAGCATGGCCAGCCGTAGACAAATGCTTATTGAAATGATCAATTATTGTGTATTTATCGGTGGTGACAGTGTTTCCTAGCCTCAGTGCAGAATTTTGGGGAATTTGTGCTACAGGATTGTGCTACAGGCTTCTAATTATTATTGGAGTCGTGGACTGTAATTGTCCAGATGGGTTAGGGCAGTGTACTTCCGGCACCGACAGAGACGGCCTCCTCGCTTCGCGTTCCTAGGAAACTATGCAGTTTTTTTTTGTTTTTTTACGTGTTATTTCTTACATTGGTACCCCAGGTAATCTTAGGTTTCATTACATACAGTCGGGAAGAACTACAGAATATAAGAGCAACATCAACTCACCATCAGTACGACCAGGAATATGACTTTCCCGAAGCGGATCCTGTGTTCTGCCTTTCACCCAGGACAACGGAAAGGATCCCAGCCTGCGACCCAAAACAAAGACGTCGTAAAAGTGGGAAACGAAGCGGTCTTCTGGTCAGGCTCCGGAGACGGGCACATCGCGCACCACTCCCTAGCATACTACTCGCCAATGTCCAGTCTCTTGACAACAAGGTTGATGAAATCCGAGCAAGGGTAGCATCCCAGAGGGACATCCCAGAGACTTAACGTTCTTTGCTTCATGAAACATGGCTCACTCGAGAGACGCTAACGGAATCGGTGCAGCCAGCTGGCTTCTTCACGCATCGCGCCAACAGAAGCAAACATCTTACTGGTAAGAAGAGGGGTGGGGGCGTATGCCTTATGGTTAACGAGACGTGGTGTGGTCACAACAACATACAGGAACTCAAGTCCTTCTGTTTACCTGATTTAGAATTCCTCACAATCAAATGTCGAACGCATTATCTACCAAGGGAATTCTCTTCGAATATAATCACAGCCGTATATATTCCCCCCCAAGCAGAAACATTGATGGTTCTGAACTAACTTTATTTGACTCTATGTAAACTGGAAACCACATATCCTGAGGCTGCATTCATTGTAGCTGGGGATTTTAACAAGGCTAATCTGAAAACAAGACTCCCTAAATTGTATCAGCATATCGATTGCGCATCCAGGGCTGGTAAAACCTTGGATCATTGCTATTCTAACTTCCGCGACACATATAAGGCCCTCCCATGCCCTCCTTTCGGAAAAGCTGACCACGACTCCATTTTGTTGCTCCCTGCCTACAGACAGAAGCTAAAACAAGAAGCTCCCGCGCTCAGGTCTGTTCAACGCTGGTCCGACCAATCCGATTCCACGCTCCAAGACTGCTTCCATCACGTGGACTGGGATATGTTCCGCACTGCGTCCAACAACAACATTGACGAATACGCTGATTCGGTGAGCGAGTTCATTAGAAAGTGCATTGATGATGTCGTTCCCATAGCAACGATTAAAACAATCCCACACCAAAAACCGTGGATTGATGGCAACATTCGCGTGAAACTGAAAGCGCGAACCACTGCTTTTAACCAGGGCAAGGTGACCGGAAACATGAGTGAATACAAACAGTGTAGCTATTCCTTCCGCAAGGCAATCAAACAAGCTAAGCGTCAGTATAGAGACAAAGTAGAGTCGCAATTCAACGGCTCAGACACAAGAGGTATGTGGCAGGGTCTACAGTCAATCACGGATTACAAAATAAAAACGTCACGGACCAGGATGTCTTGCTCCCAGGCAGACTAAATAAATGTTTTGCCTGCTTTGAGGACATTACAGTGCCACTGACACGGCCCGCAACCAAAACATGCAGACTCTCCTTCACTGCAGCCGACGTGAGTAAAACATTTAAACGTGTTAACCCTCGCAAGGCTGCAGGCCCAGACGGCATCCCCAGCCGCGCCCTCAGAGCATGCGCAGACCAGCTGACTGGTGTGTTTACGGACATATTCAATCAATCCTTATCCCAGTCTGCTGTTTCCACATGCTTCAAGAGGGCCACCATTGTTCCTGTTCCCAAGAAAGCGAAGGTAACTGAGCTAAACGACTAGTAGCACTCAAAGCACTTCATGATGGCGGAAGTGAGAGACTAGTCAAGGACCATATCACCTCCAACCTACCTGACATCCTAGACCCACTCCAATTTGCTTACCGCCCAAATAGGTCCATAGACGATGCAATCTCAATCTCAACCACACTGCACACTCCCCTAACCCATCTGGACAAGAGGAATACCTATGTGAGAATGCAGTTCATCGACTACAGCTCAGCATTTAACACCATAGTACCCTCCAAACTCGTCATCAAGCTCGAGACCCTGGGTCTCGACCCCGCCCTGTGCAACTGGGTACTGGACTTCCTGACGAGCCGCCCCCAGGTGGTGAGGGTAGTTAACAACATCTCCACCCCGCTGATCCTCAACACTGGGGCCCCACAAGGGTGCGTTCTGAGCCCTCTCCTGTACTCCCTGCGTGGCCATGCACGTCTCCAACTCAATCATCAAGTTTGTGGACGACACTACAGTGGTAGGCTTGATTACCAACAACGACGAGATGGCCTACAGGGAGCAGGTGAGGGCCCTCGGAGTGTGGTGTCAGGAAAATAACCTCATACTCAACGTCAACAAAACGAAGGAGATGATTGTGGACTTCAGGAAACAGCAGAGGGAGCACCCCCCTATCCACATCGATGGGACAGTAGTGGAGAGGGTAGTAAGTTTTAAGTTCCTCGGGTTACACATCACAGACAAACTGAATTGGTCCACCCACACAGACAGCATCGTGAAGAAGGCGCAGCAGTGCCTCTTCAACCTCAGGAGGCTGAAGAAATTCAGCTTGTCACCAAAAGCACTCACAAACATCTACAGATGCACAATCGAGAGCATCCTGTTGGGCTGTATCACCGCCTGGTACGGCAACTGCTCCGCCCACAACCGTAAGGCTCTCCAGAGGGTAGTGAGGTCTGCACAACGCATCACCGGGGGCAAACTACCTGACCTCCAGGACACCTACACAACCCGATGTCACAGGAAGGCCATAAAGATCATCAAGGACAACAACCACCCGAGCCCCTGCCTGATCACCCCGCTATCATCCAGAAGGCAAGGTCAGTACAGGTGCATCAAAGCAGGGACCGAGAGACTGAAAAACAGCTTCTATCTCAAGGCCATCAGACTGTTAAACAGCCACCACTAACATTGAGTGGCTGCTACCAACACACTGAATCAACTCCAGCCACTTTAATAATGGGAATTGATAGAAATTAATGTAAAATATATCACTAGGCACTTTAAACACTGCTACTTAATATAATGTTTACATACCCTACATTATTCATCTCATATGTATATACTGTACTCTATATCATCTACTGCATCTTTATGTAATACATGTATCACTAGCCACTTTAAACTATGCCACTTTGTTTACATACCCTACATTACTCATCTCATATGTATATACTGTACTCGATACCATCTACTGCATCTTGCCTATGCCGTTCTGTACCATCACTCATTCATATATCTTTATGTACATATTCTTTATCCCTTTACACTTGTGTGTATAAGGTAGTAGTTTTAGAATTGTTAGGTTAGATTACTCGTTGGTTATTACTGCATTGTCGGAACTAGAAGCACAAGCATTTCGCTACACTCGCATTAACATCTGCTAACCATTTGTATGTGACAAATACATTTGATTTGATTTTTAATGTGTGTGTGTGTGTGTGTGTGTGTGTGTGTGTGTGTGTGTGTTTGCATAGAGTATTAACCTACAACTGCAAGTTACTAAAATGGCTTTAACTCCAATTGTAACTCCAATTGTATAGCTTTCCAATTCTCCCCCAAGTTCCGGCACAATGTTTCATAATGAATGCTTTGATGCCACACTCTCCCAACAATACAATACAACTTGCAAAGTGCTCTTTGACAGAAGGTGATATACAGTTGAAGTCAGAAGTTTACATACACTTAGGTTGGAGTCATTAAAACTTGTTTTTCAACCACTCCACAAATTTCTTGTTAACAAACTATAGTTTTGGCAATTAGGTTACATCATCTACTTTGTGCATGACACAAGTCATTTTTCAAACAATTGTTTACAGAATTCACTGTATCACAATTCCAGTGGGTCAGAAGTTTACATACACTAAGTTGACTGTGCCTTTAAACAGCTCGGAAAATTCCAATAAATTATGTCATGGCTTTAGAAGACTCTGATAGGCTAATTGACATAATTTGAGTCAATTGGAGGTGTACCTGTGGATGTATTTAATTCATATTGAAGCAACATCTCAAGACATCATTCAGAAAGTTAAAGCTTGGTCGCAAATGGGTCTTCCAAATAGACAATGACCCCAAGCATACTTCCAAAGTTGTGGCAAAATGGCTTAAGGGCAACAAAGTCAAGATATTGGAGTGGCCATCACAACGCCCTGACCTCAATCCTATAGAAAATGTGTGGGCAGAACTGATAAAGTGTGCGCGAGCAAGGATCCGACATACCTGACTCAGTTACACCAGTTCTGTCAGGAGGAATGGATCAAAATTCACCCAATTTATTGTGGAAGGCTACCCGAAACGTTTGAACCATGTTAAACAATTTAAAGGCAATGCTACCAAATCCTAATTGAGTGTATGTAAACTTCTAACTCACTGGGAATGTGATGAAAGAAATAAATGCTGAAATAAATCATTCTCTCTACTATTATTCTGAAATGTCACATTCTTAAAATAAAGTGGTGATCCTAACTGACGTAAGACGGGAATTTTTACTAGGATTAAATGTCAGGAATTGTGAAAAACTGAGTTTAAATGTATTTGGCTAAGGTGTATGTAAACTTCAGACTGATGCTGCCACCCCGTGCTTCAAGGTTGGGATGGTATTCTTCGACTTGCAAGCCTCCCCCTTTTTCTACGATCTTCGTCCCAATGTGCAGTTGCAGACTGTAGTCTGGCTTCTTCCTTGTTGAGAGGCCTTTCATGTTATGTCGATAGAGGACTGGTTTTACTGTGAATATAGATACTTTTGTACCTGTTTCCTCCAGCATCTTCACAAGGTCCTTTCTGTTGTTCTGGGATTGATTTGCACCTTTCGCACCAAAGTAAGTTCATCTCTAGGAGACAGAACGCATCTCCTTCCTCAGCGGTATGATGGCTGCGTGGTCCCATGTTGTTGATACCTGCATACTATTTTTTGTACAGATGAAAGTGGTACCTTCAGGTGTTTGGAAATTGCTCCCAAGGATGAACCAGACTTGTGGAGGTCTTCAATTTTTTTTCTGAGGTCTTGACTGATTTATTTTGATTTTCCCATGATGTCAAGCAAAGAGGCACTGGGTTTGAAGGTATGCCTTGATTTACATCCACAGGTACACCTCCAATTGACTCAAATTATGTCAATTAGACTTTCAGAAGCTTCTAAAGTCATGACATCATTTTCTGGAATTTTCCAAGCTGTTTAAAGGCACAGTCAACTTAGTGTATGTAAACTTCTGACCCATTTGAATTGTGATACAGTGAATTATAAGTGAAATAATCTGTCTGTAAACAATTGTTGGAAAAATGACTAGTGTCAAGCACAAAGTAGATGTCCTAACTGACTTGCCAAAACTATAGTTTGTTAACAAGAAATGTGTGGAGTGGTTGAAAAACGAGTTTTAATGACTCCAACCTAAGTGTATGTAAACATCCGACTTCAACTGTACTAGCCTACTCACTGCATCAGGGTGTGAAGTTACCCATTCTATTGAAATGCACCTCTCAGGAGTCAAAATGCAGCGAGAATGTTAAACATGCCTCAGCAGCAAACTCCCCATTCATATCCTTCCAATCTACAGAAACAACATCATGCCACTCTCCTCCCTTCACTAACAAACAGCACATTTCTAAACTAATTTCATGGTTTGAGATGGTAAATGTAATGCATACAATGTCATTCTCTGTACTCTGTGTTTCTTTGCAACTCTGTACAGTCACGGACTGACCAGCCCTGTTCACGTGTGCCGCATGTCAATCTGACAGCAACAGTCAACACTGAGGACCTGAGTGGAAGTGTGGACGTGGGGAGAGTATCAGTGGTGTATGCGTGTGTACTTATGTGTGTGTGCCTGTGTGTGCTTACATGTCTGTGTGTGTGTGTGTGTGTGTCTATGTGTGTCTGTGCGCATGTGTGTGTGTGTGGAAACATTACCACAGTGTACCAGCAGTTCCCAGAGCGTGATTATCTGCAACTCCGGGCAGAAAGACAGCAGATAATTACCTAGAGCTAGCTGGTTGTCTGGTGGCTCCCTGACAGACAGGAAAATTGCCCTGCTGCATTTACGAGGACATGCTGCACTCTTAACAGTCAACCTCCTGACCATTTAAAACACACAAATTAAGTGACCGAAGTGTTAAGTCCTTGGGTTTCCTGGAACTGGATCAGTGCTACTCAGTTCATATGTATCGAAGGTGCCATCTATTGGAAAGGAAGTAGAAAGTTTCTAGGAAAAGACATGTGTACATATGTAGCCTGTTCTCACACATACAGTGCCTTGCGAAAGTATTCGGCCCCCTTGAACTTTGCGACCTTTTGCCACATTTCAGGCTACAAACATAAAGATATAAAACTGTATTTTTTTGTGAAGAATCAACAACAAGTGGGACACAATCATGAAGTGGAACGACATTTATTGGATATTTCAAACTTTTTTAACAAATCAAAAACTGAAAAATTGGGCGTGCAAAATTATTCAGCCCCCTTAAGTTAATACTTTGTAGCGCCACCTTTTGCTGCGATTACAGCTGTAAGTCGCTTGGGGTATGTCTCTATCAGTTTTGCACATCGAGAGACTGACATTTTTTCCCATTCCTCCTTGCAAAACAGCTCGAGCTCAGTGAGGTTGGATGGAGAGCATTTGTGAACAGCAGTTTTCCGTTCTTTCCACAGATTCTCGATTGGATTCAGGTCTGGACTTTGACTTGGCCATTCTAACACCTCGATATGTTTATTTTTGAACCATTCCATTTTAGATTTTGCTTTATGTTTTGGATCATTGTCTTGTTGGAAGACAAATCTCCGTCCCAGTCTCAGGTCTTTTGCAGACTCCATCAGGTTTTCTTCCAGAATGGTCCTGTATTTGGCTCCATCCATCTTCCCATCAATTTTAACCATCTTCCCTGTCCCTGCTGAAGAAAAGCAGGCTCAAACCATGATGCTGCCACCACCATGTTTGACAGTGGGGATGGTGTGTTCAGTGTGATGAGCTGTGTTGCTTTTACGCCAAACATAATGTTTTGCATTGTTGCCAAAAAGTTCAATTTTGGTTTCATCTGACCAGAGCACCTTCTTCCACATGTTTGGTGTGTCTCCCAGGTGGCTTGTGGCAAACTTTAAACGACACTTTTTATGGATATCTTTAAGAAATGGCTTTCTTCTTGCCACTCTTCCATAAAGGCCAGATTTGTGCAATATACGACTGATTGTTGTCCTTTGGACAGAGTCTCCCACCTCAGCTGTAGATCTCTGCAGTTCATCCAGTGATCATGGGCCTCTTGGCTGCATCTCTGATCAGTCTTCTCCTTGTATGAGCTGAAAGTTTAGAGGGACGGCCAGGTCTTGGTAGATTTGCAGTGGTCTGATACTCCTTCCATTTCAATATTATCGCTTGCACAGTGCTCCTTGGGATGTTTAAAGCTTGGGAAATCTTTTTGTATCCAAATCCGGCTTTAAACTTCTTCACAACAGTATCTCGGACCTGCCTGGTGTGTTCCTTGTTCTTCATGATGCTCTCTGCGCTTTTAACGGACCTCTGAGACTATCACAGTGCAGGTGCATTTATACGGAGACTTGATTACACACAGGTGGATTGTATTTATCATCATTAGTCATTTAGGTCAACATTGGATCATTCAGAGATCCTCACTGAACTTTTGGAGAGAGTTTGCTGCACTGAAAGTAAAGGGGCTGAATAATTTTGCACGCCCAATTTTTCAGTTTTTGATTTGTTAAAAAAGTTTGAAATATCCAATAAATGTCGTTCCACTTCATGATTGTGTCCCACTTGTTGTTGATTCTTCACAAAAAAATTAAGTTTTATATCTTTATGTTTGAAGCCTGAAATGTGGCAAAAGGTCGCAAAGTTCAAGGGGGCCAAATACTTTCGCAAGGCACTGTATGTTTGTGCTTTAGCCAAGTTCTGTCGGGTTTGTTGTAATGCCAAACATGCTGGCGACCAAGCTAGGCCATACGAACATCTGTGAAATGCCTGCTAGAAGAGTGTGTGAAGTGTAAGGTTCACTGTCAATCAAGTTCAATATCTTCAAAACATTATCAACCCTCATCCTTTAGTTAGAGATTCTCACATATGGTAAGATGACAGTGTTGTTACTTTACTTTCATTATTCTGGTGACTATTATTTATTAAATCCACTAACTATGTTTAACTGTTACCCAATTAAATTAATCATGTAACAATTAACTCATTAGGAATTTGGGGCACCACGGAAGAGTTTGTTTAAAGAGTTACCATCTCCCGAATTAAACTCTATAAAGGTCTTTACCTATCACATCCATAAAACAGTCAACATAATAATCATAACCCCTTACCATATCATCACTCTGAACAGTCGTAACCTCATGCATCTGCAACAACCCCAGCCTTACTCATGATTCAGTACTACACCAATTGGTTTAATTATTTATTTATTAGCTAACTTAATAATAACAGGATAACACACACAATTAATACATGAGACAAAGGTCCCTAGCGGACTTCTACAATATGGTGGCTTTCTACACAACAACATGGAGAGGGAGAGAGAGAGAGCAAGAAAGACACTTATGGTCGATACATTTCAGAACTATTCTCGCAGTAATCATATAGTTTTCACACGAACCGCCGCCCATTTTGGAATAAGAAATCATGAATGTATTTACGTGAGTGCATTTGTTTGGTGGGAACCAGCCCTCCTTAGGAAGGTTGTTAGTCTTTCAGTGGCAAGCTGTGATTGTCCGAAAGGGGTCCCCCCTTTCCCGTCTTCTACTGTTGTTCACTCAGCTAGCCAGTCGTGTCGACGGTTCCCACTGGCGATGAGCGTAGGAGGATAGTCTCACTTTGATTCACTTTTCTAGATACAGTATCTGATTCAAGACAGCTGTCTCAGTGATTGTCTGAGAGGGGAGTTTGTTTCCCCCTCATGTTGGTATTCAGGATTTGGAACACGATGGACATGAACGGCAGCTTGCCATCTCTCTGGTCTAAAGGAATGTGAGTTTATTTTTTCACCTCGTGTAGAGGTTCAAAGTTCAAACCATTTCAAACATGTAGCTCCCGACTCACGTTTCCTGGTCAAATGTTAATTCTGTTACCAAGCCTTTTTATGCACTCTGGCCAAATAGGACGGTTCCGTCAGTCTGACACGCTCTCTGACCTCACTTGGGGCGTGACTACTTACTTATGCATAGTTTATAGGAAATTTATTAAATTATAACCTCCTAAAATCACATTACTATCTTAACAAAAATCCATTCATAATTTATCATAATATTTGCATAACATATTGGATGCTATCTTGAGAGATAAAGGAATATACTTTCCAAGTTACAGTATTTCATCCATACAATTTTTAATGACATCACAAAATAAAAACCAATATGACATACATTTTCTATAGCTCCCCACTGACCACCTTATGTTAGTTTTTATGGTTCCAGTATTCACATTTGACCGTGTTAACAAAGCATATTCCTTTTGCCAATACTGGAGGGGAAAAGAGAATCTTCTTCTACTTAAATTTACGACAGGGTGTGAGCTGTCAAAACCCCCACACCAGTTCCCTAATTCCCTCTCCTGTGGGGGAGAGAAAGTCTGGTTACTGTCAGCCATTGCTGATCTGACTCATTCTGATCCTCACAGGACAGTCATGACAACTGTTTGTAGAGAGACTAACAGACCGGATTCATTTCTTATTTTCTTGTCTTAACAGAGTGCAGATGGATTCATCCACATTCTCAGCCTTCCAGGTCAGTTTACCAGCATTATTTGCAGATGGTAGGCCACTCATTTTAATCAAGACGAAATATTGATTCCATTTTAAAATGATTATTTCTGAGTGATCAAGTCATCTAGCACATGCATCAAGAGATGTCTTCATAAATGAACCCCTCACATTAACACCAGTAAAATGACATGGGTGGCAATGAGACGTTCATTGTAACAATGTGTTCCTGTTCAAAGGACACTGACGAGAAACAGATTGGTAAAATATGGAAAGGAGTACAGCCAGGAAGCTGTGGTAAAACAGTTCAAAATTTCAGCATTTTGTTATTATGGTGCAACATTTTTTGGGGGACTATTCATAAAAATTCTGCTCGCTATGGGGATTTATGAAATTTATGAAAGCCATTGAGGAAAATATGATAAGACCTGACATGAACAACACATCCACAACATTATTCTTCGCTATGAATAGTGAAATTGGTTTGTTGCTATGGAAACACGGCAGACTCTGGCAATTTATATTGCTATCTGACAATAAGGTATTTTTCCTTCGAACAATGGATTTGTAAGTGCACACTCTCCGCTCTCAACGCAAGGCGGATTCTGTTTAATTAACTTGCTGTTCATTGCCAAATGCAGGTAAGCAGACAAAATATGGATAAGCCTTTATTTTTTTCCAGAATTTAAAACCCCCAAATCATTTAACACCAGCAGGAACAAAAACCCCTGCTCCAGCCTGCTGAGTGACGCCCCCAAAAGCCTGAAGTTCGGGAGAAATCTGCAGATAAGCTCCCCTGTAGTACAACCTCATTATAAGCCAAAGCAGACAAACTGGAGTTCCATCTGTCTCCAGTCTACTTCCTTAATGAGCTTTTAGTTATGCACGGCACAAAGCAGAGCCTAGTGTTATTCATTGGAGCTACTTATCCGCAAGAGTTTGATTTCTGTCGCATTTAGTCCCATCATTGGAAAGCTTGAAACACCAAGCCAGGCACAAAAAAGGTTTCCTGTTGGCTCGTGGCAACACCACACCTGATCTGGCTTCTTCATGATCAAAGTTGTTGAGCCATGAAAGAATTTAAGTGTCAGGGAGAAATTATGAAATTTCAATGTTTATGATTCAGTGAAAAAGGCCCAATGTTACTTGCTTCACGTCGTTTAGTGGAAATGCCGTGAAATACAGTCCATTTCACAGGCCGCTAGTTACAGCAGGGGCTAATGTCAAGTTTAGCTATTTACTTACTCTCAATTAAACACTTTCTACTATGACAAACACAGTACAGAATATATTATTGGAGGCTGAAACGTTACAAATGGAATGACTTTGCTAGATAACATGGTTCAAATGGATCATTTTGAAGGTCACTCAACATTGTAATATCTTACTGTGTGCATAGCTAACAACATGGGGCATAGGTAGGGCCCACCACCACGGCGGTCACGAGTCATGACGCCAGTCAAATTCCAAGTGATCATTTAGTCATGGCATTTAAGCTTCTCCAAGCTCTTATGCTGCTAATGGTCATTAGTAGCCTACCAAACGTGCTAACTGCCCGGTACTCAGCACTCTATTGTCCCTCTAATCACTTTGACGTCAATGCAAATGCGTTCTAAAATCTAATCAAACACTTAATGAGAGCCCATTAGCTCATGTTGCACAATATTTCTTTTGGCTACGCATTTGCGTGAAAAAACAGAGTGATGGCGTCTATTAAAAAGAGGAGGATTCCATCAGCTTCTATAGGTTAGGCCTACTATATTTATTTCTCAATTTTCATAATAGTAAGCACATTGCTTCTCTTTTCAACTGGAGTACAGCCTGTCTGGCATGAAAAGTAACCATGGTAAAGCGTCCTAAATTCGCTATTTAAGTGCATAGATGACATGTTTTTTCCCCCCTTGCCCCTGTTTCGAGACAGGTACATGATAATGGTCCATTCTAAAGGAAAACACATTTCACACATGCAGTACCAGTCAAAAGTTTGCACACACCTACTCATTCAAAGGGTTTTCTTAATTATTACTATTTTCAAAATTGTATAATAATAGTAAAGACATCAATACTATTAAATACCACATATGGAATCATATAGTAAGCAAAAAAGTGTTAAACAAATCAAAATATATTTTGTATCTTAGATTCTTCAAAGTAGCCACCCTTTGCCTTGATGACAGCTTTGCACACTCTTGGCATTCTCTCCACCAGCTTCATGAGGTAGTCACCAGGAATGCATTTTAATTAACAGATATGCCTTGTCCCACAAACAGGACCAAGCCTGACCTGTTGAGGAGTGACGGACTCCATCCTAGCTGGAGGGGTGCTCTCATCTTATCTACCAACATAGACAGGGCTCTAACTCCTCTAGCTCCACAATGAAATAGGGTGCAGGCCAGGCAGCCTGCCAGCATAGTGGAGTCTGCCACTAGCACAGTCAGTGTAGTCAGCTTAGCTATCCCCATTGAGACCGTGTCTGTGCCTCGACCTAGGTTGGGAAAAACTAAACATGGCGGTGTTCGCCTTAGCAATCTCACTAGGATAAAGACCTCCTCCATTCCTGTCATTATTGAAAGAGATCATGATACCTCACATCTCAAAATAGGGCTACTTAATGTTAGATCCCTTACTTCAAAGGCAATTATAGTCAATTAACTAATCACTGATCATAATCTTGATGTGATTGGCCTGACTGAAACATGGCTTAAGCCCAATGAATTTACTGTGTTAAATGAGGCCTCACCTCCTGGCTACACTAGTGACCATATCCCCCGTGCATCCCGCAAAGGCGGAGGTGTTGCTAACATTTACAATAGCAAATTTCAATTTACAAAAAAAAATGATGTTTTCGTCTTTTGAGCTTCTAGTCATGAAATCTATGCAGCCTACTCAATCACTTTTTATAGCTACTGTTTACAGGCCTCCTGGGCCATATACAGCGTTCCTCATTGAGTTCGCTGAATTCCTATCGGACCTTGTAGTCATAGCAGATAATATTCTAATCTTTGGTGACTTTAATATTCACATGGAAAAGTCCACAGACCCACTCAAAAAGGCTTCCGGAGCCATCATCAACTCAGTGGGTTTTGTCCAACATGTCTCTGAACCCACTCACTGTCACAGTCATACTCTGGACCTAATTTGTCCCATGGAATAAATGTTGTGGATCTTAATGTTTTTCCTCATAATCCTGGACTATCGGAACACCATTTTATTACGTTTGCAATTGCAACAAATAATCTGTTCAGACCCCAACCAAGGAACATCAAAAGTCATGCTATAAATTCACAGACAACACAAAGATTCCTTGATGTCCTTCCAGATTCCCTCTGTCTACCCAAGGACGCCAGAGGACAAAAATCAGTTAACCACCTAATTGAGGAACTCAATTTAACCTTGCGCAATACCCTAGATGCAGTTGCACCCCTAAAAACTAAAAACATTTCTCATAAGAAACTAGCTCCCTGGTACACAGAAAATACCCGAGCTCTGAAGCAAGCTTCCAGAAAATTGGAACGGAAATGGCGCCACACCAAACTGGAAGTCTTCCGACTAGCTTGGAAAGACAGTACCGTGCAGTACCGAAGAGCCCTTACTGCTGCTCGATCATCCTATTTTTCTAACTTAATTGAGGAAAATAAGAACAATCCGAAATTCCTTTTGATACTGTCGCAAAGCTAACTAAAAAGCAGCATTCCCCAAGAGAGGATGGCTTTCACTTCAGCAGTGATAAATTCATGAACTTCTTTGAGGAAAAGATTATGATTATTAGAAAGCAAATTACGGACTCCTCATTAAATCTGCGTATTCCTTCAAAGCTCAGTTGTCCTGAGTCTGCACAACTCTGCCAGGACCTAGGATCAAGAGAGACGCTCAAGTGTTTTAGTACTATATCTCTTGACACAATAATTAAAATAATCATGGCCTCTAAACCTTCAAGCTGCATACTGGACTCTATTCCAACTAAACTACTGAAAGAGCTGCTTCCTGTGCTTGGCCCTCCTATGTTGAACATAATAAACGGCTCTCTATCCACCGGATGTGTACCAAACTCACTAAAAGTGGCAGCAATAAAGCCTCTCTTAAAAAAGCCAAACATTGACCCAGAAAATATAAAAAACTATCAGCCTATATCGAATCTTCCATTCCTCTCAAAAATTTTAGAAAAGGCTGTTGCGCAGCAACTCACTGCCTTCCTGAAGACAAACAATGTATATGAAATGCTTCAGTCTGGTTTTAGACCCCATCATAGCACTGAGACTGCACTTGTGAAGGTGGTAAATGACCTTTTAATGGCATCAGACCGAGGCTGTGCAACCTAGACCTTAGTGCTGCTTTTGATACCATCGATCACCACATTCTTTTGGAGAGATTGGAAACCCAAATTGGTCTACACGGACAAGTTCTGGCCTGGGTTAGATCTTATCTGTCGGAAAGATATCAGTTTGTCTCTGTGAATGGTTTGTCCTCTGACAAATCGACTGTACATTTCGGTGTTCCTCAAGGTTCCGTTTTAGGACCACTATTGTTTTCACTATATATTTTACCTCTTGGGGATGTCATTCGAAAACATAATGTTAACTTCTTGCTCCTACCTGAGACGCAGATGTCTCATCTAGACACCTGGAAATGCAAATGCGCTATGCTAAATGCTAAATGTACTCGTTAAAACTCAAACGTTCATTAAAACACACATGCAGGGTATTGAATTAAAGCTACACTCGTTGTGAATCTAGCCAACAAGTCAGATTTTTAAAATGCTTTTCGGCGAAAGCATGAGAAGCTATTATCTGATAGCATGCAACACCCCAATATACCTGAAGGGGACGTAAACAAAAGAATTAGCGTAGTCGGCGCTACACAAAACGCACAAATAAAATATAAAACATTCATTACCTTTGATGATATTCTTTGTTCGCACTCCTATATGTTCCATAAACATCACAATTGGGTCTTTTTCCCGATTAAATCCGTCCATGTATGCCCAAATATCCATTTGTATAGCCTGTCTGGTTCAGGAAAAAAGCTCCCTTCCAACACGCAACGTCATTTTTAAAAATTATATATAAGTTGCCTATATTCTTTGACAAAACACTTCAACCTACTTTTGTAACCCAACTTTAGGTATTTGTAAACGTTAATAAGCGATCAAATTGATCACTGGGCGATCTGTATTCAATAGCAGCTACTCAAGAAAACGATGTCCTTTGTCTCTCTTCCAAAATCGATTGCTGTATGCTGGACGAAATGAAGGATCTATTTGTCATTACACAAAGGATTTTTGTCAATGAAAATGACGTTTTTGGCGACATCGTGTGGAAGTTGTAGGAACTGCAAGCTCCCTGCTATATATTTTTGCTTGCAATAAACAATTCAGAGACTGGCGGATTAATGCTTTTCTGTGGTTTTTGTGACCAGGTTTTTCTTGGGATTTCGCTTGCTGTTCACGTTCTGTTATAGTCACAGACATTATTTAACCAGTTTTAGAAACTTCAGTGTTTTCTATCCACACATACTAATCATATGCATATACTATATTCCTGGCATGAGTAGCAGGACGCTGAAATGTTGCGCGATTTTTAACAGAATGTTCGAAAAAGTAGGGGGTAGACTGAAGAGGTTTTTAACTTTCACTGCTATGCGGATGACACACAGCTGTACATTTCAATGAAACATGGTGAAGCCCTAAAATTGCCCTCGCTAGAAGCATGTGTTTCAGACATAAGGAAGTGGATGGCTGAAAACGTTCTACTTTTAAACTCGGACAAAACAGAGATGCTTGTTCTAGGTCCCAAGAAACAAAGAGATCTTCTGTTGAATCTGACAATTAATCTTAATGGTTGTACAGTCGTCTCAAATAAAACTGAAGGACCTCGGCGTTACTCTGGACCCTGATCTCTTTTGAAGAACAAATCAAGACCATTTCAAGGACAGCTTTTTTCCATCTACGTAACATTGCAAAAATCAGAAACTTTCTGTCCAAAAATGATGCAGAAAAATTAATCCATGCTTTTGTCACTTCTAGGTTAGACTACTGCAATGCTCTACTTTCCGGCTACCCGGATAAAGCACTAAATAAACTTCAGTTAGTGTTAAATACGGCTGCTAGAATCCTGACTAGAACCAAAACATTTGATCATATTACTCCAGTGCTAGCCTCCCTACACTGGCCTCCTGTCAAGGCAAGGGATGATTTCAAGGTTTTACTGCTAACCTACAAAACATTACATGGGCTTGCTCCTACCTATCTCTCTGATTTGGTCCTGCCGTACATACCTACCCGTACGCTACGGTCACAAGACGCAGGCCTCCTAATTGTCCCTAGAATTTCTAAGCAAACAGCTGGAGGCAGGGCTTTCTCCTATAGAGCTCCATTTTTATGGAATGGTCTGCCTACCCATGTAAGAGACGCAAACTCGGTCTCAACCTTTAAGTCTTTACTGAAGACTCATCTCTTCAGTGGGTCATATGATTGAGTGTAGTCTGGCCCAGGAGTGGGAAGTTGAACGGAAAGGCTCTGGAGCAACGAACCGCCCTTGCTGTCTCTGCCTGGCCGGTTCCCCTCTTTCCACTGGGATTCTCTGCCTCTAACCCTATTACAGGGGCTGAGTCACTGGCTTACTGGGGCTCTTTCATACCGTCCCTGGGAGGGGGGCGTCACTTGAGTGGGTTGAGTCACTGATGTGATCTTTCTGTCTGGGTTGGCATTTATGAACATTTGAACATCTTGGCCATGTTCTGTTATAATCTCCACCCGGCACAGCCAGAAGAGGATTGGCCACCCCACATAGCCTGGTTCCTCTCTAGGTTTCTTCCTAGGTTTTGGCCTTTCTAGGGAGTTTTTCCTAGCCACCGTGCTTCTACACCTGCATTGCTTGCTGTTTGGGGTTTTAGGCTGGGTTTCTGTACAGCACTTTGAGATATCAGCTGATGTACGAAGGGCTATATAAATACATTTGATTTGATTTGTTAAAAGTTAATTTGTGGAATTTTTTCCTTCTTAAAGCGTTTGAGCCAATCAGTTGTTTTGTGACAAGGTAGGGGTGGTATACAGAAGATAGCCCTATTTGGTAAAAGATCAAGACCATATCCACACTCCCTCAAATTGTTTGGAGAATATATCCTTTTTTATTTTATTCAGCTATGTTCAATTGTATTCTTCATACTATAAAATAATGCCATGGAATTAACTAGTGTAGCCCACAGGCATATGACATAACCAGACCAGGGCCTAACATAAGGACAACTCAGAGAATGCTATTCTGTTCTTCTGAAATAAACTACATTTTCAAATCATGTTTCTTTAGACCTGTCTAAAATAAATCATGGATGTATTGTGAAGGTGTAGGCTATATTACATGGACTTTTTAAAATGTAGATGTTCCAAAGGTCTGCATCAGTAGCTTGTAGGCTATGTGTGGAAGTCAGGAGATGCTAAATGTGTTTCTTAATTAACCGTGAGACCGTCAGCGATTTGATTGACAATAACCGGCTGACAAAATGTCATGACCATCACAGCCCTAGGCATTGGTAGAAAACTGCTGCATTGCCATTCTTACCTCTAACAACCTTATAAGCTATGAATATGAAGCATTACTGTGTCAGGAACCGAAAACCCTGGTCTATTGCCAACTGTTCACCCCCCCCCCCCAAAAAATACATGCCATTAAGAACCAATAGTGAGGCATTGTTGACATCTATCAACTCGAAACATGTTTGGTCAGCAAGTCCCCTGCAGGGGAGGACAATCTTTTTGAATTGCCAACCAGTCAACTTATAGTCACTCTGCCAGTCAGGGAGGAGCAAAATGTAAGTATCTATTTTCTAAAATGAATTTTAGGAGTGCGAAACCTTTTCGTGGACTTAGTGTATATATTGCTTGAATCCAGACACTACTCCAGCTTAACGCCTTTTTGTCTACATTTTCCCCTTCTATTACCTACTGTGAAAAATATGGGGCATTACTTTGCGCTTGACCATCCTTTGTCAAGGTAATTGTCACCTCTCCTTGGAACATCAACACATCCGTCAACAGGGATTGGCACGGAGCCTTGACACCTGAATGGTGACGGAAGTACTAACCCACTTTTATTGCGTGGATACTTCACACCAAGTCCTTCACTGTACATTTCTCTTAGGAGCTGCTGGTGATAAGAGCATTCGGCACCTTGTGTCTGCCTCAAAGGTTTCACAATTGTCTGTTCCTGAATGTAGTGGAATGACTGGGTATCTTAAGGGGAAAAATAGTGATGCATTCGGTTCACCATCATATCTGTACACAGGTTCAGACCCTTCTCACCTCTCCACCCTACTTTTAACTTATGCATTATTCATGTAGGCTTCCTCAGCATTTCGACCAGGAAAGAGAGATGTAAAATGTAGGCATCTTCTTCCACAAGATATAGTAGGTCTATATGATAATATTCAACCAATAATTAATGGTCTGTAGATCCAGGAATAACAACTACACTAAATCAGTCATGTTAGTACACTATAAATGTGTCCTCTAGGGGATGCTAGGAATAAAATTAGTTATTGGTTCTTACATTTAGATGTAGAGCAGCTATTTAAAAAAAAATAATCCTGATTTCACTTTGCACATCTATACTGTCCTGTTCTTTACTAGCTTAACTCAAACACAGAGATTCAATCAGGAAGGCTATTTAAAACTTTTAAACCACTTTTTTCTTTGTCATTAAACATTAAATGAAAATGGAAACGCTATGAAGATGACAACAGGTTTCTAAGTGACCCACAGAGACTTCTGTTCCTCCATCTCTTTTCTCCCGGAGAAAAACGTGCCATTACCACGTCTCCCCGTCGTAAATAATTGGCATGAAGCAACTTTTATGTAGTCTCATCAGAAGACTTCCAAAAAATAATGAATTCCATCTGTCCTCCATGAAAGTAGTTTACATATCATATTGATATGCAAGTTTAAGGCATAAGGAAAAGCAGAAAGAAACCCACAAGAGCTTAGGAGAAATGAGGCTGTGCTCCAGATGACTGGTTTTAATTAGGAGGAATGTTGAACTGGATGAAGTTTATGTTAACTGATTTCCCTCTTTAATCAGTTCTAATCTCCAGTCATTTTCACAGCACAATACATTTTCGTTCATAAAGTCAAATTAATAAGTAAGAATATAGCTGCTCCTTCAAAAGCATCTTTGGTTAAGTCTGTAAGTGCCTCCGATATGTTTCTTATTTATTTTTTATTTATTTTTTTTACCCCCTTTTTCTCCCCAATTTCATGGTATCCAATTGTTGTAGTAGCCTACTATCTTGTCTCATCGCTACAACTCCCGTACGGGCTTGGGAGAGACGAAGGTTGAAAGTCATGCGTCCTCCGATACACAACCCAACCTAGCCGCACTGCTTCTTAACACAGCGCGAATCCAACCCGAAAGCCAGCCGCACCAATGTGCCGGAGGAAACACCGTGTACCTGGCAACCTTGGCTAGCGCGCACTGCGCCCGGCCCGCCACAGGAGTCGCTGGTGCGCGATGAGACAAGGACATCCCTACCGACCAAGCCCTCCCTAACCCGGACGACGCTAGGCCAATTGTGCGTCGCCCCATGGACCTCCCGGTCGCGGCCGGTTACGCAAACCCAGAGTCTCTGATGGCACAGCTGGCGCTGCAGTACAGCGCCCTTAACCACTGCGCCACCCGGGAGGCCCCCGATATGTTTCTTGCTTATTATATCTGTTCCTCTGGAGAGGCCAAGCATTCAGGCCCACAATTGCAATGAAAATCCCTTGATATACCTCATTTTTTAAAAAAATGGATTGATCATTAATGGGAGTAATGAGTAAGACTTGGTCATAGCATAAAGAGGGTTCACATAGTCAGCCAAGACACCTGATCCACTTCGGGAAAGAAAGAGAAAGCCAGGCTTGTGTGTGAGAGAGAAGGAAGTGAAGTAAGAGAGAGTGAGGTGGCGAGAGAGAGAGAGTGAGGTGGCGAGAGAGAGAGAGTGAGGGGGCGAGAGAGAGAGAGAGTGAGGGGGCGAGAGAGAGAGAGAGTGAGGGGGCGAGAGAGAGAGAGAGTGAGGGGGCGAGAGAGAGAGAGAGTGAGGGGGCGAGAGAGAGAGAGTGAGGGGGCGAGAGAGAGAGAGAGTGAGGGGGCGAGAGAGAGAGAGAGTGAGGGGGCGAGAGAGAGAGTGTGAGGGGGCGAGAGAGAGCGAGTGAGGGGGAGAGAGAGAGTGAGGGGGAGAGAGAGAGTGAGGGGGAGAGAGAGAGAGAGAGAGTGAGAGAGAGAGAGAGAAACAAAGGAGTAAACAAGAAAGCAGCTAACGAGGGAAAGAAAGATGCAGAGAGAGAGATAGAGAAAGAAGGAGTAACTTTTCGATGAGACATCAGGAGAATTACAGGGGTGTACAGTGCATTAAGAAAGTATTCAGACTCTTGACCTTTTCCACATTTTGTTACGTTACAGCTTTATTCTAAAATGGATAAAAAATACTGTATATATATAAATCCTCATCAATCTACACCCCATAGTGGCGAAAATATACCCCATAAAAAATAGAATTATGACACATAAGTATTCAGACCCTTTACTAGTACTTTGTTGAAGCACCTTTGGCAGCGATTACAGCCTTGGGTCTTATTGGGTATGATGCTACAAGATTTGAACACCTATATTTGGGGAGGTCCTCCCATTATTCTCTGAAGATCCTCTCAAGCTCTGTCAGGTTGGATGGGGAGCGTCTATGCACAGTTATTTTCAGGTCTTTTCGGAGATGTTCGATCGGGTTCAAGTCCGGGCTCTGGTTGGGCAACTCAAGGACATTCAGAGACCCAAAGCCACTCCTGCATTGTTTTGGCTGTGTGCTTAAGGTTGTCATCCTGTTTGAAGGTAAACCTTTGACCGAGTCTGAGGTCCTGAGCGCTCTGGAGCAGGCTTTCATCAAGGATCTTTCTCTGTACTTTGCTCCGTTCATCTTTCCCTCAATCCTGACTAGTCTCCCAGTCCCCACAGCATGATGCTGGCACCACTATGCTCCACAAAATGTGGAAAAAGTCAAGGGGTCTGAATCATTTCCTAATGCACTGTATGAGCCAAATGAGTGGAGGGTGAGGGAGAGAGCGAGAGAGAGAGCGAGAGAGAGAGAGAGAGATAGTGTAACATATGGTGGTTTATCTTCGATGTAATGGGGCTATTTTGCTTCCACTGGTGCACTTGCTAAGGCCAACGGCATCATGAATGTTACCCAGAACCAAGACATTTTAGCCAAAAACCTGGTTGCCTCTGCCATGGGGTTGAAACTTGGCTGCAAGTGGATCTTCCAGCAAGTCAATAACCCCAAGCTTAGATCAAAATCCACAAAGAAATGGTTCATTGACCACAAAATCAAAATTTCGTAATGGCCACCTCACTCTCCAGACTTGAACTCCATTGAAAACCTGCAGTTTGAATTGAAGAGGGCAGTCCATAAGCGCAGACAAAGGATATCAAGGTTCTGGAAAGATTCCATATGGAGGATTGGTCTAAGATCATTCCCAATGTGTTCTCCAACTTCATAAAACATTTTAGAAAAAGGCCCAGTGCCAATATACTTCCAGATGAGGAATTGAAAACTACTGAAAACAGTGGTGTCAGTCATTTTGACCCTTACCTTTGAGAGAAAAAAAAGATTACTTGTTAAAGAATATGCAATATACAGTGTAGCTCAGAAATTTTAATTCTTTATTTTATATAGTCATTTTTGCTCCATCTTTATCAAGGGTGTCAATCATTTCTGACCCAACCGTAGCTTCCTCTGTCACTACAGGAGATGCAAACAGATATCTTGTCTTTGTTAGTTTCTTGACACGGCCAGTTAATTCTTTGGTGTATGATACCACTCCACGGTAAATCCTAGTGACTCTTTTCTTCATTTCATCCGGTGTTTATATAGCAGATATGATTGTAGTTTTGCTATATGTACTGTATGTAGAATGATGGGGTGGATTTAATTTTTTTGGACTACCTTATTAGAAAGTGAGAACAGTGCACTTTAAAAGGTAGATGGAATGTTAGCAGTTGACTTAGGTTTAGGGATAGAGAGTCACTTATATTTTGTGTTGAAATCTTCCTGACCTTTCCCGGGTGCAGTTTGAATGAAGGCAATGTAAAGCAATATGGTTTCTACTCTGACCAGGTGAGGCGATATCACAGAGACCCTGAGGGCTGTGTGTTCTTCACATAAACCAATACTTTTTTTCTCGCTTCAGCTGACTGCCGTTCAAGCTACAGTATATACCTGTGATGTTTACAAATAGGATTACTCCCAGTTTCCCACAAAAGTCTCCCCGAAATACCATTAAATCCATGGGTGAGTGTCCTAAAGCAGCCGGGGAGTTTGATACACTGGTCCCGCCGTATAACCTTTTCATGTCCCGCTTAAGCAGCTCCCTTATCTAAATGAGCAGAGCATCCTCCCCATCCAGCATGGCGTATCCATTTTCCCCAGAACACACTCATACATTGGGACCGGAGCACACAGGGAGCATGCAAGGGCTCAACAGAGGCGGGGGGCAAAGAAATTAAATGCACTGTAAATATACCGTAGTATTTGGCCATTAATAATAACAGCAAATAACGCTGAGAGCACAGTGGTAGACCACTAGAAGAAGCAATGATGATTTGCAACTGCATTCATCGACCTGGCCAAGGCTTTCGACTCTGTCAATCACCACATTCTTATCGGGAGACTCAACAGCCTTGGTTTCTCAAATGACTGCCTCGCCTGGTTCACCAACTACTTCTCAGACAGAGTTCAGTGTGTCAAATCGAAGGGTCTGTTGTCCAGACCTCTGGCAGTCTCTATGGGGGTGCCACAGGGTTCAATTCTCGGGCCAACTCTCTTCTCTGTATACATCAATGATGTCGCTCTTGCTGCTGGTGATTCTCTGATCCACCTCTACGCAGACGACACCATTTTGTATACTTCTGGCCCTTCTTTGGACACTGTGTTAACAACCCTCCAGACGAGCTTCAATGCCATACAACTCTCCTTCCGTGGCCTCCAACTGCTCTTAAATGTAAGTAAAACTAAATGCATGCTCTTCAACCGATCGCTGCATATACCTGCCCGCCCATCCAGCATCACTACTCTGGACGGTTCCGAATATATGGACAACTACAAATACCTAGGTGTCTGGTTAGACTGTAAACTCTCCTTCCAGACTCACATTAAGCATCTCCAATCCAAAATTCAATCTAGAATCGGCTTCCTATTTCGCAACAAAGCATCCTTCACTCATGCTGCCAAACATACCCTCGTAAAACTGACTATCCTACCGATCCTTGACTTCGGCGATGTCATTTACAAAATAACCTCCAACCCTCTACTCTACTAAATTGGATGCAGTCTATCACAGTGCCATCCGTTTTGTCACCAAAGCTCCATATACCACCCACCACTGCGACCTGTATGCTCTCGTTGGCTGGCCCTCACTTCATATTCGTCGCCAAACCCACTGGCTCCAGGTCATCTATAAGTCTTTGCTAGGTAAAGCCCTGCCTTGTCTCAGCTCACTGGTCACCATAGCAGCACCCACCCATAGCACACGCACCAGCAGGTATATTTCACTGGTCACCCCCAAAGCCAATTCCTCATTTGGCCGCCTTTCCTTCCAGTTCTCTGTTGCCAATGACTGGAACGAACTAGAAAATCCACTGAAGCTGGAGACTCATATCTCTCTCACTAACTTTAAGCACCAGCTGTCAGAGCAGCTCACAGATCACTGCACCTGTACATAGCCCATCTGTAAATAGCCCATCAAACTACCTCAACTAGCCTACCTGGTTAAATAAAGGTGAAAAAACAAATTGAAAAAAAAAGACCTTCAAAAATATTAAGGCAAAACATGCAGTAAATCTAAGCAAGGTGAAGTGCCACATGTATAATTTACGAGCTAATATTCCACATAACAAGTTGCATTTGAATAACTGAATACATGCAAAGAGTTACGAGTAGGGATGTGACAAATAGAAACACATTCTTTATGTTTAAATTGGCCATTTTCTTTTCTTGGTTTCCCGTTAAAACTTTAACAAAAATGAATACAATTTCACAATGCAGCAATGGTTTAGGTCTCACGGTGCATCCCTTTCAGATGGTTAAGCATCGTACCCGTACTACCATTACTGTTCCTTAATTCCACCTCGCAGTTTGCATTTCCTTCTCATTTAACTTCTCAAAGTATTGAAATACCGGAATTTCCTGCTGTCACTTGACTTTCTCTGCCATTTTTCCAACTGTTAACGACAATGATGTGGTGGTGGAGAGTCGACATAATTGATTCCTCGACTCCTTGTATTTCGTCTCCCGGTGTCATCTCCCATTTCTGAGTGTCAAGATTTATACGATTCAGTATTTTTGGAATTGAGGAGACTGATTAGTTGCCGTACTTCCAAGAACACAAACATCTTTCATAGCGGGCTAGCCAAGGATGAAAAGAGAGGGGAGGGGCACAGTATAGGCATCTCAGCAACCAGGCAGACAGAGTCAGAGCCGTGTGCTAGGCCTTTTTAATGGCAATCAAAAGCTGTATCTCTCAATGGAATGCTGTATCTTGCCATTTCTTGCCTTGCAATGTCTCGCAATTTCAGTAAAGCAGGGCATATCATCAATGAATAGGCAAGGATACTCTATACACAACAGACTGAAGACTGAACACACACTTGCATCATTAGCAAAGAGAAAGAGCAGGGGTGTAATCATTATTCCAAACAGTTTCAAAACTAAATATTTTGTAACAGAAACAAGAGTTTCTATTGGACAAATGTTGGTACCGTTTCAGACATAATCAGCGTAATGAATACAAACCAGGCGGGGTGAGAGGAGGGGGCAGGAAAATAGAATCGTGATGTGCATATGTCTCATATCCCTCGCAAATTCACCAAAGTAGCCTAAAGTTCACCTCTTCCTCTCTCGTTTTATTTAAATTACACAACTTTCCCCAGGCCTTTGTAGGCTATCGTCTAGTTATGCTATAACATGGAAAATTATATGTTTTGTGATAACTGCACTGTGATTTAAATTGTGGGGGGGATAATAGGGGCATTTGAGCGGTTCTGGACTGGTTCCAACCAATATTTCTAAGTACAGTGCACTCTGTGAACGGACCAACATCAATTGCTAACACTCCCTAAAAGCGCTAGTTGTTCTGATTAATAATCACTATTGAAAGTGCAGCTGTGGGGTTCACCGACACAAGATATCGGCTATTTGCATAGGGAGTGACATCACATTTTCTGGCCTATCCAGACAAAGGAACAATTTCCTGTGCCTGTGGACCTCGTAGCTGAGCTTGCAATAGATCATATGAAATGGGACAGTCTAACGGATGCAACAATTCATAGCGTATAATTGAAACAAAACCCCTTTCTCTTGGTCACAGATGGACGAAATCACGTTGCGCTTGAGGCGGAAGCTGTAACAAGTCTGCACACATTTGAATGGTGTCTCTGTGTTGTTCAGTGGGTGTCTGAACAACACAGAGAAAAGAAAAAGTATCCGTCGTCAGTTATATGAAATGGTCCCAATATTGTACAGTCACTAAGTATGATCATATTTATTTTACAGTTGTAAGAAAGGTGAAATCTTATAGTAAGTCATTTATTATTTGATTGTTATTATATTTTGAAAGCATTTCAGTCATTTCAAGCCCTACGGCCCCACTTTTGTTAAATAGGAAAATAATAATGTAATCGTTTCATAATATTTGTCCTATGTACTTGAGCTTGTGCCCTCAAAAGTGAGTACACCTCAGCAATGTATAACTATTTTTCTTTACCAGAGAGGTGAGTTCCAGACCGTTTTAAAACTATGCAGCATTACCAGTTATTGTTTATGGCCATCTCATGATTGGCTATGTCTACTTAGGCGGAAATGTACATTTTGCTCTAACGTTCAAGTGAAGAGAGTGCATACTATATTGTCGCAATTTTGAAAACATATGAATTTCTCTTTGATAAGATATGTATCTTAGTCAGTAATTGAAGCGGGAGCTGCTAAAGTAGTCCTATGGTAATTCACAAAAATCACGGCTTCCTATTAAAATAGATATAGTACTGTTCTCCTGATGCAAATTAAAATGCATTGATTTGATAGAAAGAAGAGGACACACAATCAATTGGTTATTGTTTTACAGCCATGGGAATAAGAAGTCATTTTCTCATAAGTTCTCTGATGCAAATGCCTACAAGGTTGACCACGAGACGGAAAAAATATGTCTGTAAGTAATATGCAAATCATGATGATAATCATGGTAAATTTTCACTGTGCAGACTAGTGCTAATTCAATCCTTGGACACGATGGCTAAGAGCCAGGGGCTATATCAAGGTTCTCAGAGTAAGATCAGGTCCCTCCTATTTGTGTAATCTTATTAATTATAATCTAATAGGCAAAACGGATCCTAAATCAACACTCCTACTCCTAGAAGCTTGATACATACGGCCCCAGGTGCTGGTCAGATCCAATACGGTTGCTAACGGGAATACCTTATGGTTCAGTGAAGCTTCATCCTGCTTGCAAAGACAAGCAAGAGGAAATTACAATAGCAAGTTTGTGCAAAAAGTTCCACAACTCTCAAAACTATGTTTGGGTTAGTAAGGTCATTTCAATAGTTTTGTCGATCACGTGCACTTCAAAGCAGCACATTGGAATAGTTTGACACGTACCGTAAAACTGTTCGCAGAGCTTTCAAATCTCCCCTGGTCTCAATTTACAGTAGATATCAACCATGTGGAATTTTGGACAGTTGGAAGCTATAATTATACTTTCATCAGTGAAATTAGCTTGGTCTGTAATCTGTGGCTTTGAGGACACTTACATCTCCCAATAGGAAATCTAGCGGTGTGATGATAGTTTAGGACTCATTAGCATGAAATTAAACCACTGTGTATAAATACAGTGAAAATAAGCCTTGCGATGTATCTAGTGTAAATGTTCATCAACACATGCAACTTGACTGTGTGATAGCTGAATGGGGTTTCTTCCTTACCTGTGATTGGTTAAATCAGAGGTGGGTGGAGTCACATGACCACGGATGGACACAAGGCGAAAGGCCAAGAACATGAAAAGAGAAAAGACAGAAGAGACGAGATTGTTAGATTAGACATTTTTGCAAAATGCAAATGAAAGATGAGATGACTGTTTGGACAGTTTTCAGTGGGCCGATATGACATAGCTGTGGCTTGTAAGGAAATTAGACTGCATTCCTACGCCCTTAGACTTGAGTGTTGCTATGTTGTTCTATATGATTGAGTGTAGTCAGTTAGCTATTACATTCAAAATACATACAAACATGCCACTTATTATTGTCTCACTGTACAAATGGGCTCGAAAGAGGGTTTGAATGGCCATTGTTCAATATTATTGAAACAACACGGAGAAGAGCCTCTCCTCAATAAAAAACCAAGGACAAGTGCTGTCGGACTGAAATTTGAAATGCATTGAGAGTGCCACAGCGATAGCCTGTGGCGTGCGGATAGAGCAGCAGTTTATCCTAGTATTTGACCATTTTTCATAAAGGTGCATGAAACACAGAAACCTGAATCCAGCATGATTGGAGTCCTTGATGATTTCCCAGAGTTCATTTCGGGGTCACATTTAGCTGGATAAGTCAAATTCCTTCCAATGGTGGACCGCGGTCCTGGTCCGGACCCAGAGAGGTGTCAATACGGACCGCACAACATCGCATTTTATAATAGTTCAATTATTTTTAGACAGCTTCAAAAATCAACCATGCGCAGCGGCCTCTCTAACTCAGCAACATCTATTTCGCTCTCTCTCGACGCCTTGCCCACCTCCACTAGTGCCCCGTCTAAGCCAATCGCGTGGTTATATGCTAATACAAGAGGCTGCGTCTTACCCAATCACATCAATGCAAATATCTGCGGAACCTTGGGACAAGCAGGCAGAAAGAAACAGAAATATCTATTAATATCACAGATAGGATCTTAGTTAAAAGTATCTTTGTTAATATGGCTTGTTAAAAAAAATGAAAAAGTTGATGCTGAAAACCGTTTATTCAAAGACGAGTGGACGGATAGGTATCTATTCATTCTCCCCGCAACTAGCACAAAACCAATGGGCCTGACATGCAGCAAGTCCGGAGGTGAGAACAAACAAGATTAACCAACTCAAATCCCATATGAGAGGTCCACCAAAGTCTTTCACAATTCCCCGACAGCCCAACAACATGCAATTGAGTGTTCACTGAGGATAGCTTGGGTTTCGGGAAAACATTTTTAAAAAAATGTTTTCATTTTCTGACGCTGAGATGGTAAAAGGATGCATGTGTGAAGTTGCTGACACCTTGCTTGAAGGTAAATAAAAATATGAACTCAGGGAAATATCAAAACAGATCCCACAGCAATGAGGAGAACTGAAATATTAGCTGAAGATTTAACTTCACAACTTGACGAGGCCATTCAGAATGCACCATGCATTTCATTAGCTGTGGATTAATCAACAGATAACACTGATAACACAGCTTCTGGTGTTTGTCAGATTGTATAATGAAACAAAGAAGGAATTCTGTGAGGAGCTGTTGGGTTGAACACATCTAGAAGCAAACACACGGGAATAGGATATCCATGAGACCATCAAAGGGATGCTGACAAAAAGAGGGCTAGATCTGAAGACCGTAGTCTCCATCACCACAGATGGATCCCCAGCCACGATAGTAAGAGGGCGGGACTGGTTGCATGTTCGAAAGAGGACATTTCATTTAATTGTATTTATTTAGCCAGGATAGTCCACTCAGTAACATGTGCCACTGTTTTCCAGGGAGTCCTGGGGGCACCCTGACCTTACATCACTGCGTCATCCATCAATCTGTCCTGTGTGCCAGTTTGGGAAAAGAGTATTCTGAGGTCATGATAATGATGATGAAACTGAACAGCATCTCTACAACACCACCTGCTACGAGGCTTTCTGACAGAGGCCAATGCCAGTTTTGATGACTTACTACTGCACAACAATGTCAGAGGGTTCAGTGAAGGCAGGGTTTTGGAATGCTTTTGGGACATTCGTTATGAAATCAAAGCTTTCCTTTCAGGTCAAAAGAGTGACAAGGCAACTGAGTTTTCAGAGTTTTTGGAAGATGAGGAGAATATGGAAACAGTTGCATTTTTGACAGACATTACATCACACTTTAATGAACTGAACTTTAAGTTGCAGGGACAGGACAACACAGTGTGTGATATTTTAACAGCTGTCCAGGCTTTCTAGACAAAATTTGAGCTTTTCAAGAATGCTCTCCTGGAAGAATTGTCCGCTTCCCAAATCTGCAAACGTGCAAACGCAGGGAGACAAAGATGTTTCAACCATTTTGATTCAATCCAGAAGCTTAGAGAACTTGCACTCCTTCGCCTTGCGTTTGAGGATGCCCCACAGATGCTCAACAGGGTTTAGGTCTGGAGACATGCTTGGCCAGTCCATCACCATTACCCTCAGCTTCTTTAGCAAGGCAGTGGTCATCTTGGAGGTGTGTTTGGGGTCATTATCATGTTGGAATACTGCCCTGCGACCCAGTCTCCGAAGGGAGGGGGATCATGCTCTGCTTCAGTATGTCACAGTACATGTTGGCATTCATGGTTCCCTCAATGACCTGTATCTCCCCAGTGAGGGCAGCACTCATGCAGCCCCAGACCATGACACTCCCACCACCATGCTTGACTGTAGGCAAGACACACTTGTCTTTGTACTCCTCACCTGGTTGCCGCCACACACGCTTGACACCATCTGAACCAAATAAGTTTATCTTGGTCTTATCTGATGTGCACCCATGACCAGCTCTGAAACCAGATTGCATAGCAGAGAAGGTATGGTGAGATTCGAAATGGTCGGTAATCTGTTTGTTGACTTGGCTTTCGAAGACCTTAGAAAGGCATGGTAGGATAGATATAGGTCTGTAGCAGTTTGGGTCAAGAGTGTCACCCCCTTTGAAGAGGGGGATGACCGCAGCTGCTTTCCAATCTTTGGGAATCTCAGACGACACGAAAGAGAGGTTGAACAGGCTAGTAATAGGGGTGGCAACAATTTTGGCAGATAATTTTAGAAAGAAAGGGTCCAGATTGTCTAGCCCGGCTGATTTGTAGGGGTCCAGATTTTGCAGCTCATTCAGAACATTAGCTGAGCAGATTTGGGAGAAGGAGAAATGGAGAAGGCTTGGGCGAGTTGTTGTGGGGGGTGCAGTGCTGTTGACCGGGGTAGGAGTAGCCAGGTGGAAAGCATGGCCAGCCGTAGAAAAATGCTTATTGAAATTCTCAATTATGGTGGATTTATCAGTGGTGACAGTGTTTCCTATCTTCAGTGCAGTGGGCAGCTGGGAGGAGGTGTTCTTATTCTCCATGGACTTTACAGTGTCCCAGAACTTTTTTGAGTTAGTGTTGCAGGAAGCAAATTTCTGCTTGAAAAAGCTAGCCTTGGCTTTTCTAACTGCCTGTGTATAATGGTTTCTAGCTTCCCTGAACAGCTGCATATCACGGGGGCTGTTCGATGCTAATGCAGAACGCCATAGGATGTTTTTGTGTTGGTTAAGGGCAGTCAGGTCAGGGGAGAACCAAGGGCTATATCTGTTCCTGGTTCTAAATTTCTTGAATGGGGCATGTTTATTTAAGATGGTTAGGAAGGAATTAAAAAAATATATCCAGGCATCCTCTACTGACGGGATGAGATCAATATCCTTCCAGGATACCCCGGCCAGGTCGATTAGAAAGGCCTGCTCGCTGAAGTGTTTCAGGGAGCGTTTTACAGTGATGAGTGGAGGTTGTTTGACCGCTGACCCATTACGGATGCAGGCAATGAGGCAGTGATCGCTGAGATCTTGGTTGAAAACAGCAGAGGTGTATTTAGAGGGCAAGTTGGTTAGGATGATATCTATGAGGGTGCCCGTGTTTAAGGCTTTGGGGAGGTACCTGGTAGGTTCATTGATAATTTGTGTGAGGTTGAGGGCATCAAGTTTAGATTGTAGGATGGCTGGGGTGTTAAGCATGTTCCAGTTTAGGTCGCCTAGCAGCACAAGCTCTGAAGAAAGATGGGGGGCAATCAGTTCACATATGGTGTCCAGAGCACAGCTGGGGGCAGAGGGTGGTCTATAGCAGGCGGCAACGGTGAGAGACTTGTTTTTAGAGAGGTGGATTTTTAAAAGTAGAAGTTCAAATTGTTTGGGTACAGACCTGGATAGTAGGACAGAACTCTGCAGGCTATCTTTGCAGTAGATTGCAACCCCGCCCCCTTTGGCAGTTCTATCTTGTCTGAAAATGTTGTAGTTTGGAATTAAAATGTCTGAATTTTTGGTGGTCTTCCTAAGCCAGGATTCAGACACAGCTAGAACATCCGGGTTGGCAGAGTGTGCTAAAGCAGTGAATAGAACAAACTTAGGGAGGAGGCTTCTAATGTTAACATGCATGAAACCAAGGCTATTACGGTTACAGAAGACGTCAAAAGAGAGCGCCTGGGGAATAGGAGTGGAGCTAGGCACTGCAGGGCCTGGATTCACCTCTACATCGCCAGATGAACAGAGTAGGAGTAGAATAAGGGTGCAGCTAAAAGCAATAAGAATTGGTCGTTTAGAACGTCTGGAACAGAGAGTAAAAGGAGGTTTCTGGGGTTGATAAAATAGCATCAAGGTATAATGTACAGACAAAGGTAAGGTAGGATGTGAATACAGTGGAGGTAAACCTAGGTATTGAGTGATGAAGAGAGAGATATTGTCTCTAGAAACATCATTGAAACCAGGAGATGTCATTGCATGTGTGGGTGGTGGAACTAATAGGTTGGATAAGGTATAATGAGCAGGACTAGAGGCTCTACAGTGAAATAAGCCAATAAACACTAACCAGAACAGCAATGGACAAGGCATATTGACATTAAGGAGAGGCATGCTCAGTCGAGTGATCAAAAGGGTCCAGTGAGTGGACAGGTTGGTTGGGGTTCACGGCGATTTAGACAGCTAAATCGGTAGCAAGCTAGCATAGGAGCAAGCTAGCATAGGATGGAGGTCTGTTATTAGCCAACTCTTGCGTTCCGTCAGTAGATTAGTGGGTTTCCGTGTGGTAGAGGGGATTAATCCAAATCACACAACAACAACAAAAATAAAAACAATAAATATAGTTATAGAGGCCCAAGAAGAAAAATAAATAAATAAATTAAAATAAAAGTTGTCCGATTGTCTATTCAGATAGCAGCCGATAAGATAGCCAACGGCTAGCAGGCAGCAGATGGGCGCCCAGGCAACGTTGCGCCGGAGGAGCCAGCCGGACAATTCCCTCGGGTAGACAACGTCGGCAGTCCAGTCGTGAAGGCCCGGTGGGGCTCCGCGTAGGCAGCAAAACGGGTCCAGATAGGTGACTGCAGCCCAGGAGTGATTGATGGAACTCTTCAGCTGGCTAGCTCCGGAACAATTTATGTTAGCTCCGGAATCGACGAAAGCCGATAGTCACACGGATAGCAGCTAGCTAGCTGCGAGATCCAGGCATGGACGTCCAGAGCCAGCGGCCGAAATCCAGGGACATGCAGAGAAAAATTGGTCCGATATGTTCCGCTCCGAGCCGCGCTGCGCTGCACCGCGCCGTACAAAACTGGCGATAGATTATCGAGCCAAAGGACAGCCGATGACCATAGACCGTGGTCAGCTGAGTACCAACGATTAGCCAGTAAATAAGCTAACTAGCTTCTGAACTAGCCCCTGAACCAGCTTCAGAGTAGCTTCTGGACCAGCTTCTGGCTAGCTCCCGGCTAGCTTCTGGCTAATTTCTGGCTAGCCTCTCGGAGGATCACAGATCTGAGGTAAATAATACTTTTTTATATAAATATAAATTGGTGAAGCGGATTGCAGGAGAGTGTTCTGAAGATGAGTTTTTGGAAAATTAAAAATGTATGTGAAAAAAAAAAAGAAAAAGTTGTAAATATATATATACGGGACACGACAGGACGAGGACAAAAATACGTCTGAACTGCTATGCCATCTTGGGGGAAGATTGTTGTTAATTGTTCATTTGTAAATGACAATTGTAGCTGGAAACGGCAGATTCTTTATGGAATATCTGCATTGGCTTACAGAAGCCTATTATCAGCAACCATCACTCCTGTGTTCCAATGGCACATTGTGTTAGCTAATCCAAGTTTATCAATTTAAAAGGCTAATTGATCATTAGAATACCTTTTGCAATTATGTTAGCACAGCTGAAAACGTTTGTGCTGATGAAAGAAGCAACAATCTGTCCTTCTTTAGACTAGTTGAGTATCTGGAGCATCAGCATTTGTGGGTTCGATTACAGGCTCAAAATGGCTAGAAACAAAGGCCTGTCTTCTGACACTTGTCAGTATATTCTTGTTCTGAGAAATGAAGGCTATTCCATGCGAGAAATTGACAAGAAACTGAAGATCTAGTACAACGCTATGTATTATTCCCTTCACAGAACAGTGCAAACTGGCTCTAATCAGAATAGAAAGAGGAGTGGGAGGCCCCGTTGCACAACTGAGCAAGAGGACAAGTACATTAGAGTGTCTAGTTTGAGAAACAGACGCCTCACAAGTCCTCAACTGGCAGCTTCATTAAATAGTACCCACAAAACACCAGTCTCAACGTCAACAGTGAAGAGGCGACTCCGGGATGCTGCAAAGAAAAATACATATCTCAGACTGGCCAATAAAAAGAAAAGATTAAGATGGGCAAAGGAACATAGACATCTGCCTAGAAGGCCAGCGTCCCGGAGTCGCCTCTTCACTGTTGACGTTGAGACTGGTGTTTTGTGGGTACTATTTAATGAAGCTGCCAGTTGAGGACTTGTGAGGCGTCTGTTTCTCAATCTAGATTCACATATGTACTTGTCCTCTTGCTCAGTTGTGCACCGGGGCCGCCCATTGCTAGAGGCGTCGCTACAGACCCTGGTTCGATTCCAGGCTGTATCACATCCGGCCATGCTGGCCCAGGATCGCCCAGACTACGGTTTGGCCAGGGTAGGCCGTCATTGTAAATAAACATTTGTTCTTAACTGACTTGCCTCATTAAACATTTTTTTTTTAAAATGTAAATAATAGTTGGGTTCCCCTGGACTACAGTATGCAATGTTTGGAGTACTACACAATATTAGTTTACACAGAGTGGGTGAAAACACGCACACAGACAAAAAGACAGACACACACCTTCCGTTCATCAGCTGCTATATAAATTGCCCTAGTGTCATCATCAGGAGAACCCTGGTGAATTAAATGGTGTGAATGTGCGCACCCCGAGACAGAGAAAAGGAACATTAACCACGATAAGAGACTTATTTCCTGGGGCCACGACACCACAATGTGATGAACAGCCCCAGCCGGCAGATGACTTCTCTGTGGTATAGCTCACATTTCCTGAATGCTTTCGTCGATAGCTTTAACCTTTCGATCCTTCACATCTCATCTTCAGGGCCCAGTAGCGATTGAAATGGCAGTGATTCTCTGCCGCTGATTTCCTGGTATCTGTGAGGTGAAATCTGTTTAATTGGAGATACTAGTCATGCTACTGTGCTACATGGAGCCTGTCTCAAGGTAAATGACAGAGTATTGATTGGGAGGCTAAAAGCCTCAGGAGCGGTAGGTATCCTTGGGCAAGGTCAGAGACGAACGGCAGATCCAAGGTGCACTCTGCCTCAACGACCATTAGTCACTATTTGTGGGTTATAACATCATCAATAAACAACCCTGAGTTCCTAAATGAATGCTTAAAAGGCTTACTCCAGGCACTTCCCAATTGAATAACAACTTTTTATTTTATTTTTTATATATTCTCTGCATCCTTCAAAAACTCAGAAAACTGAGTTGCCTTGACACTCTTTTGCTCTGATAAGAAAGCTTTTATTTATTCCCGAATGTCCCAAAAGCATTCCAAAACCCTGCCTTTGCTGAGCCATCTGACATTGTTGTGCAGTAGTAAGTCATCAAACCTGGCATTAGCCTCTGCCAGAAAGCCATGTAGCAGGTGTTGTTGTAGGGATGATGTTGCTCTCAAAAGATTTTGGCAAACAACACATTGCCACAGATGTCTCAAGTTTTGTGGGAGCATGCAATTGTCATGTTGACTGCAAGAATGTCCACTAGAACTGTTGCCAGACAATTTGATGTTAATTTCTCTACCATAAGCCGCCTCCAACATCGTTTCAAAAATTTGGCAGTGCGTCCAACTGGCCTCACAACCACAGCCTACAACCAAAGAATGTCTGCAAAAACTGTCACGGAAGCTCGCCTGCGTGGTCATTGTCCTCACCAGGGTCTTGACCTGACTGCAGTTCGGCATTGTAATCGACTTCAGTGGGCAAATGCTCACCTTTAATGGCCACTGGTATGCTGGAGAAGTATGCTCTTCATGGATGAATACTGGTTTCAACTGTATCAGGCAGATGGCAGACCGATTTTTGCTATCTTCTGCAGTGTAATATATGAAAATGGCATTGTGTGGGCGAGCGATGTACTGATGTCAACGTTGTCAAACGAGTGACCCATGCTGGCGGTAGGGTTATGGTATGGGCAGGAATCTATGGACAACGAGCACAATTGCATTTTATCGATGGCAATTTGGATGCACAGAGATGCCGTGACGAGATCTCGAGGCCCATTGTCGTGCCATTCATCTGCCGTCATCACCTCATGTTTCAGCATGAAAATGCATAGCCATAAGCATGTTTGGGATGCTCTGGATCACCGTGTACGACAGTGTGTTCCAGTTCCCGCCAATATCCAGCAACTTCACGCAACCATTAAAGAGGAGTGGGACAACATTCCACAGGCCACAATCAGACTGATCAATTCTTTGCGAAGGAGAAGTGTCGCGCTACAAGAGGCAAATGGTTATCACAAAAGATACTGACTGGTTTTCTGATCCCTACCCATCTGTGACCAACAGATGCATATCTGTATTCCCACTCATGTGAAATCCATAGATTAGGGCCTAATTGTCATGTACTGTCATGTTGTGTCTTGTCTCTGTCCTTTCCCTTCACCCTGTCTCCCTCTGCTGGTCGTTGTTAGGTTACCTTTTCTCCCCCGCTTTCCCCCAGCTGTTCCTTGTCTCCTCTGACTACCCATTCACCCCGTTTCCCACCTGTTCCCTTTTTCTTCTTGCCACTCTTCCATAAAGGCCAGATTTGTGCAATATACGACTGATTGTTGTCCTATGGACAGAGTCTCCCACCTCAGCTGTAGATCTCTGCAGTTCATCCAGAGTGATCATGGGCCTCTTGGCTGCATCTCTGATCAGTCTTCTCCTTGTATGAGCTGAAAGTTTAGAGGGACGGCCAGGTCTTGGTAGATTTGCAGTGGTCTGATACTCCTTCCATTTCAATATTATCGCTTGCACAGTGCTCCTTGGGATGTTTAAAGCTTGGGAAATCTTTTTGTATCCAAATCCGGCTTTAAACTTCTTCACAACAGTATCTCGGACCTGCCTGGTGTGTTCCTTGTTCTTCATGATGCTCTCTGCGCTTTTAACGGACCTCTGAGACTATCACAGTGCAGGTGCATTTATACGGAGACTTGATTACACACAGGTGGATTGTATTTATCATCATTAGTCATTTAGGTCAACATTGGATCATTCAGAGATCCTCACTGAACTTCTGGAGAGAGTTTGCTGCACTGAAAGTAAAGGGGCTGAATAATTTTGCACGCCCAATTTTTCAGTTTTTGATTTGTTAAAAAAGTTTGAAATATCCAATAAATGTCGTTCCACTTCATGATTGTGTCCCACTTGTTGTTGATTCTTCACAAAAAAATACAGTTTTATATCTTTATGTTTGAAGCCTGAAATGTGCCAAAAGGTCGCAAAGTTCAAGGGGGCCGAATACTTTCGCAAGGCACTGTAAATAAGTAATTGAACAGTCTAAGAATAGTTACTGTGTATGCTTACACAGCGGTAATATTTCAAGTGTCACTCATGGCATTTTCTTTTCACTTCATATCAAGGAAATTCACCTTAAAATGGATTGTCAGTACAAACCAAATAACAACTGCAAAATGCCACATACAACCATAACAAAGGGGTGTCAACATGCATGCAGGCATAACTAAAGCTCACGCCCAATGGGAGGTAATACACCTTAATGTTTTCATAACTTCATCCATATGAGAGGGCAATGCATTTACAATAAATTACTCTCATATGAACATGTTAAAACACCTTCCACCAAAAAAGGGAACTGTTGGTGCATAAATTATTACGACAGGGCTGGTTGAGCTCATTCAGTTGAGTGTGGATAAACATTTCCATAAGACGGATGCATGAAAAGGTTAGTTTGGCTGACATATTGAACCCCTAAGGTTAATGAGCATGGCGGTGAAAAGGAATAAGTGCACCTGACATTTAATTATGTCTGATAGTCCTGCAGGGTTAATTCCATTTAGATCCCTGCGTACTGCAGCCAGAATGAAAGGTCCCCAGCCGTATCCTTTGTTTGTGAGTTACAGCTCGGAACACAATTCCAAAAGAATTACACATAAACTACTGGCACACTTCAAAAACAGTCCTACTATGTAGCACAGCACAGTTCCAAGCTGGATCCATGCCTACTGTTATGTTTGCCAATAAGATGGCGAGATTGTTTGAATAAAGCTCTTTATTTGTGTGTTAAATTAGCTTCTAATAGTTTGGCTTCAGTATCTCCACTGCCAATCGCTAGCTTCCTTGTCTTTAATTGAGTTGGACATCTACTTCGCACAAGGTTTGAATTATTGATCAGTGAACGCATTGATACACATCATATGCAGGTTTTCGCTGGCTGGAGAGGACATTAGATTCTATTCTGTGTCATTTTCTACAATCTTGTTCGAATTGGTTATGTCTTCACAAGACACTCCACTAACCTTCCATTCGACCATCGTATTGTTTCAATTCTACCTCAGGAATGGAAAGCTGTTCAAATCTGCAGGCAATCTGACAATGTTCATCTCAGAGACATCATCATCTTCTCTCTCAGTGAATACAGGTGCAGTGGAAGATGAGGCGAGAACATTGACAACCTGTTTCACTTTATAGATGCCACTCTAAACTAGACTTTCTATGTGATATAAGCCTATAGCAATCAGGGATCTGAATGGCCACATGTTCCATTTTTAATGCCACATGGGAATAATGATGCTCTGTACTCAAGCACCAACCCCCCCCCCCCCGCACCCCACACACACACCCCAACTCCCCCCAATCAATCAGTCTGACAGCGCGACTCCAAGCCATTGGAGAGAAAAATATGAAGAAATCAATACATTGACGATGAACCCTAAAATAGCTACCCTGTGCTTTACCATCATGGTTAAACCATGTTTGGAAGTGTTTGGAGGTGCTCTGACGGGGAGAATGGAATAGTACAAGGTGTCCGCCAATTATCACCTGCAGGCCGGATGTTAATCTTAGGGGATTTCTCTCTCTCTCTCCGGGCAGCAGAGGAAGTAGTGGTTCAGGCACTGCAGTAGACTGCTACCCTCAGCGCCCGGGTCCTTCCTGCTGATATTCCCTACCCATCCCTCTGTGGACTCTATAATCAGCGGTCCCACGCACTGGTCCTATCAGCTACCCTGGGTTTATCTACAGGTTTACCCCATAAAGAAACTAGAGGAAGTGGGGGGTGGGGGTGGGAAAGAGTGGGCGTGAAAAGTAGAAGAGAAAAATGGAGGTGGGGATGAGGAAAGAGAAGACGGGAGATAAAGAGAGGGGGAGTGTCGGAGGGAGAGTGGATTAAAAGGGGGGAAGGGGTAGGAGAGGAGAGGCACCACACTGACAGCAGGAGCACATCACCCAACCCCCTCTGACACTACTAATCCTCCCCTCTGTTTAATAAAACATAACCCCCTTCCAACAATCGATAGAGTACCCAGAGTCCCTGAGATGCCACACACACACACACACACACACACACACACACACACACACACACACACAGAAAGAAAAAGAGAGAGTGTTGAGGCCTGTTTTACATTCCACCCTATCCCCGGGTTAAGAGGAGAGGAAATGTGAGCAAAGGCATTCTGAAATACTTAATATCCTTTACTTTTTCTCTATTTTCTTACTGGAGTGGATCATCATTAACCAGCCTCCCCGGTTTACAATTGCTCCTCATTTTGATTTGGTGATTGTTAAAGTCGGAAGAAAACTGGTATCGCTGTCACCATACCTGAGAGCTCATCCTTTAACACTGATCCTAGAGAATGCTATTCTTAGTCATTTCAGAGAAATCTATGCTTGAGCAGATTTTCAGCCCAAGTCATTTTCAATCCCCCGTAAAGATAACCTCAATTACTTACGCTCCTTGCACAACCTAGGGTGCACACATCTCCACACATAGACTGCTGTTGTGTGATGCCGTACTGTCAATGAGAGAGAAGGAGATCAATGCATGGGGCCTCTGCACTGTCTACTATTGTCAAAGGGCAGTGCACAGAGGACCAGGGTGTCACTGTCTTTGCATAGGACATAGAGGGCTGAACTGAGCCATTGATACCCTCCGATATCCACAACGCCTGGGGAAACCTGTAAACAACCCGCCCTGCCCACTCCCTATATCGGTCTCTCTATCTTTCTCTCTCTGTTCCTCTATTTCTCTCTCTCCTTCTCTCCCTCTCTCACGTGCACACATACACCCACATGCACATCAACAACGGAAGACAGAGAACAGGATTTAAGTAAAGATTTGGCCTGACTAGACAAGATCACAAGAGAATGATTTGTGTGTCCTCCATTTTAAAGACAGGTCAACGCTGAGCCACAGTATAGTCCGTTCTGTTCTACAATAAGCACCTTTAAAAAAGTAGAACTGGATTATTAAATTGCCTAAAAAGAATGCCTTTCGATTATGTTATGGATTCATATGTACAGTATATGTTGGGTTAAATGGAGACGCTCCATAATTCATGTACTATGTATTATGGAGATAGTTATGATAATAGTAACCTACAGTAACATGTTCTCGAAAGGTTAAGAGTTTGCGGGTACGAATGTTCCTTTATACAGAAACAATTTAAATGGCATCGGTTTTTACAGAGAACTGTGTCGACCTTTTAGCTGTGGATTAGATCAACTGTGGAGAACTACATTGAACCAGTCAACCTGAAATGTAAAATCCAGTCAAAAGCCATGCTCACATTTTCACTGTTATAATAAACAGAATGAATGAATCCAAAATGATGAGTACTTCAGGGTTTAAATCAAGTATAGGCTGAGGCTTTCACTCTCTCTCTCTCTCTCTCTCTCTCTCTCTCTGTGTCTCGATGTTGGACCTACAAGGACAGAAAATAAATGATTAAATCAAGGGATTATGGATTTTGATGTATCAGCCCACCATTGGGTACGGTCATGGTGAAAACCCATCACCTGGGTATCCACCAAACCCAGAGGGTGTAAAGCTCTCTCGTTGACAAACAGGCCTGTCTTTATTGAAGACAGAGATTGATTACCGTCTCAAGGGAGCTATGAGCAATAAAGTTATTTCTAATTGAAACTTCAAAGAGGAACACAACCCCCCCACAGGACCTGTGCCCTCCGCTCGCACACACACACACACACACACACACACACACACACACACACATCCCTCACACAGTGACAATGACTACAAAAAAGCATATCGCATGAACAATGCACACCCTCGCCTGACGGACTCTCTGACATGGGAAGCTAGCCTTCCTCTTTTTTCTATATCTTCCTTCCCATCCTCTCTCGAAATTTCACTCTCTATCCCACCTCTCCCCTTTTTTTGTCTTTATTTCTTCCACACAGGGTGATCTCCTCCATGCTGAGGAGGAGGGTGTTCGCCTGTCTTGACCGGGCTAAACTCCTTAATCCCTGTGTGTGAGACCCTTCATGGTCATTAGTGAGAGGGAGGGCTGAGCGGTCGTTTCCCACCAACCATCAGGAGATCAAATGCCTCAAAAAACCCTCCAGGAGCAAAAAAGCACAGGCCGCCCGGCTGACAGTTTTAATGTTTTAATGTAGAATTACCCCCGAGGCACTTTACGTAACGGTATTGAAGACGCACACACGCTTGATGACATGTGCAATGTGCACAAGCAATGCATATATATTGACATTCATCGGCCTACCCACTCTGTCTCACAAGCACACAGCGAATATACTACAGTGCCTTGCAAAAGTATTCACCCTCCTTGGCGTTTTTCCTATTTTGTTGCATTACAACCTGTAATTTAAACTGATTTTTATTTGGATTTTATGTAATGAACATACACAAAATAGTCCAAATTGGTGAAGTGAAATTGAAAAAAATAAGTTGTGTAAAAAAAAATATTTAAAAATTAAAAAAATTGAAAAGTGATGCGAACATATGTATTCACCCCCTTTGCTATGAAGCACCCTAGATAAGATCTAGTGCAACCAATTACCTTCATAAGTCACATAATTAGTTAAATAAAGTCCACCTGTGTGCAATCTAAGTTTCACATGATCTCAGTGTATATATATATATATACATATATATATATATATATATATATATATATATATATATATATATATATATATTACACACACACACTGAGATCATGTGACAGATCATGTGAAACTTAGATATATATATATAAACTTAGATCATGTGAAACTTAGATATATATATATATATATATATATATACACACACACACACCTGTTATGGAAGGCCCCAGAGTCAACACCACTAAGCAAGGGGGACCACCAAGCAAGTGGCACCATGAAGTCCAAGGAACTCTCCAAACAGGTCAGGGGCAAAGTTGTGGAGAAGTACAGATCAGGGTTGGGTTATAAAAAATATCTGAAACTTTGAACATCCCACAGAGCACCATTAAATCCATTATTAAAAAATGGAAAGAAAGCACTAAAAAAAACCTGCCATGAGTGGGCCGCCCACCAAAACTCACGGACCAGGCAAGGAGGGCATTAATCAGAGAGGCAACAAAGAGACCAAAGATTACCCTGAAGGGGCTGCAAAGCTCCACAGCGGAGATAGGAGTATCTGTCCATAAGACCACTTTAAGCCGTTCACTACACAGAGCTGGGCTTTACGCAAGAGTGGCCAGAAAAAAGCCATTGGTTAAAGAAAAAAATAAGCAAACATGTTTAGTGTTCGCCAAAAGGCATGTTGGAGACTCCCCAAACATATGGAAGAAGGTACTCTGGTCAGATGAGACTATAATTGAGCTTTTCGCCATCACGGAACATGCTATGTCTGGAGCAAACCCAAACACCCCGAGAAATCCATCCCCACAGTGAAGCATGGTGGTGGCAGCATCATGCTGAGGGGATGTTTATCATCGGTAGGGACTGGGAAACTGGTCAGACTTGAAGGAATGATGGATGACGCTAAATACAGGGAAATTCTTGAGGGAAACCTGTTTCAAGCGAATTGAGACTGGGACGGAGGTTCACCTTCCAGCAGGACAATGACCCTAAGCATTCGAGTGGTTTAAAGGGAAACATTTAAAGGGCTTGGAATGACCTAGTCAAAGCCCAGACCTCAATCCAATTGAGAATCTGTGGTATGACTTAAAGATTGCTGTACACCAGCGGAAACCATCCAACTTGAAGGAGCTGGAGCAGTTTTGCCTTGAAGAATGGGCAAAAATCCCAGTGGCTAGATGTGCCAAGCTTATGGAGACATACCCCAAGAGACATGCAGTTGTAATTGCTGCAAAAGGTGGCTGGCTCTACAATGTATTGGCTGGAGGATTGAATAGTTATGCATGCTCAAGTTTTTTTGTTTTATTTCTTGTTTGTTTCACAATAAAAATATGTTGCTTGTTGGCCCAACGCTCTATTAAGACACGTTATGTTGGGGTTTCCTTTGGGGGGGAAGGGTGAATAGTTCTGCACTCTCAAGTTTTCCGTTTTTTTGTCTTATTTCTTGTTTGTTTCACAATAAAACATATTTTCCATCTTCAAAGTGGTAGGCATGTTGTGTAAATCAAATGATACAAGCCCCCCCCAAAAAAAATATATTTTAATTACAGGTTATAAGGCAACAAAATAGGAAAAATGCCAAGATGGGTGAATACTTTCGCAAGCCACTGTATATTCACCTCAGGACCTCCTTGGCTATTAGCCGCTGTACATTTCTGGCTGTTTGACAATGATCAAACTCAGGACACTGAGAACAGTTCATCAGCGATTGGTTTGGAGCCAAGAGCAAAGAGGCAGCGCAAATGGGTCCTTAGGGAATTAGCAAAGCAGAACAATCGATTTCAACGACAGGCTAGAAGTACCAAAATATCAGTGTGTCCTTCTCTAACCCTAGCTTCATCTCAAACAAAGAACTGCTTCCTTGACTGGGGAACAGATAACAGATAACACCATTTGCTTTCTGGTGCTTGTGATTGTCCAGCGTTTCAAGAAATACAGTACAGTAGGTGTGACGTAGGCCTACTGTATACTTACCATTCTGAAGACATGCTACAATACCTTTCAATTGTGAACTCACATTACGATCATATTATTAGATATGTTAAAATTGTATACTGGAATCTCGGTTTGCCTTATCCTTTACAATGGCTATCATAACCATCAATACCCCACCGTTTTCTCTTGTCCATGTATTCCGACACAAGAAATGTTTACGGAGACCACTGAAGATTATATTGATTGACAATCACAGCAGTGAGTTAGGAGACTATTCATAATAACATGTGATAATCCTCAGAATAAACGCACAAATAATAAAAGAGACTGGACGGAATTACATCATACTCCTTTGCCATGATTCTCATTCCAAAGCACTTTGGTGAATTGTTAAGCTACAGCTGCTTAAGAAGAGAACAATTAGCGTCAGGCTGTATTTCACTCTTCCTTTCTGACATGAGCTATTATCGCACATCAATTTAGCACTTAAGATAAACAAGGACAAATTTGAGAGAAAAAACATTGTAACTCAAACAATAGCAAAATAACAAGGGGAGGGGATCTGTTTCTACAGTGTAAAGGATCTGCCTATGTGGCGAGAATCGCGATAAGCAAAGTTGTTTTTTTATTTGTTGAAAAGCCTACTGTTTGAAAAGGGAATTATACACACTTTGAACAATGGATTGTGATGAGCAACTTCAGTGCTTCCGTCTTCTTAGGCCTAAGCATTGTTTTTCTAGCGCTTGGCTTCGATGCTGGAAAAACAGGCCCTTATTAGAACCTGCTGCATAGCATGAAATATGAACAGTCGACTATGAAAGTGTAAAAGGGAGACTATCTCTGAGGATAATTTTTTCACGTTAACAATTGATACAATTTACTATACAGTGGCTTCATAAAGTATTCCTACCCCTTGACCTATTCCACATTTGGTTGTATTACAGCCTGAATTCAAAATGTATTAAATCTATTACATGAAATGAAATATACATGAAAATGTTTTTTTTAGACATTTGATCTAATTTCTTGAAAATGAAATACAGAAATATCCCATTTATATAAGTATTCACAACCCTGAGTCGATACGTTGTAGAAGCACACTGGAAGTGATTACAGCTGTGAGTCTTTCTGGGTAAGTCTCGAAGAGCTTTCCACACTTGGATTGTGCAAGATTTGCCCATTATTATTTTCAGAATTCTTCACGCTAACCATCATCAGGTCTTGCCATAGATCTTCAAGCAGATTTATGTCAAAACTGTAAAATTAATATTCACTGTCTTCTTGGTAAGCAAGTATAGATTTGGCCTTATGTTTTAGGTTATTATCCTGCTGAAAGGTGAATTCATCTCCCAGTGTCTGGTGGAAAGCAGACTAAACTAGGTTTTCCTCTAAGATTTTGCTTGTGCTTAGCTCCATTCTGTTTCTTATTTATCCTGAAAAACTCCCCAATACTTAACAATTACACGCATACCCATAACATGATGCAGCCACCACTATGCTTGAAAATATACAGAGTGGTACTCCGTTATGTGCTATATTGGATTCGCTCCAAACATAACACTTTGTATTCAGGACAAAAAGTGAATTGCTTTGCCACATTTGAAGCAGTATTACTTTAGTGCCTAGATGCAAACGTGATGCCAGATTCTTTGGTAGGCATTGGAAAACCTCCCTGGTCTTTGTAGTTGAATCTGTGTTTGAAATTCACTGCTCGACTGAGGGACCTTACAGATAATTGTATGTGTGGGTTACAGAGACGAGGTAGTCATTCAAAAATCACGTTAAACATTATTATTGCACACAAAATTATTCCATGAAACTTATTATGTGAATTGTTTAGCACGTTCTACTCCTGAACTTATTTAGCCTTGCCATAACAAAGGGGTTGAATACATATTGACTCAATGCATTTCAGTTTTTCATCTGATGTTGTACTACAGTGACCCCCGAGTTGGGGTTTCTGGGGCAAAAAGAAAACATACACTAGCCACTGGCTGCTGACCTCGACGGAGGTCAGTAACCGTACCTCGATGGATGAAACGTGGAAGTCGCCAGACTACAGAGCACCAGATGACATGCTGGGTGCAACTATGTGCAATTTTCCTAAATTACATAGAGAAGAATATCCTCCATGTATTTTTAGAGAAATTAATGGTAAGACACTTTCCTGGTCTACCTGTTTTCACTAGAGCAGTGTAATATTCAGTGATTTCATCACAAACATCAAACAATATAGTCTTCAACCACATAAGATTCCTCTCCGAATTGGAAGCCAATACTATGATCAGGGGCATAACCTCCAATCGTCAGCTCTACCAGGTTCAAGAGGTCATGTCTCTATTCCCTCTAGTCTATAGGGTCATGATGACTTGGATATCATGGTAGCAATGTGTATTAGAATACACTCACATTGCTTAGGTTGGAATTTCCTCTGTATATACACAAGCAACATAGTCCCATTTGAATATGTCAAAATGGTGTCATTTAACTGAACTAACACGTTACTTGAAGTGACATATTACTTTTATGTAACTATGGTGACATACTTTTGGTCATGTAGGGTATGTGGACACCAGCTTGTCGAACATCTCATTCCAAAATCATGGGCAATAATATGGAGTTGGTCCCCCCTTTGCTGCTATACCAGCCTCCTCTCATCTCGGAAGGCTTTCCACTAGATGGTAGAACATTGCTGCAGAGACTTGCTTCCATTCAGCCACAAGTGCATTAGTGAGTTCGGGCACTGATGTTGGACGATTAGGCCTGGCTTGCAGTTGGTGTTCCAATTCATCCCAAAAGTGTTCGATGAGGTTGAATTCAGGGCTTTGTGCAGGCCAGTTAAGTTCTTCCACCCCGATCTCGACAAACACTTTCTGTATGGACCTCACTTTGTGCACGGGGGCATTGTCCTGCTGAAACAGGAAAGGGCCTTCCCCAAACTGTGCCACAAAGTTGGAAGCACAGAATTGTCTAGAATGTCATTGTATGCCGTAGCGTTAAGATTTCCCTTCACTGGAACTAAGGGGCCTAGCCTGAACCATGAAAAACAGCCCCAGACCATTATTCCTCCTGCACCAAACGTTACAGTTGGCACTATGCATTGGGGCAGGTTACGTTCTCCTGGCATCCGGGAAACACAGATTTGTCCATTGGACTGCCAGATGTTGAAGCGGGATTCATCACTCCAGAGAACGCGTTCCCACTGCTCCAGAGTCCAATGGTGGCGAGCTTTACATCACTCCAGCCGACGCTTGGCATTGCACATGTAATCTTAGGCTTGTGTGCGACTGCTCGACCATGGAAACCCAATTCATGAAGCTACTGACAAACAGATCTTGTGCTGACGTTGCTTCCAGAGGTGGTTTGGAACTTGGTAATGAGGGTTTTTATGCGCTAAACACTTCAGCACTCAGTGGTCCCGTTCTGTAAGCTTGTGTGGCCTACCACTTCACGGCTGAGCCGTTGTTGCTCCTAGACGTTTCCACTTCACAATAACAGCACTTACAGTTAATCGGGGAAGCTATAGCAGGGAAATAAATTGATAAACTGACTTGTGGCAAGGTGGCATCCTATGACGGTGCCACGTTGAAAGTTACTGAGCACTTCAGTAAGGCCATTCTACTGCCAATGTTTGTCAATGCAGACTGCATGTCTGTGTGCTCGATTTCATACACCTGTCAACAACGGGTGTGGCTTAAATAGCTCAATCCACACATTTTTAGTGGTGTACACATACTTTTATATATACAGTGCCTTGCGAAAGTATTCGGCCCCCTTGAACTTTGCGACCTTTTGCCACATTTCAGGCTTCAAACATAAAGATATAAAACTGTATTTTTTTGTGAAGAATCAACAACAAGTGGGACACAATCATGAAGTGGAACGACATTTATTGGATATTTCAAACGTTTTTTAACAAATCAAAAACGGAAAAATTGGGCGTGCAAAATTATTCAGCCCCTTTACTTTCAGTGCAGCAAACTCTCTCCAGAAGTTCAGTGAGGATCTCTGAATGATCCAATGTTGACCTAAATGACTAATGATGATAAATACAATCCACCTGTGTGTAATCAAGTCTCCGTATAAATGCACCTGCACTGTGATAGTCTCAGAGGTCCGTTAAAAGCGCAGAGAGCATCATGAAGAACAAGGAACACACCAGGCAGGTCCGAGATACTGTTGTGAAGAAGTTTAAAGCCGGATTTGGATACAAAAAGATTTCCCAAGCTTTAAACATCCCAAGGAGCACTGTGCAAGCGATAATATTAAAATGGAAGGAGTATCAGACCACTGCAAATCTACCAAGACCTGGCCGTCCCTCTAAACTTTCAGCTCATACAAGGAGAAGACTGATCAGAGATGCAGCCCATGATCACTCTGGATGAACTGCAGAGATCTACAGCTGAGGTGGGAGACTCTGTCCATAGGACAACAATCAGTCGTATATTGCACAAATCTGGCCTTTATGGAAGAGTGGCAAGACGAAAGCCATTTCTTAAAGATTTCCATAAAAAGTGTAGTTTAAAGTTTGCCACAAGCCACCTGGGAGACACACAAAACATATGGAAGAAGGTGCTCTGGTCAGATGAAACCAAAATTGAACTTTTTGGCAACAATGCAAAACGTTATGTTTGGCGTAAAAGCAACACAGCTGAACACACCATCCCCACTGTCAAACATGGTGGTGGCAGCATCATGGTTTGGGCCTGCTTTTCTTCAGCAGGGACAGGGAAGATGGTTAAAATTGATGGGAAGATGGATGGAGCCAAATACAGGACCATTCTGGAAGAAAACCTGATGGAGTCTGCAAAATACTTGAGACTGGGACGGAGATTTGTCTTCCAACAAGACAATGATCCAAAACCTCACTGAACTCGAGCTGTTTTGCAAGGAGGAATGGGAAAAAAATTCAGTCTCTCGATGTGCAAAACTGATAGAGACATACCCCAAGCGACTTACAGCTGTAATCGCAGCAAAAGGTGGCGCTACAAAGTATTAACTTAAGGGGGCTGAATAATTTTGCACGCCCAATTTTTCAGTTTTTGATTTGTTAAAAAAGTTTGAAATATCCAATAAATGTCGTTCCACTTCATGATTGTGTCCCACTTGTTGTTGATTCTTCACAAAAAAATACAGTTTTATATCTTTATGTTTGAAGCCTGAAATGTGGCAAAAGGTTGCAAAGTTCAAGGGGGCCGAATACTTTCGCAAGGCTTGCCATAAAAAAGGGGTTAAATACTGATTGACTTAAGACATTCACACTTTTACTTTTTAATTCATTTGAAAACATTTCTAAAAAGATAATTCCACTTTGACATTCTGGGGTATTGTGTGTAGGCCCGTGACACAAAATCTCAATTTAATCCATTTTAAATTCAGGGTTTAACACAAAAAAATGTGAATACTTTCCAAAGGAACTGTAGATTTGGGGGAGTAACTGAACGAGACTGCCACACATATCAAAGAACTTCAGATTCTGTGCTCGCAGAAAATTGTACATTCAAATATGCCAAACATCTCAACATATGGCCTCTTATTTTCCAACGTGGTTCAGAGCTTTTCGTATTATTCTGTACGTAAATCAGAGACACTCCATTTAGTATGATACGTTATGTTTTATATTGGTATGTATTAACTTGTGGATGTTCATTATCCATTTCATATGATATTTTATGAATTACAATTCGTACGATATCTTACGAATTACAATTTGTTGTGGCTTATGCTAAGTGGCTAGGTGGCTAATGCTAACATTAGCTAGCTGGATAACGTTAGCTCAGCAGGGGTTAAAATGAGGGGTTAGAATTAAGGTTAGGGTTAGGAGTTAGGTTAAAGGGTTATGGTTAGGGGAAGGGTTAGCTATCATGCTAGGTAGTTTCAAAGTAGCTAAAAAGTAGTTGCAAAGTTGCTAACCCGCAGCCTTTACAATAATATTACATTATTTAGATACTTTTAATAATACAAATATTTTAAACACTGCTTAGTAATCAATAACCACTGGTTCTAGTATGTCGTTAACACTACAAGAAGTTGAGTTGGGGCTGCTTTTTTCATGATTTGACCTATTGCTATGCCTGCATAGCACCCAAACTATTAGCAAGATAAAGGACATAGCTGTTTTCTTTTTATTCTTCACATAAAAAGCAATTCTCAGGTGGAGGTTCTTGTGCTGAAATGGCTGTGATATTACAGAGCAGAACGTTATTTTATCTGCCTGGGATGAGGTCACAAAAAATGTGTGTCAACATGCTCCATGATTATAACATCACATAACATCAATATGACCCCTTGACTTTCTCCACATTTTGTTACGTTACAGCCATATTCTAAAATTGATTCAATTGTTTATTTCCCTCATCAACCTATACACAATACCCCATAATGAAAAAGCTAAATCTGGTTTTTAGAAATGTTGGCAAACATAAAACTGAACTATCACATTTCCATAAGTATTCAGACCCTATACTCGGCACTTTGTTGAAGCACCTTTGGCAGCAATTACAGCCTTGAGTCTTCTTGGGTATGACGCTACAAGCTTGGCACACCTGTATTTGGGGAGTTTCTCCCATTCTTCTCTGCAGATCCTCTCAAGCTCTCTCAGGTTGGATGGGGATCGTTGCTGCACAGCTATTTTCAGGTCTCTCCAGAGATGTTCTATCGGGTTCAAGTCCAGGCTCTGGCTGGGCCACTCAAGGACATTCAGAGACTTGTCCCGAAGCAACTTCTGCATTGTCTTGGCTGTGTGCATAGGGTCATTGTCCTGTTAGAAGGTGAGCATTCACCCCAGTCTGAGGTCCTGACCACTCTGGAGCATGTTTTCATCAAGTACTTTGCGTGGTTCATCTCTCCCTTGATCCTGACTAGTCTCCCAGTCACTGTCGCTGAAAAACGTCCCCACAGCATGCTGCTGCAACCACCATGCTTCACTGTAGGGATGGTGCCAGGTTTCCTCCAGAAGTGACACTTGGCATTCAGGCCAAAGAGTTCAATCTTGGTTTCATAAGACCAGAGAATCTTGTTTCTCATGGTCTGAGAGTCCTATATGAGCATTTTGGCAAACTCCAAGTGGGCTGTCGTGTCTTTTACTGAGGAGTTGTTTCCGTCTGGCCACTCTACCATAAAGGCCTGATTGGCGGAGAGCTGCAGAGATGGTTGTCCTTCTGGAAGGTTCTCCCATCTCCACGGAGGAACTCTGGAGCTCTATCAGAGTGACCATTGGGTTATTGGTCACCTCCCTGACCAAGGCCCTTCTCCATTGCTCGATTGCTCAGTTTGGCCGGGCGGCCAGCTCCAGAAAGAGTCTCGGTGGTTCTAATAAGTGGAGGCCACTGTATTCTTGGGGACCTTCAATGCTGCAGAAATGTTTTGATACCCTTCCCCAGATCTGTGCCTCGACACAATCATGTCTCGGAGTTCTATGGACAATTCCTTTGACCTCATGGCTTGTTTTTTTGCTCTGACATGCACTGTCAACTGTGGGACCTTATATAGACAGGTGTGTGCCTTTCCAAATCATGTCCAATCAGCTGACTTTCCCACAGGTGAACTCCACTCGAGTTGTAGAAACATCTCAAGGATGATCGATGGAAACAGGATGCACCTGAGCTCAATTTCGAGTCTCGTAGCAAAGGGTCTGAGTAGTTACGTAAATAAGGTATTTCTGTTTAGAAACATTTCTAGAAACCTGTTTTTGCTTTGTCATTATGGGGGTATTGTGTGTAGATTGATGAGCAAATTGTTTAATTAAAACCATTTTAGAGCAAGGCTGTAATGTAACAAAATGTGGAAAGAGTCAAGGGGTCAGAAGACTTTCCGAATGCATTGTTTACATCTACCTACTGTATATTTCCAGTGTGTTGGCCAATGCAGAACCATAACAAATATGTATTCTATATACTGGGCCAATGTTGTTGAAAACATTAGAGCTGCATATTAGATGTATTATGTTCATGCTGAAGTTTGACAGTTACATTAAAAGTAAAGCAGCATAGGGATTTCTGAATAGCTGTTTTGATTGCGTTGTTCTCCACCACCAACACATCAGCTACCTGTCTATCTTCTCTTCTACCCACAGTATATACAGTAGCTGCCATGACTGAAACTCTCACATTCACACCTTGGTTTTCCAACACAGAGGTCAGCAGCTGTGTTACTTTTACAATTACACCTCACACTTTGCTGAACTCACACAATTATTCATGGAAAGAACCACAAAGTGCTTGAATTAATTTGCCCTCTGTGAGCTATATATCAATATATACCTAGCACCGAGCACATAGGTATAGATGCATTATAATCAAATGGCATATGTCTGCATAAGCCTAGGGGTACATTTGAGCTTATCTGAGAAAATGTGAATATGCGACTAGATTTTGCATCCGAGTTTAAAATGTAACATCGATATGCAACTGGAATAATGTCTGTGTGAAGTATATGGATTTATGTAATGCCTGTGGGGGTTACTGATGTAAACGTCTAAACAACAGTGTCATGAAAAGTCTTATTTAAAGATTTGTTCAGAGTTAGTAGAAGATAATGGTTAATGTATAGTACGCAGAAGAGTATCTGTCATGGAGGTCCTGAATGAGTACATTTTCAATAAATGTGCTTAATAAAAAATACAATTTACAGGAAACATTTCTGTAAGATTGACTGATAATACAAGGAAAGATTGTCAGAGGCCCCTATACAACCATAAACACAGAGGCTGACTCAAACACACTGTGTGACTGACCTCAAATCCCTGTTGAACTTATATCCGGCTTGTCCTTCTTACTGGAACATCTTTCAAAATAAGCTATTATTGCTGAATACAAAATAATTGTGATGTAGTGCAGCCATGAAAAATGAAACATCCTGGGTATAATCTTGGATTTAACTATCGAGTAAATCCCTCCATGGAGAGTGGTGCAATCTTCATGGGTGCCGTATTAATGTCGGAGAAGCAACTGAAGGATCGGTCAACAATTATTTTCCCTGGAACTATCCATTAAATCATCAGCTTGTTTTTTTAAGAACTACTCTTTAAGCAAGTAATAGCAGAGCTACATTCCATGCACCCTTATGAAACATATTTAGTGAATCTCAGGTAATCAATTAGATACTAAAAGTGCCTCAAGGCTACTTAACCTTCCTGTGCACACCTAAGCTGAGAATGAGCACGCAGCTCTGTTACTTGGAACCCAAGGTGTTAAATATGTATTTAAGAGAGTGCTGCAGATTTTCAGATCTCTCACCTTCCCTCTTTACATAAACCCATGTGTCTATAAATGTGGAGGGGTGTTGGTTAACCCTTTCACTGCCCGTTCATTATGGAACACTATGCAGGCCTGAAAAGGTTATCTCAACGGCCATTGTAATAGTGGTCAATGTTCTTCTCCGATCCCACTGCTGTGACCCCAACAACACGTTTGTCAACAGCGAATTCCACGACAGTGTGGGCTTTGTGTCTCTGGAGCCATTCACGTTCCTACCAATGAGCTGGAGCCATTCCTGTTTGTGCAGAGACATTCCTTTCCTTCCTTGCATATTAATAAGTTCATTCACTACCTCATCAGCAGTCGAGCCTTCCTAACAGCTACATCACAGTGCTCCGCCTCTTCTCCGAGAATCTAATGTCAGTTCAGCCATCCTATAATCATGTCAGCACTGATTAGACCAAATAAGATGGAACTTCACACTCTGTGAAATGTATCTTAAAATGCTATAATTGTATACCTCTTAAAGTACTCCAGTTATTCACATCAGCAGACATGAATGTATTTGTAGAGGCGAGATTGGTATATTTTGCTTTATTTTACCCAGTGCTTAGAGTGGTGAGTACAATCTGACTGCTGGGAATAGAGATCTACTGACATCATAGTAAAGGGAAAGACAAGGCAAAAGGAAGCCAGTAGTAGTTGTTGCATGGGATCTGCTATTGACATCTGCAGCTTTGTACGGACAGATATGAAGTTTAAAGTGTGGGTAAATGTGATGCGTGCGCAATGTGGAAAATGTCCAAACTCATCGATAGTGTCTCAGTATCATCACTTGATTGAAAAACGTACAACATAGAAAGTTATCACTTCTCCTCAGGCTGACGACGAGGCAAAAAAAAGCAGAGGGTATTTCTTGTATCAGACAGGGACGGCCAATCCAAATTTCCCCTCATCGATATGGCCTCTTATTTAATTGTTCTGACAACTGGGTTTAATGACTTGGTTTATGGCCAGTCAGACAGCGTGACTCCACTTAGCCTCGTCCGTAATGGGCCTAATACTGCCATTTCTTTCCCTCTGTCATAGTGGCTGTGCAGCGCCATCCCTCATGGTCTGTCACACAGGGCCAGGCGGGCGAGGGAGGCGAAGCGCTCAGGAGGGGCCACTGAGGACACATAGAGAGGGAACATTGTTTATCCACATTAATTGAGATAGCCGTCTAGTTCAGAGAGAAGGCCAGGCCATTTCAGACCTGTGGGAAAGTTGGAAATGCACTCCAGGCTACATAACACCTGATCCTGCATAACCATCGCACTGGGGACGACATTACCTGCGATACATGTGTAGCCAAAGCAGGACAACATGTCAAGTTTGTCATTGTCTTTTCACATGATGTTCCTCGTTGTCCACCACTGCATTTTGAAAACCATACAAACGAAGGGTGTTTTTTTAAGGAAGAATAATCTAAGAGTAATGTGTGACACATTGTGTAGCTACAATCAAATTCATCTGGCACTGTCCATTGTGCCGCTTGTCTGTGAGAACTTCTTCGAGGTCACTGGATAAACGTTCCACTGTGGGGGATGAGCGGCGGTATCTCCGTATCTCAGGACTTCCTCTCAGAGCCAGCCCCACTGTGTTCACTTTCTTTCATTCAGGGCAGCTTCCCTAGCTGCAAAAGACAGGCCGTCTTCCGATTCAACTTCTTTTCCAGGAAAGGATGAGTCAGCAGAAAAGAGGATGACAGGAGGACTCCACTCCTCTTTTGGTCACCAAAATGAGCTAGACAAATTGGTCGCCAATGGTATCTCATTCAGGATGGAATAATGGTACGAGAGAAGGAAAGATATTAAAACAGCACCGTGTGACAAAGATAGTAACACAACGAAAGGTCTACTGAACAACATGTATAAGATGATTGTACTCTCCCCTCCCAGGCAGGTAGCCTAGTGGTTAGAGCATTGGACTAGTAACCAAAACTAATAACCGACAGGTTGCAAGATCGAATCCCCAAGCCGACGAGGTAAAAATCTGTTGTTCTGTCCCTGAACAAGGCAGTTAACCCACTGTTCCTATGCCGTCATTGAAAATAAAAATTTGTTCTTAACTAACATGCCTAGTCAAATAAAGGTCAAATTAAATATAAATGTTGAGAGACAAAATGAGGGTATTTTATTACCATAAGTGTGTAGGAGGCCAAAGAGGAAATTAATTTTTTCTCGCTGGAACAATCTAGAGATCTACAGATGTAGGATCTTAATTTGAGCCAGTTTGCTACAGCAGGAACATAACCCTGCAGAAACAAGATATGTGAATTAGTATGTGGATTATAATTTATAGACATATTTGTAGGGGTTGATACATTTTTCGTTAGGGTAAATCAAGTCTGACATTTCAGTGGAAATTACAAACTTTAGAAGCCTTTTAAAAACTCAAATACACTACAAGTCTGCATTTCCTGCTTTGCCGGAAAATGATCAGGAAAGAAAGAGTGGTCAAATTAAGATCCTACATCTGTAATATGGTCATTAGTCAATGTGCTAGGCAGATGACCCCACCAGCTGAGCTGTAGTGCATATTACAGCCACCATTTGATCAATAATATTTTCATGATTGTGTTTCCAGGATTCTCTCTCACTCAGAGGGGTGTCCTATTTTGCTAGAATGGTTTGCCTGCGGGTCAACAATCTGTACATCTCTCATCATAAGGGATTTGTCTTCTTAAACCCAACAGTTCGCTCGTTCTGTTCTACCCTGAGTGCGATTCGCTCATGTGTTCAACAGCAGATAAATTAATTAACATAATTAACATTAAAAAAAATAAAAACGTATATTTCTCCTCTTTCAAACACTTAACAAGGGCATGGCTGTAATTAATTGTGCCTGAGGTTGGAGGCTCCAGCGAATCTGAGAGTGTCAATACGGGCCCCAGCCTGTCGTGTAATAAGCTGACATAGTTACGTTTTGTAATTGGCTGGTGCAGTCAAGCGACAAGGGCAGGCCGGATGGAGGCGCTGACCGTGGCAAATTAAAGAGGGTGGTTAAGATTGATCACTGAAAACTCACTACAGTCCTCATAATGACCCAAAAGGATTACTTTATGTCAGGGATAATCAGGAGAAATGCATAATTGCCGCCTTTCATGATATCTGTCTGTACTGTATTTGGATTAGTAAAAAGAAACTGTAAGAAACTATTTATCCACTGGTGACAAAAAAAACAAAAGACACAAAAGGTGTGTCTTCAATGAGTGTTACTTTCACCTTCTGTGCTGTCTCCAATGTCAACTATCTGGATGCAGTGTCTCGCTATACTCTTCCACCAGCTCAACACCAGCAGAATATACTGTGCAGCATAACAGGACAGTGTCTATTGTCAGGATGAAGACATCATTTGAGTCCGTCCCCTCAGGACTCCTCCTGGTATCGACAGCTTGCACAAGCACACTAGTTTCCTCTAATTGGAATAGTGATCTACATATAAACAGGTAACAAATTGCTACAAATGACGTGTTAAGTGTGTGTGCATAATGCAAGGTGGAGTCCTGTTCAAACAAATTGGGCCCAAATAGCTCCTGAAGCACAGATTGTGGCTATTCTCTCCGGGACAAGATGTGAGAAGGAGTGGCCCAATTACTTCAACAGACAGGGAGGGGAGTGATGAGTCTTGGAGGGGGTCACCTGGTGTGCATAATAATGATCTACCGTTCCCACTCTCATGAAGGTGTCCTGGTTCTCTTGCGTTTTGCACACGTTCATTGGCCTTTCGACTTGGAAGAGCTGCCATAGCAAATAACTTCCTTGTCTGACTCTTGGCTCGCTGCTGCGTGACAAACAACGTAATGCATAGAGCGTAATGAGTGTGATTTCTAAGCACAGCTAATTGGCAAACCTGTCTCCCAGTCTCATCATTAGATCCATTATGCAAGTGTATGTGTAGTTAGTTTCTAAGGATGTGGTGGACTTGGGTAGCAAACACTAATCAATGAAGGGTAAGTATTGGAGCGGTCGGTTGTAGGGGCTGTACTTTGTTCTGGCACTCTTTAATTTCCTCAACACCCCATTAAAAAATGATCTGTGTTTTGGTTTCATGTTCAAACCTTTGTGTCATTGATGATGAAATGCCCTGTGATATATATATAGTCATAATCCTGTGCCCTTCAGTCCCTCTTATAAATCTAAATGAGGGAGGGTGGTGTCACCGCGGTTGAAGGAGCTGCGTATATAAAAGAGTAATGATAGTTGTATAAACATGGCCACTTTCTGACATGGGGGTAGCTAAAATGAATCCCCCCCCCCCCCCCCAAAAAAAAAGAAAATGACTATCATCCAGACTGACACTGATGAATCCCACAACATTTGTCACTGAGGCTGAGAGTGTCCTAAAATGTGCACCGTACTTCAGATCAGACATAGTGTTGTGACTATTTAAAACATCATAAATGCCCCTTAAACTAACGGGGTTGTGCACATTCAAAAATGTAATAACTTTATTTTTCCCATGAGGGAACTCCTTGTCTGGGCCCCATTGGCACTACAGAGATCTATGGAGAGGGCTCAGAACATCAGTATGGCATGTGCAAAGAGACAGATTAACCTTGTTTATCCCACCTCTCCCTTCTGTGTGTCGCTATGTGATTCTCTAGAGTGCGTTTAGAATTTATGAAAATTGACTCCACATCTTTACAGCAGATGCTCTCACTTGGCATGGAAAATCTGTTCATTAGTTATTTAATTCAAAAAGCTGGATATACTGGGCTTTTAATTAATCAGAGAAGGATGGATAGAGAGAGAGAGAGAGAGAGAGAGAGAGAGAGAGAGAGAGAGAGAGAGAGAGAGAGAGAGAGAGAGAGAGAGAGAGAGAGAGAGAGAGAGAGAGAGAGAGAGAGAGAGAGAGAGAGAGAGAGAGAGAGAGAGAGAGAGAGAGAGAGAGAGAGAGAGAGAGAGAGAGAGAGAGAGAGAGAGAGAGAGAGAGAGAGAGAGAGAGAGAGAAACACTATCAAGGTATTTTCTCTGTTGAATACCACTGAGATGGCTGGAATTGGAAATATGACCTGTCTCTCCACTATAGGTGGCTTAGTGTACCAGCACCTATGGGGTTAATAGTATGCCTAACACTGGCCACAGCTTGACTAAGCATTAGCAAAAAACAAATGCACCACATTATAGGAGCCCCTGTTATGAGGCAATAAAAGTTCAATCAACACCTAAGCATTTCCCTTCTGTATGTTAAAGCAATACTAGACTGAAGACAGACAAAAAAAACTGGGGAGAAGTCATGAGATTCAAACTAATACACTGTACGTGGCCAATGTAGAGAGTCTTCAACTGCGACAATGACAACCACTGTTGTCATCATCTGAGAATTCTGACTCTTCTAAATCCAGGTAGTAATTAGAGAATGGAGAATGGAGAATCAATTTATTTAGGAATATAGATAATTTCAAGGAGAGGTCGTCATCGTGAGAAGTTTAATTACAATGCTAGAATCGTTCTGGGCCCAAATAGTACATGACTACCATAATAACGCTGTGAGTCAGAGCAGGTAATACTTAATCATCTCTCAACTAAATCATTTCATTCAAAGGAGTGAAAATACGTTTTAGGTTCCTCTAATACACTTTGTCCATCAAAGTAATTCCACTCATCCCTGATCAGAACATACTGTGCTACCTACTTATGAAAAGACTAAACTGAGATACAGCAGATGTATTTAACGATTAACTCATGTTGTGACAGAATTTGAGAAATCATCAAGAATCCCTTTTTCTTAACACAAAAAAAAGTGGTTCTTACAAAAGACAGAGACAGAACCCTCTCCTGAGAGGACGAATGAAGCCCTTAACCTCCAAACACATTGACAGTATGTATCCTTATCCTCTGCATGAGAACTGTGAGCCCAATGGCAAGGGGCTACAGTAGGTGAGGTCAAAATGGGTGAATCTGGGCAAATCCACTGTTTTGGGTTTGTTGTTGTTGTGTTTTGAACTGATTGCTCATAGCATACAGAGTTGGGACCCAGAAAAGATCACTCATGCTGAAAAGTTTCGGCCTCTTTCAGGCTAGTAGAAATTATGGATAGTACCCAGTCCAGTCAATTGATGTTGGACATGTTAATTACCCCAAAGCTGCTTGCTTCAGTCTAAAAAGGAAGCCTAATTGATGCCTGTATACTTTTAACCACAGGTTGGTGGACAGGCTTGTGGTAATGGCTGGAGTGGAATAGGTGCAATGGTATCAAATACATCAAACACATGGTTTCAATGTGTTTAATGCCATTCCATTAGCTCCCTTCCAGCCATTATTATGAGCCGTCCTCCCATCAGCAGCCTCCACTGCTTTTAACACACACTCATCCGAATGCATCAAAACAAGCATACGATTTTCCTTCTTAACTAAAAGCTATTAGTGAGGGCTAGAGTTATAGAAGTCAGTCATGTTCATGAAGCGCTGCATTGAAAAGAAAAGTACAAACAGGGATGTAGAAAGACCTAGTTGGGAACAACAAAGTTTTAAAAAATGAGTCTCCGTATTCTTCTTTTCCTGCTGTACACAGCAACAACTAACTCTTCCATGCTTTTTCAACGGTAAATGCATTGTGGGGCCATTCTTTGAAGTGTTTCTTCTCTCCTGTAAACGTTGCTTTAAAGAAACACCTCTTTGTGCCAGTGAACTAAACATTTTAGATTGTGTTGCTGTTGGAGACGAGCCAGCGAGCCACCAAAGTCAAAGAGACCACGTAAGATAGGCAGAGAATGAAAGGGAAAAGCTGTGTATTTACAACGGATGGCGAATGCTAATTGGGCTGACACTCCATGGGGAATTACAGTTGTTATAGAGCAGAATATACGCCGTAAAAAAAAACAGACATAATTATGACGGTTTGGTCTCAGTTCAGCTTAGGACACATTTCAATTGTTAAGTGCAAAAGGATGCAATATGATTTGGAGTAAATTCTAGAAAGCCCACTGTGGTTCTGGAGATGTTGGCAGAATGGTGCTGCAATTACCGTAGGTGGGTGCTATTATAACAAGCTGGTTCAATACTAACATAATGGTCATACACTCTCCAACTCAGGAAAGTGCAGAGATCTTACGTTGTTGTCACTCATCATAATTACACGCAAATTGAGGTGGATATAATATATAACAGACAAACATGTTGGCATTTTTTTTTGTTCTTCAAGACATCTGCATTTTTGTCAAACAAATGTGGGACAAAACACATCAAAATATCTCTCTGTGTTAATTAGTCCTTTCTCTCAGGGCCTTTTGTAATTGGTCAGTGGAATCAGAAGACTTAACACGCAATACAGGCAATACACAGGAAACACAGGAAATGCAGTTGTTATCTGTATCCTTCTTAGTGTAACTTTAACAGAATATAATAAATATGATCTCAGAGTAATCTTTCAAAGCTGCATATTTTAGACGTTTCGTAGCTGGTGGGCGCTGACAGCTCTTCTCCTGCAGCCTAAAATTCTGGGGGCTGAAACCCCCAGAATCCTCATTAGTCTACGACGACGTCCTGTTGAGAACAGACTGGATCATTCTCGCTGAAGTTTATGTTGGGATAAAGATAATATTTTTTAATCATACCGTACCTTGTGCACAGTTCTGCATCTATGCAGCTACCCCGCCTCACACTCACTTTTAATTTGTCTCCGCAGAGGCTAATCCGTTTATAATTCAAACTTTACCCTAGGCTTAGTTATTGTCGGGTTTGGAACGTAGGCAATGGAATAGAGGGATTCTGAGGGGGGATAAGTGAAGATGGCTGAGCGTTCTCTCTCTCCTTTGGGGAAGGGATACCTTGGGGAGCAAAGGAGAGCGAGCCGGTGAGATTCAGCTCTCATCCTGATAATAGTCACTAGTAGAGGTTTGACAGGTTGCCATCTTCCCTAGCTCTCTCCTCATCATGAGATGACACAGCTTGCCTGCTTCTCCCTTCATCATAGCCCTGGAACTAGGAGGCAGTTACTGCATCTCACCATCTCCTGCTTCAGCACTTTCTCACAAGTAGTGGGTGTTTCAGCCGATATCTCCACAGTGTGTTAAGGCAATTATGTAGATAAAAAAAAACAGATTTCACAACCCGAGGAACTACTTTACCACAGATCATTTTTACACCGCCCGTCCCATTACGGTTTCATTACGTAGAATATAAAACGCAAAGGAAGTGCTAATTTATCGTGGTTTAACCGATGAAAAGATGGTACAGTATGTAAATCGGGGGCTGTGTGTGGTACTTGGTGAAGGGGGAGGAGAGGGGTGAAAACGTGAATATCTAGGCCAGTCGTAATGACTTTTCACTGCAGCAGTAGCACCAAGTTCTTTATGATCTATTTCCACAGATCCACTGGTGCCTTTGTGGACTGGATTTAGTGGACCTAGATTAATGCCTGCTATCCACCTGATCCTTAGCACTGGAGAACCATACCGTGAACAAACCAATTGTTTCACTAAAACTGAATCTAGCACGGCATCCCTAAAGAAAGTAGGGATAAATCAAAAAGGCAGAGGTCAACAAAATTCAGCCCAAGTCTCAGGTTTCATGGTGCCCACAGTGACAAGCGCACTAAACAGAAATATCATGGGAACGTTACAATATAGCCCTATAACCACTATAACCACTCAACAGACACACAGAGACTCACACAGGAACATATGAACAGGGCCTCCAGGGCTGCTGTTGATTATTAGATACACAGTCTAATATGTTCCAACAGGTAGGTCAGCAAAATGCCAGGCCAGGGTTGCTGTACCACTGGGTCACAGCAGGATCAGCACTTCTCTTCCTCCCTCTATTACACACAGCACAGGAGTCCAAGCCTTTGCCAACCTTTACCACAGCACTGAACACTTCTCACACTGTTCTCTCCCCTGTTCCCCTCGATTATGCACACACGTGGGTGTATGAAGTCAGTCGGATAACGTGCGTCTGACTGATGCACCTCCCTGTGCTGTGACGCGGTTGTTCCCATATTGCGGGGGTCTATTGTTCCCGTCTTCAAAGCTGTTGAAGCTTTAGCAAAATGACAACTGTATATCACCACTAAACACACTGGCAAACTTGTTAATGGCAAACTTATTAAGGAATAATGGGGATTATTTTAAAGAATAATACCCTTTACATTTTTCCACATTCTAGAGCCTGCAGGGGAAGAACTATCCATTAAAGAAATAGTGTACTTCAAACACACACACACAGACTGATACAACTCAAGGAAGGCATCACCCCCCCCCCCAAATGTTATTATGTATTAAACAGCTTTAGGTTCCGGCATCTTCTACAGGTTAATCTCTGGGTTCTGGTGTTATTATTGCAGCAGGAGGCATGTTTTCTGTCACTTCATCATTGAAATATGCTAATTTTCCAGCTGATTTGGATTGATCTACATTAATCAAATCAAATTTTATTTGTCACATACACATGGTTAGTAGATGTTAATGCGAGTGTAGCGAAATGCCTATGCTTCTAGTTCCGACAATGTAGTAATAACCAACGAGTAATCTAACCTAACCAAATACCTTATACACACAAGTGTAAGGGCATAAAAAATATGTACATAAAGATATATTAATGAGTGATGGTACAGAACGGCATAGGCAAGATGCAGTAGATGGTATCGAGTACAGTATTTACATATGAGATGAGTAATGTAGGGTATGTAAAAATAAAAGTGGCATTGTTTAAAGTGGCTAGTGAGACATGTATTACATAAAGATGGCAAGATGCAGAAGATGATATAGAGTACAGTATATACATATGAGGTGAGTCATTTAGGGTATGTAAACATTATATTAAGTAGCATTGTTTAAAGTGGCTAGTGATACATTTTTTACATACATTTTCCATTATTAAAGTGGCTGGAGTTGAGTCAGTAAGTTGGCAGCAGCCACCAGATAGAAGCTGTTTCAGTCTCTTGGTCCCTGCTTTGATGCACCTGTACTGACCTCGCCTTCTGGATGATAGCGGGGTGAACAGGCAGTGGCTCGGGTGGTTGTTGTCCTTGATGATCTTTATGGCCTTCCTGTGACATCGGATGGTGTAAGTGTCCTGGAGGGCAGGTAGTTTGCCCCCGATGATGCGTTGTGCAGACCTCACTACCCTCTGGAGAGCCTTACGGTTGTGGGATGAGCAGTTGCCGTACCACGTGGTGATACAGCCCGTCGATGTGGATAGGGGGGTGCTCCCTCTGCTGTTTTCTGAAGTCCACGATCACCTTCTTTGTTTTGTAAACGTTGAGTGTGAGGTTATTTTCCTGACACCACACTCCGAGGGCCCCACCTCCTCCCTGCAGGCCAACTCGTCGTTGTTGGTAATCAAGCCTACCACTGTAGTGTTGTCCGCAAACTTGATGATTGAGTTGGAGGCGTGCATGGCCACGCAGTCGTGGGTGAACAGGGAGTACAGGAGAGGGCTCAGAAGGCACCGTTGTGGGGCCCCAGTGTTGAGGATCAGCGGAGTGGAGATGTTGTTACCTACCCTCACCACCTGGGGGCGGCCCGTCAGGAAGTCCAGTACCCAGTTGCACAGGGCGGGGTCGAGACCCCTGCAGTGAAGGAGAGTCCGCAGGTTTTGGTGGCGGGCAGTGTCAGTGGCACTCAAAGTGAGCAAAGAAGTTATTTAGTCTGTCTGGGAGCAAGACATCCTGGTCCGCGACGGGGCTGGTTTTCTTTTTGTAATCCGTGATTGACTGTAAACCCTGCCACATACCTCTTGTGTCTGAGCCGTTGAATTGCGACTCTACTTTGTCTCTATACTGACGCTTGGCTTGTTTAGCCACTCTACTTTGTCTTGTTACTTTGGGCCTAATCAGCGGGTTATCTATAACCGTTATGTCTGATAGATAAGCGTCCAGTCATCTGGGCTAAGTGACTTAGATGTTTTGAAAACTACAGATAGATTTCCAGTCACAACGCCTTGGTTCAATTCCATCTTGGACACATTGGTTTTGCTGAACAAATCCCTCGGTTTATGCAAATCTGGATGGAAATCTGAAGAGGCACACACTTCAAACCCATAGATGGTCACATTGATAAATAAATGCATATGATACCGTGTGTATAGCGCTTAACTAGATTAGGGAGATTGACATAGAGGCCACAGCTCCTCATATAAGCTGCCTCTAAGCGAACCCATGAATACACAGTGGAAACGCGCATTTAAATAGGTTTCTGAAACCTGGCAGTTATTTCCTGACAGTGCATTTGGAGAACCAAGTGACTAGGAGCAGCACTTAATGCATCTGTTTAAAAGCATAAACTACGGAGAGTACAGTATAAAAATAGATACTACCTAAAAGCTTTAACGTAAGAAGGAATCTGGATGTTGTTGCTTGTTTTTCTACTACTTCTTAAAATAATAGCTTTTTCCTAACATAGGATGTACAGTATTGAGTAAGCCACTTACAATTGCTGCCAGAAGTTCGCCATTCACCTGTTATGGGGATTTTATCAATTTTCTTCGACATCACATCTTCATAACTATGGATGGAGGGAGGGAGTGAGTTCCAACACAACACAATCTGCTACAACCCAAAGACTCTTTGCAAACATAATCATCCCAGAAATGGAGGAAATTGCAGTATGATAATTCTAGAAAATTACTAGTAACACTAGCATATAATAACACACCCAAAGAACTCGCTTTCCATGTGTGTTGGTGCACAAGTCCTTCCCCATAAATGACTGCTTGTGTGTTTGCCAGCCTGCCATGATGTTTTGCAAGGCTGAAGTGGCTTAATTGGACAGCTCCCATGCTGTTCAGCAGTAGGGTGGCTGAGGCACATATCCTGCCTTAGATATGGCTGCTTGTGTGACTGATTACAATTATGGACACTTGTACAGACTCCATTTGTGGATGTACAATCGGAGCCATTTGAGAGCTTAAGGAGGGCCTTCCTCTCCCTGGTCTGCCCTTGAAGAGTTGGTTTGGAAGGCTGGCAATAACAGTCAATTAGGGAGAAGCAGGGGGCTCTACTGAGAAAAGAGGAGGAGGGGAGGAGAGGAGAAGCTGACAGTGAGGAAGGAGAGGAGAGAGAGTGTGAAAAAGAACACCAACGGCACATCTGCAGACTGCATGGCCTGGAGCACATAGTGACATTTTCAGCGAGGCAATCAATATTTCCTCTCGTCAAAACACCATCTCAGCAATTTTTTAGGATTCAATATGATCCAGATGTGATGTGAGGCTGTGAATTCTCACAAAGTGTTGTTTCGTTTGTAGTCTAAAAAGGGTGAATCTGCTATATTTCTTCCTATTTCATTGTTTTATTTATTATATGATATGTGTGTACATGAATACAATGTACATGAATACAATGTCATGAAAAAATACCTTTGATTAATAGTTCCAGATATGTTCACTGGTAAATATGTCTGCACTGCACCTGGAAGAGGCACTCTTCACATTTGGCAATGGAAAAGTTCTATTCATTGTGAGTCACAGCTTAAGCTATTTTCAGTTTCTGTGCAGAAAATGTTTTTCTCCCTCATTTGTTCTTCACCATCCCTAATGGGATTTTCAATTGTTGTCAACTGTTGTTGAGACAGTGACTCAAAATTGAGAACCTAGTGTTTAATGGTCCCCCAAGACACACACTCACACACACACACACACACACACACAACTACTACTACTACCACCACAAACACACACACACACACAATCAACGTGGATTCTGTGAGATAGTTTTGTACACGCCTCTTAGTCAACCCTCAAGCGTTACTTTAGAAGCAGAAGCCACATCTCATCATGTCCCTCAGGTTTTCCACCTTTTGTTCCACTGTTGATTTGGTTTTGTTTTGCGTATCCTGTGATCTCTCCCTCCGTCTCCTTCCAAAGCATACAAGCAGAACGTTTATCACTCAATTCAGCGAGCTCCATATGGTGGATTAGAAGACTGAAATTAGAGATAAGAGCGGAGACAGGAAATGTTGTTTTATGTTTGGAAGACTTGCAATGTCTTGTTCAAGTAAAAAACAAACACCTCTAAGGTGAGTTATTTTGGTTTAAAAAGTAAGGCTTGATCCGGATAAACAACCCATAGGCTTTACTTAAATAAGATCAGTTAAATTCAGTTGGATGAGCTCTCTCTCTGAATTAGGAGCTAAATCCATTAGTTATGAAGATCCTATTAAGGATGAATTATGAATCAATCTAAGGCTAGACATGAAACATTAAAGCTGGCTACCTACTCAGGCTGTACAGTAGTACAGTATGATGCACACGTACTAGCAAACGTGGGGTATTATGTTCACTGAGATTTGCATAGGACCATTTTTTAAATTGTACCTTTATTTAACTAGGCATGTCAGTTAAGAGCAAATTCATATTTACAATGACAGCCTACCCGGGGAACATTGGGTTAACTGCCTTGTTCAGGGGCAGAACAACAGATTTTTACCATGTCAGGGGATTCGATCCAGCAACCTTTCAGTTATTGGCCCAACACTCTAACCACTAGGCTACTTGCCGACTGTTAGGTTACTCGCTTGAAACAAAATGTATTTTCAAGGGTGTTACGAGTCCCCACTAGAATGTGCTATCTCCTGCATTGTATCAGTGATAGGAGACAACGGGAGCCAACCAGAGAACTCAACCCAAAACGTTCTGTGAAATAGCATCTGTCTCCTGGGGCCTTAGATTAAATCCTACCCTTCATCACATCCTCGGATACTAAGACATCATCACCAGCTGGAAATTAGTGAAGCTATAAAGGTCCCAGAGACTATTTACTATCGACCTGCTAATCATGAGGTAATACATGCATGGTGGAAGCACTCTGGCAACAAAACCCCTCTAAGCTTCTGTTTTACTTACAACCACAAAATAGCTCCTTTTCCTGACTCTTCTTAGTTCCGACCAATTGTGAGGATGTTCGCAGGCTAACCGCTAGCTACATTTGACCCTGGACTGAGGTAAAATGAAAGACGATGAGATTAGTGATAATCTGGGTCTAGGACTGCAGCCATAAAAGGAAAGAGCTTGGCTTGACAGATCCCCAACAACCCCCCACCCCCCCCCCCCCCCTTCACCTCCCCCGCACTGATGGCCTTGCAAGGCTAATCCCTCCAAAACGGTGTGGTAAATTAAAGATCTGATAATCACATCATTTTTTCATCATTATTTCAGATCAGACAGTGGGAATTTGTTGAGGCTGTCTGTGCATATGCTACCAACATCACTGAAATAGTGTTGATTGACCTGAGACCGTTCACACGTCTGCAGTATAGGACTGTCACTGTATAGGAGCATATGTTCACATTTTATTCGATACCGCCTTACGGCTGACGATGAGACGGGTGAGGTGAAATCATTAGGGAGTGTTAAAATAGGAAAACAACTTGAAAGGATACTTCATAGACTCTTTGTACATAAGAAATGCGTGACAAAGAGCATCTTGGGAGAAGACACTCAAACTTCCGACATTGCACCTGCACTTTTCATCAATTTTATTTCTCAATCTCCTCAAATTGTGACAGGATTTGTCACACCGTGCTAACATTTTCTTAGCCTCTCTGCAAACCCCATTACATAAAATAGCACAAACGGCCGTAAATGCTTACGCCATAACAAAAAAGCTTTCAAAGGAACTGTTCTCTATGGCCCTGTCACTATTTGATTGAAGTAGGGGACTTGGTCTGTCCCCCTTCTTGGCCTTTGAAATACCCTAGTGTAAAGGAGTACGGGAGCTGGCCAAGTAAATACATTGAAGTGAGCTGAACTGAGGTGATGAATCCCCTGAAATGGCACTGAGGAACAGAACACAGAAAGTGCAGACAAGGGACTAAATTAGAACCCCTGAGCTAAAGACAGAGGACTCCTTGGGGCCTAGTGACACCAACATCCACTCACTGCTGAAATGATATAATGCAGATATTTGCTATAATGCACCATATTTAGCACAAGCTTCAGTCATTTCCATTTGAGGTCCGTGTCATCTAAGTAATGACAGAAGTAATAGGAAAACAAAAACTGTGAAGTGTGTTTAAGTCAGAGTACAGACGCTGCCTATCCTTGTAAAAAAAAAGATGTGGTTCAATGATTAGGTTCAATACTTCCATAGAATTTGTTGCAATTTCAAATTTACAAACACCTCTGGACAGTTTTGCTGGTTTTGGGAAAATTCTACTTGTATCTAGGGTCTGACTAATACTTGACTGCCAGGAGTGACTTTTCTAATTGAGGGGAAGGAACAGTTGTTTTTTGTTACCTATTTATGAGAAATTGAATATGATTTGAGGCCCATTCAATGAAGTGCATCATACAATCCTCTACGGAGTATTCTGTCACAGCTGATAGGATAACCATAGGGCTCTCTAATCCTGTTAACCCTGTTAGAGTGCATGCTGCAAAGCCATGAAAGCACATGACAATGGCAGCCTCAGCAGGCTGCATACACCTCGACTGACAGTCTATGTGAGACTAGGAAGTCATTAGTCTCCTCAGTTTGAGAGGAATGTGCCTGAGACAAAAAAAAAACCATCTATCCCTCGCAACAAAACAAACATTATTCCAGTGAAACATACATTTGTGTTTGAAAACACAAAGAAAAATGATTGCCATTTTCGCCCAGGGATATGGCATTTTGTTTATCCACCTGTTTCTGGTCTAAGGGACACAATCCCTGGCCATTGCAGGCACAGTTGGTTTGCCCTCCCCAACAGCACAAGATGAAGCAACTGAACACATTGGAGCACATGAACATCCATATATTAATGGACCAATTTGTCTTTTAATCAGATCTCAGGAAGCTTCACAGTGTCGAGAACACTTGACTTAATGTACTTTCAGATAGATACCTTGTTTGAATTAAAGGTCCTTGGTTATCAAACCAACAATATTTCTTAGGTTCTGTGTTTTACAGGCGAATTGACAGAGACAAATGCAACCCAAAGTCCTTTGGGGTGAGAATCCATCAAATACAAGCAGCCTGTGAACCATGAGAACGCCAGCGTTCTTTAGCCTATGTGGCTTAAGTGGCTTTGAACACAGGGTGATGTTAAATTAGTCATACCACTTGTGCAAGTCAACATTCTGTAATGTCACCTGTGGTGTGGGGTACTGCCACCAGCAGGGTCTTTTAGAGGGCTGAGGCATGGCAAGGAGGACACTGGGGATTTAGGCAAGACAGCATTGTCTGAAGACTTCCAGGGTACAAAAAAAAAGAGCTTCTCAAGCGGGTCACGAGCAAATTCAGTGTCAAATTTTGACGTGAATCAAAGGTTAGACAGACATCTTTATTTATAGGCTCAAAAATAATTATTGGGAAGCTCTGTATCCAGCAATCCTTCATTCTTAATTAGGCTACTTGCTATGACTGTCAGTTTACAGCAGTCCTACTGCTAGCAATGGTTATCCTCAGCTAGGCTCAGATTCACTATATATTTCCATAATAAAAACCTGGGGCTAAGACCAGGTTAGTGCCAACAAGCCATATGCGGTCCATTAACTACACGTACAGAGTAGTCCTAGTGTAGCTGGACTCATGCTTTCGGTTAGACGTTCACCTTGTGAACAACGACCCTTTATATGTGTATTAGCCCTTGATGCTTATACTTATAAAGAGATCCCATGTGTATATTGGCTTCATCATCTGTGATGGACATGCTCTCCGCATCTCAAGCTCTTTCGACACAGGTCTTAAGAGTTGAGAGTGCAAATGAGCATAGGCTACACACCAACATAAAACAATTGAGTGATGCGTGAATGAATATACTTTTTCATATGTGGAGCTGTTTCATGTTGACTTTGATGTATAAAGGTAGCCTAGAAATCCAACCTGAATCCCTCTACATTGTACTAACGTAGCGTGATTCAGTTTGCTTTTTGAGGCTAGTGAGGGGTTGCTTTTGTCTTCATAAATCTGTCTCCTGAGTATTATAATTCCTATGTAACAATTCACCCATTTTAACTGTAAGAATACTCTGCGTTTCGTTGGCTAATGGAACAATGAAATATTGTCTGATGATGTCTGCGTGCCAGTCAAACAGTGAGCAGACAATATTTCAACTCATTGGCGATTAAAAGTAAACAATAAGACATTTAGGAGAACATTCCCTCTATGTAACTCTTCAATCTGCTTTGAATCCACATGGATGTATACTAGATACCCTGCTGTGGTAACCAACGGTAACCAAAAATAGTACCAATGATGCTATCAAGATAGGAATCTGATTCTTTACTTTGATACTATCGGATCATCTGTGAAGAACAAAACAAAACCTTTCTCAGTGTATAGGATCTTTCAACTTCAAATACTTCTACACCAATGTTGTCTCTTTAAAGAAAGACATTCCTCTTCAATCCTTTTAGCTGTCTTTTGAATGGCTTTAGAAAAAAGCATTTTGTGAAAGTGGATTCCTGATCAGACTATAGCCTCCGTTGGTAAACACTGACTCCGAATGATTGGGAAATTGGGAAAACCCACTTCTTGACCCAAATCCTTAGCAAAGTAAATGTCTCTATAATTGAGTGACTAAGAGCAAAAGCCTGCTGCATGTGGGGAAGCTAAACAGCTCTTGACTAGAGGACTTTAATGTGACACTGACTAATTACATGTCCTGTGCAAAGGGTTCAATTAATCTAATGTGTACTGGAACCTTAAGAAAATAATTAAATGACAAATCCCCTGGACCAACCTGGGTAACATAATTAAGACGATAAATGAATTGTCGGGATGTAATGATTCATTGATACGCATCAGTCTCCGGTTAAAATGTTTAAGATATGAGTGCATTGGTCTGTGGGACACCAAAACTATCTAAATTAAGCATGCATGCATGCATCGGTCAGAAAACCGATTTAAAGGTTAGGAATCGCCGGTTCTACTTACAGGAAGTTACCAAACCACAGAAGAAGATGAAAATGTGGTTTTTGGCGATGAGTTTACGGGATAGCTGCCTCCCGTTGTAGTTTATTGTGATGGTAATGACATTTGTTTTGAAATAATTATTTGGTGGAGGTCACTAGCGACAGTATAGTTAGTCTAACTTTTAGCTAGCTAGCTGCTCCCTAAGATAGCTTGACTTGCTACAAAGTTATAGAAACAAGTTGGGGAAATAGTACCTAATCGAAACATGTTCTACTATCAACTGAAACGATTAATGAAAATGTCATATTTTGTAATCTCCCAAAATAAATGTGATCTTTGGTGAGAGACTAAGCTCTCCTCCATCTTGTCGTTGTGAAACCCTATTCTCCGTCCGGTAGCGGAACGCAATTGCATGAAGTTGACGTACGGCGTAATGAAATACGTCAGGATGTACACGGAGCGTGCACAGTTCACGAGACACAGCTGCTCGTGCCAAAGAGAGGTAGGTCTATCCCTGTTCTAATAGGCTATTTGTACATCTGGCACTTTCAGCATTCATATCCTTGTAAAATGGCTTTCGCAATGTCAAATCAAAGGCTTTATTAGTTGAGTGACAACCATTGCAATTTGCTGCGTCATTGTTACCAAATGTGCTGTAGAAAATTGGGTTTTATGGGTATTATGTAGCCTACCAGAGTGGATGCAACTCACATCAAATCAAACTTTATTTGTCACATGCGCCGAATACAACATGTGTAGACTTTACCATGAAATGCTTACTTACAAGCACTTAACCAACAGTGCAGTTCAAGAAAGAGTTAAGAAAATATTGACCAAATAAACTAAAGTAAAAAATTCTAAAAAGTAACACAATAAAATTACAACAACGAGGCTATATACAGGGGGTACCGGTGCCGAGTCAATGTGCCGTGGTAGTAGTTACTCGAGGTAATTTGTACATGTACTGTAGGTAGGGGTGAAGTGACTATGCATAGATAATAAACAGCTAGTAGCAGCAGTGTCAAATCAAATGGAGGAGGGGGGTGTCAATGTAAATAATCCAGTGGCCATTTGGTTAATTGTTCAGCAGCCTTATGGCTTGGGGGTAGAAGCTGTTAAGGAGCCTTTTGGTCCTTGACTTGGAGCTCCGGTACCGCTTGCCGTGCGGTAGCAGAAAAAAATTGTCCATGACTTGGGTGACTGGAGTCTTTGACAATTTTTTGGCCTTTACTCTGACACCACCTAGTATATAGATCCTGGATGGCAGGAAGCTTGGCCCCAGGGATGTACTGGGTCGTACGCACTACCCTCTGTAGCACCTTGCAGTCAGATGCCGAGCAGTTGCCATACCAGGATGCTCTCGATGGAGCCTGTTCCTGTAGTCCACAGTCAGCTCCTTTGTCATGCTCACATTGAGGGAGAGGTTGTTGTCCTAGCACCACACTGTCAGGTCTCTGACCTCCTCCCTATAGGCGGTCTCATCATTGTCAGTGATCAGGCCTACCACTGTTGTGTTGTCAGCAAACTGAAGGATGGTGTTGGGAGTCGTGTTTGGCCACGCAGTCATGGATGAACAGGGAGTACAGGAGGGGACGAAGCACACAACCCTGATGGGCCCCAGTGTTGAGGATCAGCGTAGCAGACGTGTTGTTGCCTACCCTTACCACCTGGGGGCGGCCCGTCAGTAAGTCCAGGATCCAGTTAAAGAGGGAGGTGTTTAGTCCCAGGGTCTTTAGCTTAGTGATGAGCTTTGTGGGCACTATGGTGTTGAATGCTGAGCTGTAGTCAATGAACAGCATTCTCACATAGATGTTCCTTTTGTCCAGGTGGGAAAGGACAGTGTGGAGTGCGATTGAGATTGCGTCATCTGTGGATCTGTTGGAGCAGTATGTGAATTGGAGTGGGTCTAGAGTATCTGGGAGGATGCTGTTGATGTGAGCCATGACCAGCCTTTCAAAGCACTTCATGGCTACCGACGTGAGGGCTATGGGGCAGTAATCATTTAGGCAAGTTACCTTCACTTCCTTGGGCACAGGGACTATGGTCGACTGCTTGAAACATGCAGTTATTACAGACTCGGTCAGGGAGAGGTTGAAAATGTCAGTGAAGACACTTGCCAGTTGGTCCGCGCATGCTTTGAGTACACCTTCTGATAATCTGTCTTGTCCCACGGCTTTGTGAATGTTGACCTGTTTAAAGGTTTTGCTCACATCGGCTACTGAGAGCATTATCACACAGTCGTCAAGAGCTGGTGCAGCTGGTGCTCTCATGCATGCTTCAGTGTTGCTTGCCTCGAAGCTAGCATAAAAGGCATTTAGCTCGTCTGGTAGGCTCGTGTCAGTGGGCAGCTCGCGGCTGAGTTTCCCTTTGTAGTCCATAATAGTTTGCCGAAGAGCGACAGAGCCGGTGTAGTAGGATTCAATCTTAATCCTGTATTGATGTGTTGCTAGTTTGACGGTTCATCTGAGGTCATAACGGGATTTCTTCTAAGCATCCGGATTAGTGTCCCCCTCCTTTTGCTCAATGCAGAGGTTACCTTTAATCCATGGCTTCTGGTTGGGAAATGTACGTACAGTTTCTGTGTGGATGACGTCGTCGATGCACCTGTTTATGAAGCCGATGACTGAGGTGGTGTGCTCCTCAATGCCATTTGATGAATCCTGGAACACATTCCAGTCTGTGCTAGCAAAACATCCAACTGCTGATTGTGATTCTCAATCATTCAGATTTTATTTAGATTGTTCAGGTTCACCATAAGAAATAGGGGTGCACTCAGCTTAGATAAGTCATCTCAGACAGATCCAGCTCCTGAGCTCCCATCAGCAGTAGATATTAATTTAAAATGGAAAATTCTTATATTCATGCAAAAATATAATATTCCATCAATTTCTTCCTCTAATCAAACTGAATCGTTTCAAACTGTCATTAGAGAAGCACATCCTTAATGAAATGATATTTGAACAAAGCTAACCATTTTGTAGTGTGTACTGTTACAGAGTAATTGGTGTGAACAATTTCAGGTTGCCTACTTTCTGGACTGTTCTCTAGGTTGGATGCTGTTGTGATGATAGAGATTAAGCTTGGCGGTATACCGTATATATATAGCCAAGGGATGTTTTTTTAATACCGTCAATACCATAGAAACCAAGTTTTTCAATAAATTGTCATATTAATATTATTAGGGGCCACCCGAGTGGCGCAGTGGTCTAAAGCACTGCATCGCAGTGCTAGAGATCCTGGTTCGAGTTCAGGCTCTGTTGCAGCCGGCAGTGCGGCTTGGATGGGTTGAAGTGCAACACTATTTGGCTGCTCCTCCCCCATCTTCTTCATGCAGAGCAGGCAGGCCCGTTGCCCTAGCAACTTCACACAGACACAGCATGCACACATGCTGCTTCAGACCCAGTACTGTTCTTCCTTCAGAAAAGCTTGTGTCAAAACTTTGTTCATTTGCCCATTGTCTCTCGTTCACATTCACTTGTAAATGTCCAAACTCACCAAAATGTACATTCGGTCGCTCCTACGTATAACTTCATGAGCTGGAATGCCTGTCTTTGCAATTCGTTTATTTTCATTTACGCTTGTTATCATATTTAGCTAGCAGCCTTCATGGAAATTCGTTATTACTTGTTTTCATTCTGTTGATAGATGCCCAATGGGAATTTTTTGGCACCCCTTTGTGTACTAAGCCGGTAATACCATAAATGCCATGATGAGAGAAGTACAGTGTGGCAATATGAACATCTGGATACTGCCCCACCCTAATAGAGATGTTAATACGGACAGTGATTTCGACACAGCACCAAGCTGAAAGGAGCTCAGGGAATTCTGGGAAGCTGAGAGAGACTTTGAGGACAGAGAAAACAAACTTGTCCTAAGCCAGATAAATATCTAACTGTAAAGCTACAAACTGCCCCGGTAACCTCTGAACTCTTAGCTTGCTTCAGGATGCCTTCAGAGTAGACATCCATCCAGATGAGATGAAATTAACACGAAGATCGGCCAGCCTCGTCGAAAACAATAGCATCTTCGCAATCACAACCACGCAACGTGCCCTGCCTTCGACAGATTCAACTCCAGTTCAGCATGCGACACAGACAGAAGGCTCTCAGATGGTTCACAGACAGAAGGCTCTCAGATGGTTCACAGACAGAAGGCTCTCAGATGGTTCACAGACAGAAGGCTCTCAGATGGTTCACAGACAGAAGGCTCTCAGAATTATCTCAACCGCCGACGGAACTTAAAATTGGGGAAACGTCTGACCAAACACCCCCACCCCCTCCCTCCCTTCAACCTCATTCTCCAAAACAAAATGGGACAGACAGTTAATGACGAAGCTGGCAGCCGCACAGCTTTTCAACTGTAACCGCATCATGGGTGAAAATGAAATTGATTTGAAAATCCTGGTCCTGCCAGGGCAGAAGCAGAGAGGATTATGTGGTGATTGTACTAATGCTGTGTGTCCCCGGTCACCCTGGCTTTGAATCAGGTCAGTACCCCATCAGAGCAGCGCTGGACAGCACCGTGAGAGATGCTAAAAGGCCGGGAGAGGCTATAAACTGTAAAAAACCTGCACTCAGTCGGATGACTTGTTGAGCGATAGGGACCCTCCGGGGGCAAAACATGTGAAATTGTGTAGCACAGTTTTTCTCCTTATGAAATTCCAGCCAATGTTTTTTCCCCATTTAAAATGTGACAACGCTTGTGATATGGTTGTGGAATGTATAAGCATAGTAATAGTTGTAAAACATTACTATTTGTTATTTATGCTAAATACTTCTACAACAGGATTAGGAAATAATAGGAACACATTACCCATTTGACCTATCCAAAGTATTAGAATTCAAATTTTTCAAAACAGGACGCGAGAGCCATACATGTCTCATAACTTTTCATATTTCCAGAACAGATTTGGTTTTGTTTCCATCCTCTATGCCATGCCAATGATGTCCTCTGAGGGTCACTTGCCAAGGATTCCTGGTAGAGCTTTAAGCTCCTATGAACATTACAGTACTGGAGATGAACACTTAGAGTAAGTGCCCTCCTTCCGAGTATGCTAACGAACTACTTATCAATAACTGCTCTTCCAAATTGATAATCCATGTTTGGAGTCAATGACTTGGCAATTGTTAGAGGTAATAAGGGGGGGGATTTATACGGTCATAACAACACAACCACATTACTCTAATAGATTTAATGGAACTTTTGGACTTGAAAAAAAAATTGCCCAAGAAAAATGTACACACAGATAACAGACAGGATAATCAGTCTGGTATATGATCAATGTGCAGTTCTTAAAGAGAACAATGAAAATGCATTTTCTATACTGGTGTTATGCAAATGAGCATAATCTCTTAACTGTGAGGTTTTGTATTTTGTATTGTATAGTCAACAGTTAAGCCATCTACTTTCTACTGGGATCAATAGCAGCTAGTATTGTAAGCAACACTTAAAACAATTCTCTGTTGTAAATCCTAAAACAAATCAGAGGCAATCTTTTTGTAAATCCCACCCCAAATTTAAAATAAAAACGGCCTGTTCATTATAATGAGAATTGACAACACTCCAACACTTCATGTGGAGAGAGGTATGGGTGTGTTTCAGTAGCCTTTAAAACAAATAACATGAAACGAGCTAGAAAGTGCTCTATCCTTCCATACACTTGGAACTATGCCCCTGAATGACATGGAAACAGTATTGAGTAGGTATCGTTTATCCGTTTTTATCCTCAAAAGAACGTCTGACATACTGTAGATGGCTCATATTCTTGGCGCTGATATACTTACAACTATACAGCATAGAAGAAACATCTTGTTTTGACAACACATGTTTCCCGGAAGATGTCAAATAAAATCAAACGTGAGCTGAAGTATACTCTGAGAAGATAGCAATTTCCTAGATAACGTCACATCATCCTTTCAAGGGCACATTCGCCATCAAACCACAATGCCTTCCAGTCTGATCCTGATCCGATGCATTTGTTTTGGTATACAGCGAAGGGGTGAGGACGGGGAAGTGTAACATTTTTATATGTATATGTCAATAATTGAAATAACCATGGACAGGATTCCCAGATCACAAATTGTAGATTTAAAAAGCTACACAGGGTCTGCTATGCCGGTAGATCTCAATGAGAACTCGCCTCACACATCTGATATCTGAACCCAGCAGGTTTAAACCCACTGAGCCTTTCATACGTGAATAGAAATGGGATATTCGGGTGTCTGTGGCAACGGGCCTAAGGGCAAAAGCACAAGCCCACAATGATCTCCAACCAAATTCTACGAGACGGAGTGGATATTGTCAAATCAATGATAATTGACCTGGCGGAGAGCAATCACAGTGTCTGTGCCATTAATGCTTTAATAAGCAATTGTCCATTTTCTGCACTTCTCCCACATCAGAACGCACCCTGAAGGCCACAGGACTGCCAACAAGTGGAAAAGCAATTAAAAAGTAAAGCATTGTGACACGGAAATGCTGCAAAGGGATACAAAATAACTTAGAGATGCAGCCGTGATTCACTTTGACTGAGAGGGTTACGTTTGGGTTGTTGAGGTGGTATCAATCTCAAAAGTGGTTCAGAATGTAGGACGTTTTCACTGCGATCTAAATGTTTGGGGATGTAACAAGACGTTTGGGACATGAATTACGTTGAAGCACACAGAGAAGAACATGTTCAATTGGTATTAACCAGCCAAAGACGCCAATAAATCGTATTCAGCATGATTCTAAGTTACAGCGGACCTATACAGTACCTCGTCTAAAGAATGCGTCGACATAGACTGCTGTACTAATACATTCATGTCATGTGAATCTCATCTCGTGTGATGAGACTGACTTAAACAATCTTAGGGTTTAACAGATTAACTCTGAGCTGCTAGCCAAGCACATGAGGTTAAAAGGTAAATAGTTGCTGAAGATAATGTTATACAACAGAGGTTTACTATTGCACACCAAGCATGTACAGTATAAAGATATTATTCTACAATTGATGACACCTGGAATTTTCAAATAATCTTCACAAAACCCTTATTTTAATCAATATTAAAGGGCGGATGTTGAGAAAGGCCCATTATTTTGGTTAATTTTTCTTGCACGTGTCATGAGGCCCTTTTTTCTTTCTCATCTTAGGGACATTGTTACTAGCACACCACAGCTGCTGTGTGACAAAATAGTTTCTTTAAGGGTTCAGCTCCACCTATGCCTGTAATGTCATGACTAAGCCGCAAGCATCGGTAATGGAGTCACGGCAATATTATTTCTCTAGGCCACGGATATCGCAACAGCATGACATAACCAGCTTATGGAATCAAACAGGCTACACTTTCTCAAGCAACAAATGACTACCCAGAGGGGTCCCCCTCCTGAAAGTTCTCTCATAGTGGCCCTTTTTCTTCTATCAGATTTTTCTGTTGAAACTGGGGAGTGACAAATGCATACTGTTCGGTTGGGCTACAGGGTGCACAACTGCAGTTTGTTGTGTAGTCATTGATAATTGGAGGTAACTACTACAAAGTCGACTTGAAGCCAACTTCTGTTCACAAACGTAACTTCAGGAATCATGTTTTAATATTATGCTCAGTGAGTGACCCTGTATGGAAGGAAAACAACTAGGCATTGAGCAGAACATCTATTACTGTACAGACCGGTTGAAGGCTAAACTCACTCATAATTGAAGGAAATGAATGCACTGAGTAAACTGAATGACTCGATTTTTAAATGGATATTAATCGCTGAGCCTTGGTAACGTTCAACAGTAACTACGTTTGAATTGATTAACTTGATGATCAAGTCATTTACTTGATGGAAGTGATTAGAGAGAGGAAATCCAGTAAGTGGATTATAGGTCCTAAACCTGCTGGGCCTGGCTGTGACAACAAACGGAGTGGCCAGCACACTTTTGACCTACAGGTTAGCAATATAGGCTGTAGGCTACCACAGGCTTTGGGATATTCCCATTGTTCCACTACTGCATCAGCATGAGAGGATCAGGTGAATAGTTCTCTAGATGCTTCTCATTTTATTAGAACTTTCAATAGGTCTTATGGCCGGATCAGATGACGATTATAATTTTTTTTGTACCTTTGTTTAACTAGGCAAGTCAGCTAAGATGAGGATGAGGATGAGGGCTGCAGTAGGTATCTCAGAGTGGGGGGAGTGAGGCCTAAGAGGGTTTTATAAATAAGCATCAACCAGTGGGTCTTGCGACAGGTATACAGAGATTACCAGTTTACAGAGGAGTATGTGATATAGTGCAGTGATATAGAGGAGAATAGAGTGCAGTGATATAGAGGAGAATAGAGTGCAGTGATATAGAGGAGAATAGAGTGCAGTGATATAGAGGAGAATAGAGTGCAGTGATATAGAGGAGAATAGAGTGCAGTGATATAGAGGAGAATAGAGTGCAGTGATATAGAGGAGAATAGAGTGCAGTGATATAGAGGAGAATAGAGTGCAGTGATATAGAGGAGAATAGAGTGCAGTAAGGAGCATTGGTGGCAAATCTGATGGCCGAATGGTAAAGTACATCTAGCCACATGAGAGCACCCTTATCTGCCAATTATGTCTCCATAATCTAGCGTGGGTAGGATGGTCATCTGAATCAGGGTTAGTTTGGCAGCTGAGGTGAAAGAGGAGCGATTACAATAGAGGAAACAAAGTCTAGATTTAACCTTAGCCTGCAGCTTTGATATGTGCTGAGAGAAGGACAGTGTACCGTCTAGTCATACTCCAAAGTACTTGTATGAGGTGACTACCTCAAGCTCTAAACCCTCAGAGGTAGTAATCACACCTGTGGGGAGAGGGGCATTCTTCTTACCAAACCACATTACCTTTGTTTTGGAGGTGTTCAGAACAAGGTTAAACGCAGAGAAAGCTTGTTGAACACTAAGAAAGCTTTGTTGTAGAGCGTTTAACACAAAATCCAGAGAGGGGCCAGAATGATGATGATGTTGATCTGTACAATCCCTCACACCTTACAGACAATAAGCGCTACAATTAATGAAATGGTACTGTGCTATACATTTTTAGGTCAAGAGACACTGGATAGTTAGTTATTGAATTCATGTCTTCAATATAATATCTGGATGTGATTTGCCCTTAGAACATGATTATGTGCTCTGATACAGTCGTATGGAGCAGAAAAGGCAAGCATATTCTACTGTGTGTTAGTTCAAGTGCATTGATGCACTATATATACAAAAGTATGTGGAGTGAAACATCTAGAAGCAACAACGGCTCAGCCGCAAAGTGGTAGGCCACAGCTCACAGAACGGGACCGCCGAGTGCTGAAGCACGTAGCGCGAGAAAATCATCTGCCCCTGGTTGCAACACTCACTACCGAGTTCCAAACTGCCTCTGGAAGTAACATCAACGCAAGAACTGTTAGTCTGGACCTTCATGAAATGGGTTTCCATGGCCGAGCAGCCGCACACAAGCCTAAGATCACCATGCACAATGCCAAGCTTCGGCTGGAGTGGAGTAAAGGTCTCCGCCTTTGGACTCTGGAGCAGTGCAAAGATGTTGTCTGGAGTGATGATTCACGCTTTACCAACTGGCAGACCGACGGACAAATCTGGGTTTGGCAGATGCCAGAAAAACGCTACATGCTCCAATGCATTGAGCCAACTGTAAAGTTTTTCATGGTTCGGGCTAGGCCCCTTAGTTCCGGTGAAGGGAAATCTTAACACTACAGCATGCAATGACATTCTAGACAATTATGTGCTTCCAACTTTGTGGCTACAGTTTGGGGAAGGCCCTTTCCTGTTTCAGCATGACAATGCCCCCATGCACAAAGTGAGGTCCATACAGAAAGAGTTTGTCGACCCCATCGAACACTTTTGGGATGAACTGGAACGCAGACTTCGAGCCAGGCCTAATCGCCCAACATCAGTGCCCGACCTCACCAATGCTCTTGGATGAACGGAAGTAAGTCCCCGCAGCAATGTTCCAACATCTAGTGGAAAGCTTTCCCAGAAGAGTGGAGGCTGTTATAGCAGCAAAGGGAGGATCAACTCCATATTAATGCCCATGATTTTGGAATGAGATGTTCGACGAGCAGGTGTCCACATACTTTTGGTCATGTAGGGTATGTATAGAGAACATATAACAGCTTGGCATGCAGAGGCGCTGTAGGGCAATACAGCACAGTAAGGGGTGTGTCTGGGTCAATGATTCCCAAACTCTATAGACAACCCGTCGGCGAATACACAACAATACTCTCGTTGCCTCTGTCTGGTGCAGTGTGTACACAATGGGTACAAAACATAATATTGCTCTATAAAGATCAGATTGCCCTCATTTAACATTACAGAAAAATTCAAATATCCTACATAACATCAATTTCCTCCAAGCTATTTTTCAGACATAAATCATAATGGTTCATTCTTTACCATGTAGGCTATGCCAGAAATAAACTCTACATTAGCATACTTTTCAATTCAGTGGTAAAAAAAACAAAAAAACAGCAGGTGTGTGTGAGAGGGAGAGTGAGTTAGAGAGAAATATTGCTGTTGTGTCTTGCATAGGCCCCTCCAAATACTTTGTTTTTGGGAGTCCTAGCCCCTCACTGACCTGCTAGACCAAAAACACATGTCGGTGACCACGTGACTAATGACATCTGTGTCCAACAATAACATAATAGCCTTAAATTGACAGCTTGCATTGTCTGGGAGGTGATTAACCATAGGCTAAAACTACTCCCAACAAAAAAAAAGGCACAAAGACACGATGGATTCCATCCTCAGTGAAGCTTTTATGGCGATTTGCACTTATTTTTCAGAACCGGGTGATTTGGGACTGTTGTGCAATTCGGAAATCAAACTGCGTTGTTATGTATTGTATGCTACCCAACACAGCCCTTGCCTCTCCTCTCCGACGTTGAAAAGAGTAGCCTCCTATAATCCGCCGCTTCATCATCTCTGGGCGATTCTATGACGCACTTAACGTTTTCAGTGACTTCCAATGAATACCAGGGCACTGTCGTTTGAGTTAGGCTACATCATTATTTTGCAGTTTAGGGATGATAATGTGACTGTGGCATAGACTACATAGTAGATTAGGCTATGGAGCTATATCAAATCGCATATCAGATCAAATTAAAATTATTCACTTGAAATCCTCTTTTACAAAAAAAAGCCTATTTTTATCACTACATTTCTCATCCGAAAGAGCCTATTTTTTTTATCATATAATACCCCATTGATGAGTATTTAACTTAGTTGATGTCCGATACAATTTAAAACACGTGACATTTCAATATTTTTAATTAGATCACATTAGACATCAGTAGCCTACACATTAGTGAACGTGCCAATTGAATCAGTGATAATTTCATTCCATGCTGGTTCTATGCACTGCAGACAAAACTCAGCATCACTTGGAGGCTGCGAACGAATGGAAAGTTGAGTTGAGACCTACCTGATAACCGCTGTATCACCCTGGCGAATAGTAATGTTGTCGGTCGCTCGCTGCATATCCACACTTCGGACGGGGAACCCTGTAGGAATAAGACACAGGAGTCTGAAAAAAGAAGCCTGCAATTGCCTCCAACACGGTCTCCTTCCGACCAGCATTTCCTAACCGGACGCGCAAAGATCCGAAAGAAAAGTGTTTGGACTTTGAAAGGGAATTGAAGTGGCGCTCCGACCCTTGGCAATATCCTACTCCACGACAAAGTGTGACTAAGGGCTTCTATGATGTTGAGGAAGGTAAATATGCGTTGAAATAACGAAAACAAAATGGCTTGGAGGAAAACATATATTCCGTAAACCCTCTCTGCAAGCGCCGTATTCCACTGTGCGTTCTGCTCCCGCGCAAAGGCAGCAGAGTTATTTAGAGGTGGGGAGGAAATTCAAACCTCTCCAGTCACCAGCGCCTCTCGCTCTAGCGCTCTCTCTACCCGATTACCCCACCCCCGTTTATACATCGCACTGCTGCCCCCTTCACGAGAGTCTGATGCGCCCTTATTGGTTGTCACGACAACAGCACCAGCTGAGGTCCCTTTCTGCTAGACCCAACTGCGGTCGGCAGCTGAGAGGAGAGGAAAGTCATTGGCCATGTGTCGAAGTAAATGCCTCGCTTGTTGTTCAAGGTCCACAAGTTAAGACTACATGCCAACATGGTCATAACATGACCCAAAGAAATGATAAGCAAAATGTAGTTAATGCAATTGAATTCATGAGCATACAAGTTCACATTTTAATTGATTGATGTTTTATTTATTTTTATTTGATCACATGTGTGTGGGAGGCTTTTCAGCTGTGCATTAAAAACCTACAGTATTGGATGCATCGTGCTTGCTTTCCCTCATACATAGAAATAGAATGATAATTGTATTCTAATTCTGTCATTCTATTCTAATTCTGTCATTCTATTTCTATGATCCCATATAGGCTACCTCAGGTATTTCAAAAGGACTGTAGGGCTACCAGTATAGCCCAACTATGGAGCGAAATTGCTCAACACTGAAGACCTTGTCGAGCATAGCATAGCATAGCCACCTTATCTTACCTGGCTATGCACGACCACCTGAACTGAACTCTGACACATAGCCTACATTAGAAAACTATTTTGACTCAAAATATTATTTCCGTGTTCTATTTTGTAAGCCAATGTATTTCATTAACGGCTACAGAAACATATTCTACTGTTCAGACATTCATTTTCTTTTTATCTTTAATACGCTCACCACATGATGAAAGAGCTGATGGGTAAAGTTGTTTGTTTATAGGGTCATGCCCAATCTGTCATCATAAAACTGTGTCTAGACACATTGGCTTTGATTTTAACAAGGATGGTAATTATATTCACTTTGGCTGTTACCGGTGCAAGAGTTGCAAGGGCATGCCTCCAACTTCATCAGAAATGTAAATGTGGCAACCGAACAGTTTTTTTTCTTCTTTCTTGCTAATCAGGAAACAGATTTAATAGGCTGTTTCCTTATGTTCAATCACCCCACAGCTTAATTAATTGTAAAGTGAAATCAGACAGTATTGCACATTTGATCATAATGGGAAAAATAGTAAACAGCATCAGCATTCTCTGCATGCTGTCTTCATCTCCGACATAGAACCTGTGTTTATATCCTGAATAAACACCAGTATTTGTTATTATGATTAATGATCAAATGTAATCCTTCGTTGACCGCCAAAGTAGCTTACAGCAGGGATCATCAACTAGATTCAGCCGTGGGACATTATTTTCCTTCAGCGGATGGTCAGGGAGCTGGGAACATAATTATAAATCATTTGTAGACTGCAAATTGACCGCAAGAAGCCCAAACAGATAGAATATTTGATTAAAACATTTGCTTACATTTGAATATGATCACATACACAGTATCTCTCTATGATGCGTGGGAATACTTTGGAACAGAGTTCCCAAATTAAAATCACTTGGCGCTGATTTGGCAGGTGTCTTTACAGTCTTTAATGTCCAACAATTACAAAATAGCTCAAAAACCTGGTGGGCCAAATTCAGCCAGCTGGGGAACCCTGGCCAATAAGAACAGCCTGTGGTTCAGACAAATTGTGAAGAGTAGCACTAAAACACACTTGGTTTCTCAGTGTCAGCATCAGCAGCGTTCTGCAATGAGGCTTTAGTGTGAGATTAGCCCAGAATGGAACTGCATCTGTGAGAGATTGGAAAGAATTATGAGCATAATTAATATGGGACAGTTTATGGAAGTGCTAATACTAGTGCATTAGAGGGAGCACTAAAATGCTTTCCGCTGTGGATCCTCCCTCATGCTTCTTAGAACAAAATGTCAAACTCCATCTTCCTTTACAAAAAGCAACAGAGAAGTTTTAGCAAGATAGAATAGTTCGTACATGGCCAAGCTCTATGCATACATAGGCCCATTGATTTTTTTTTTTTTAGTATGGATAAACTCTTCTATTCATATTCAGAGCCAGATTAATTACGCATGTACTTTTTATTTGCAAGAGAGAATAGGCTACAACATTAAAGTAGATCAATAACACATTCATTTTTAAGATAATTAATTAAACATTAAAGTGAAAATTATTCATGTTATTCACTCACTCTTGACTTTCATGTTCTAGCTTTGTTCTTACCCTTTTAGTAACACTTGACAACTAGTGTCATCACCTTATGACACAGTCATAACCATGTCATAATATGTCATGAGAGCTGACATAACTTTTCATAACCTGTTATAATATGGTCATAACACTGTCATGACATATATTTAGGCCGGTTGTGACATGTATTGCATTATTTTGTGGCTGGTTATGACACCTTCATCAGAGTGCCAAAACCCACAAAACCTACCACACAAGGCAAAACATTCCGTTACGCCATAACCTACTTGTCAACAGTATGTTTATGTTATATAAAATTTGCTGGAATTGACCATATGAAATGATCATTGTAATTTCACACAACTTGATGTCAGACATGCACCTACCCCAATGCTTCGTTGCTGATGACTGACATGAATGCAGGAGCAGATTTCAGGAGCAGGACAAGACACCCTCTTTTTGATTGATGACTGACATAAGGGCATGTATGTGATTGGCCTATCTGGCTTTTTGAATATGATGGTCATGATGCTTCTTGACAGTGTCATAAAGTGTATATTCTTAGTCCAAGTAAAGTGACACAGGATGGTCATAACGCTTCATGAATGTGTTTATACAGTGCATTTTCTGCAAGTTATTTAAAATATGATGAAAAAAAAACACAGGACCGTAAGGAATTCATTTCAACAACAACAAAGGAGTTAAGAAACACACTTTCAAACGAAAGGAAACTTCTTGCCAGGGAAAAACACATTTGAATAAATGTGGGTTTTGACACTCTTATGTAGGTGTCATGAACAGCCATAAAATAACGCCATATGTCAGAACAGCTGTAAATATATGGGTCATGACAGTGTTACGACCATATTATGACACGTTATGTCAGCTGTCATGACATATGACACGGTTATGATCGTGTCATAACGTGTTAGGACGCTGGGTGTCAAGTAAAGTGTCCCTGTTATTTTTCTTATTCTCCTCTGAAAATGATCGTTTTTGCACTGGTACAAAAAGTTAATCAGGCCCTAAATATCCCATTGAAACATTATGCTCATAGCCACAAGCCTTCCACTGATGCAACATGGGCGAGATCATTTAGAGCTACACTCCGCTCTCTTTTCCTCCCTCACATTCTGTACATCATCCTACTGCATTAGCATTATCCTACTGCAGTACAGTGACGTGACTGAGCACCAAGAACACTGAGAGAAGACCGGGAGAGAGAACTCCCTCCTCCTTCTTTGCCCACCATATCGTCAACATATGATATGGTTACCGTTCATCTGTATTCCGAGCCTGAACGCTGCCCTCGACCACACACTAGACTAGCGAAACCCACTCAGCCCTTCCTCACGCAGACCTCCCCACATACTGTACACTGCTGAAAGAAAGAAGACTGACAGAACTAGTTCCATGGCACTGGGCTGCTCCAAGCTCCGTCGATACCAGGGGTATTGAAACACTGGAAAGCCCTGTTGTATGTTGGGAACGACATACTGTACTATGCAAATCACGTTGTAATACAGTATGAATTGTGCTAGCGAGTGAATTTAGATGTTGAAGGTACAGTATGCATAGATAAGTCCACATGCATGAAGGACAGCAATTTTAGAGGCATTCTAGAGATGAGAAAAACAACCGTAATCCTACTCAGCATATTTATGCTTACGCATAACATGCAGCATGGTGGAGATTTGTCATGACTATCGCTATTTGCACCACGTTGTCACTCCACATGTCTGGAGAAAGTATTGTTCCTCTGTCTTTGAACAAACTGTTATTGGGTAAGAGCAGAATGTGGTGAGATAACACTGAGCGAGTGAACCGTATTGAGAGAACAGTGAATGAGCCTCAACACTAGAACCTGAAATGAGGTCCATTTAAAGCCTGCTAAGCTGAACAAAGAGTTTTGTTATCCCCTCATTAAATGATCCCCCTCTTCAAAAAGACAAACTCAAAAATATTGGAGAAGCAATTTCAGGTAAAAAAGGGTTGATCATTATTGAACTCTGCCAGGCATGATTCTTCACGAACTGTGTAGGGTAACCTGGTTACAAACACAAATGGTTATAGGACCATTACTGAACTTTGGGTGATCAATGAGGCATTCTCACCCCTGAGATCATACTATTACCTAACTTACTATGGCCCGTGTCAAAAGGGGAAAGGGAACATTAATGAACACACCCACCGACAGTGTGTTCTGATTCATTTCATTCTCTTTGTGGGGGGGAAAAAAAAAGAGTGGATGCATAATTTACCTTGACATTCCCGTCATACGCGAGCTCCTGGCAGCGAAATGCATGATATGCAGGAAAAAGGATACGGCACCCGCACTCAGCAATATATCACAGGAGGAACACAATGAATTACACAATACATTACATCTACAGCCAGATGAGCCGTTTGTCAGCAAAACTCAAGCTGGCAGCAAAGATAATAAAAGAGAATGGGTACAAAGAATGGCAATGTTGTGCACAAAGTGGTGATTGACCTCCTTTTAGGGTTTCTGATGAGGGAGAAACCTTGTTAAGCCCTCAACTAGCGCTGAAATTTCAAATCAATTGCCTTGGCATGACTAAGATATTTCCAGAAGTACCAGATTGATCCTGTTCAGGATCAGGTGAAAGGATGGGTGGAATTTTTTGCCATATTATTTACAGCTATCCAATCAGATCTACAGGAATGCGTAGGAAGTATGGGCTAGGCATACATTTGGAATTCAGCAAAAGTGTGGTTTGCTGTTAGTGTAAAACTCTGCTTATTTGGTGACACTTCCTCTGTCAGGAAATGTTGTCCAGTGAGCCACGAGATGTTTATGCTGACGTCAGTGCTGATAATGTCCCGACTGATAATATTCAAACGCACGGCGAGCAAGTTTTTTAAATTTAAATCCCCAGCAGCAAAGATTGATTACGTGCTGAGCCAAAATAAGCATATTGTTTGCGCAGTACTGGGATCCAAAACATGATCACAAGGCGAAAACACAACTCGGAAGTGAATGCTACAGTAATAACCGTATGCATTCATTTTTTGTTTTCACACAAGATGTTCTTTCCTCAAGTCCTGTATGTAATAGAGTTCATTTTATTCTTTGCAGAAAATCCATGTGCAAAAAAGATAACGGTCAGCAAGAAGCCTCTGAATGCTAAAATCCTACACAAGGTTAAAATCCTCACAGACATTATGTACGGTCTTGTGAGGTGAACAGGGACTGAGGTGTGAAAACACTCTGCATTATCGGATGTATGAACATTCCGATGAATATGCAATTACAAGAAGCCCTGCATATTGCACGATTGCTGAAATGATAACTCACATGCAACCGAGAGTCAAATCCAGAGTGCACAGCCTTCTCCAAGTCAAGGCCAAAAGATTTATGAATTCAGACATCACTGTTCCAACAATGTATTCTGTGATCAAAGGGAATCAAATGCATCTGGTATGGGTCAGTCTCCATGCAAATGGAGATCCTGACATTACGCCCCATGATTGGAGAAGCTAATCATGCAGCGACTCATTCTGAAGGCGTGACGGTGGGAGTTTGACCTTTCCCAGAGTCTCCACCAGCCCTCAGGTCATTATTTTGCTATTCATTTCACAAACAGGCTGTCCACATAGAGGCGTAGTACATAAATAGAGCAATATAAAAATATTGTATTGAAGGCGAAAAGCACAAGAAACAAAGCAACTGAACGCTGAGGTGTCAACAAAGGTGTTGACATACTGTACAGTACACATACTATCATAAAGGTTTCGCTAGTCATTAATGTTTTATATACTGCAAATTTATATTACTTGTTAGAGACTCAATGCCACAAACAGCCATTGCAGACACTATGTGCTAACACTAGACTCACCTTGTTGCAGTGCAGCCTTTTAAGACAAACATAGCGACCAAATCAAACTACAAATCTTAAAAGATCCACTGTACAGTTCACTATCTGCCTCATAGCATATCTTATAAACCCTATTTTGTCAGCTTGGATTTTGATTACAATCAACAATTGTTCAATTTACTGCTTCAACCAATTTATTTATCAGTTTGCTTAGTTTTTTTGCCTCTATGTAATGTTCAGCTTAGTGAGTTGTTGTGCGTTCTAACTTTTCTATGGGGCCTCTGTAAACGTAGGGAATTGGGAATAGTGGATGACTTGAAGGCAAATCTGTGAAAACACAACAGAAACGTACCACTGCATGAGACTTGAAGGTTACACAGGAAAATGGGATTCTTTTGTTTTGATTGTTGATCTGCAAAAGGTCACTCTGGAGGGGGGAAAAAATCCCTTGGGATGTACATTTGAATTTAGGCCTAATTCTAGCACATTTCCTCCAAAAACATACACTACCGTATCAAAAGTTTGTGGTCACACAAAAACAAGGAAATGTGGAAATGCCTATCTTTTGTCCATTAAAATAACATCAAATTGATCAGAATACAGTGTAGACATTGTTAATGTTGTAAATGACTATTGTAGCTGGAAACAGCAGATTTTTTAAATAGAATATCTACATAGGAGTACAGAGGCCCATTATCAGCCACCATCACTCCTGTGTTCCAATGGCACCTTGTGTTAGCTAATCCAAGTTTATCATTTTAAAAGGATAATTGATCATTAGAAAACCCTTTTGCAATTAAATCAGAACAAGAATAGACTGACGAGTTTCAGAAGAAAGGTGTCACACCCAGATCAGTTTCACCTGTCCTCGTTATTGTCTTCACCCCCTCAAGGTGTTGCTTGTTTTCCCCAGTGTATTTATCCCTGTGTTTCCTGTCTCTGTGCCAGTTCGTCTTGTATGTTTATCAAGTCAACCAGCGTGTTTTTCCCTTACTCCTTTTTCTATTCTCCTTTGCTAGTCCTCCCGGTCCTGACCCTTGCCTGTTTTCTGAACTCCATGCCCGCCTGCCTGACCATTCTGCCTGCCCTGACCTCGAGCCTGCCTGCCCTTTGGTACCTCCTGAACTCTGAACTGGTTTTGACCTTTTGCCTGTCCACGACCATTCTCTTGCCTACTCCCTTGGATTTATTAAACATCTTAAACTCCAACCATCTGCCTCCTGTGTCTGCATCTGGGTCTCGCCTTGTGTCATGATAAAAGGTCTTTGTTTCTAGCCATTTTTCAAAAACAAGTACATTTCTAAGTGACCCCAAACTTATGAACGGTAGTGTACATATTACCTCAACTACCTCGACTAACTTGTATATAGCCTCATTATTGTTATTTTATTGTTTTAATTTCTTTTTACTTTAGTTTATATTGTAAACATTTTCTAAACTCTTAGTTTTCTTAACTGCATTGTTGATTATGGGCTTGTAAGTAAGCATTTCACGTTAAGGTCGACACCTGTTGAATTCGGTGCATGTTACAAATAAAATTGTATTTTATTTGTTTCTCACGCAAACACACACACACCTTCTCAAGCAAACACACATTTTTCCACTTCCTTGCAGTCTACAGCCTTCATCCCTTAATGGCTGGCCAGTAGAAAGCGGACTCTTTCAGACCCAGATGAATTATGCAGTACTTCTCCATATGAATGGATAGAGTCCCTTGATAAAGAAATAAGTTCCTAGGATCTCTGGAGACAGAAGCCCCGAAGGCCTATCTCTAGGCCCTCAGCCAAAATCTGCATGATTCAAATTTTTCTAATTAGTTTCCCATATAAAAGTACAGAGCAATAATTGCAACAGCCACTGCCATCCCGACCCATTTCTTTCAACATAGAACATTTGCTGTAAGTTATCATCTTTTTCACTTTCAAATCAAAACCACGAAACAAAAGATAACGTTGTTGCAGTGCTGATGACAGATCAGCAGAATCATTTGAAGGGAGTACAGTAGAACTCCCTAATTGCCAATGAGGACTTCACACACAGTCTTAAGAAATGTACATTCCCTTTTACTGTATCAGCTAATAAGAGGAAATGTAATTAATTTGAATTATCATAGCATTAAATGATCATACAGCCATGAAGCTAAGAATGAAATCTATTAGTGTTCCTCTTGTGAAATTGTTTATGATAGATCAGGACATCTAAGCTTATGGTACAGTTAATGCTAAGAGGAGACAGAGTACCATCTTGCACCCGCTTGCTATATGTTAGACTCTAGACTGGTACATTTTCATCTACACTACCTCTATGAACAGACACCCATAGTAACTACAGTAATTATGCTAATCCCATAGTTTCCGCATAGCTTGTTTACCGCTGGGGTAGCTGGATGGATTATCTGACTCTTAACCTAAGGAGAACCTATAGCCCCTTCCTGCAGGGCTAATTGCTCTGTTTGTCCTCAGCCAGAGATGAGTTTTTCTGTTGTGCTGCCTGTTGGAAATGGACCAGTGCGTGATGGAAGGAGGGATGGGAAAGGAAGGTCAGAAGGGAGCGGAGGTGACCTATAATCCATCACTGTGTTATTAGGCCTCATGCATAATGACCCAGAGTAGGACACGCTGACACCAGCCAGCGGCGAGTCCTGGGATGCACAGCGCAGTCAGAGCAGCTCCTCCATCTGCTGTAGCTGCACCATGCGAGCTCAGCCAAGGGCACAGACACCTCAGTTTGCACTGTGGTATCATTACTATTTCACAGGCCCTACAACTACCACTCAGCACTCTCATAGGGTTGCCACTGCTCTGCCTTGTAGAATCACTGGGTTGTAGCCATGTCATGGGACAACTACGTATGTCCCACAGAATATTTTCCTCACGGTTATGTAACGTTGAATATCTCAGACCTTCTACATCTACAGTGGCTGGCTGTCAGACATCAACTCCTTCTTGAAGAACCACTATCCCTCATGAGCCTCATAGCATCAGTCTTACAGAGTCAGTCTCACTCTGTCCATTATGAGATTTGCCTTGCACAGTCACAGTCTCAAAGCACAGTCTCAAATCAACTTGCAGAATCACTGTCTCGCTATCCTAAAATCACTGTCAGTCTTAGGGGAGATAAATATGCTGAGGAGCCTTGTGGTCTGTCTTACACCATCACAATCTCCTAGAATGGTGTTCTGTAACAGCCGGGCTAAAAGCCACTCTCACTTCATCACAATCTTATTTGAGTCACTGCAACACGATCGGTTGAAACCATTTTGCTTTCTGAAAGCATCATACTACCACAAAATCCCTCTGTGTCACATGTCACTGGCTTGCCGCATTGTGAAAGCATCATACTACCACAAAATCCCTCTGTGTCACATGTCACTGGCTTGCCGCATTGTGAAAGCATCATACTACCACAAAATCCCTCCGTGTCACATGTCACTGGCTTGCCGCATTGTAAAAGCATCATACTACCACAAAATCCCTCTGTGTCACATGTCACTGGCTTGCCGCATTGTGAAAGCATCATACTACCACAAAATCCCTCTGTCACTGGCTTGCCGCATTGTGAAAGCATCATACTACCACAAAATCCCTCTGCCACTGGCTTGCCGCATTATTTCCGGTTTTAAAATTGATTCCCATCAATATTGTATGACACCATCATGCTCAACGTTAAATGTTATGTGCTTTGTGCAGGGAAGCAAGGAGCTTGTGTTTTGTTTCCACTGGCCAAGAAATAAAATAATAATAAACTGTCACATGAAGGCAATTAAGTTCTTTAAATGACAAAACAATGCATTCTTGGCGACAATAAAAAAAAAAATTAAACAAAGAGGATTTATTTAGAAATAACCAGGGTAAAGCGGTAAATGTACAGCATGAATGAATAATGGAGATGTTAATGGCAAAACTGATAGAATCAGGACAAGAAGGGGAAAGGAAAAGGATATGCGGAGTTTGTCTGACGTATTTCGAGCATGTGATTCAAAGGAGAAAATACAATTATTTGAAAGTCTTGAAACAAAAATCCTAATAATAAAAGTAACAGGTACAGATTACACACCCATATTCAAACCAGGGAAAAGAAGATGATGAACGAGCTGGACATCTCTCTTAAATTATTTATATATAGCCTACACTAGATGACTATAGGGTGCACAGTGTTGAGGCCACCATGCCTCCATCTTGTTATTCCTCCACCATTGTAAAAAAATATTTTGGAATCTATAGAAATAGATTTATTAATGTCTACATTCATTTTTGCATTGTTTCTTCAATTACAGACACCTTAATGCATGCTTATAAATATGTTATGTGAGCAAAACATAAAAAAATATCAAAACAAATATAGTGCATCGGAGGACGGATGCAATTATGAGAGAATGCCAAGAGTGTGCAAACTGTCATCAAGGCAAAGGGTGGCTACTTTGAACAATCTCAAATATAAAATATATTTGGATTTGTTTAACACTTTTTGGTTACTACATGATTCCATTTTTGTTATTTTATAGTTTTTATGTCTTCACTATTATTCTACAATGTAGAAAATAGCAAAAATAAAGAAAAACCCTGGAATGAGTAGGATATTTCCAACCAATCAAAAGTTTGGAAACACTTACTCATTCCAGGGTTTTTCTTTAGGTGTGGGAAAGTTCCAGGGGTTCGAGTCTGCTCCCATTCATGCATTGTTCTGTGACCTGTGCAGCCTATGGATCAAAAGGGAGGGCATTTTGTACACTGTCATAACGTATTCTAACGTCCGTGTGAAGACTGTTTGGTAACACAGATACCAAACAACATACATCTCCTTGGAGAATTGAGGACAATACCGGTTAATTGTACGGAAAATATATCCTACCTAAATACAAGGTCTTATTATACTATATATTATATTATATTATATCTCAACACTTTTAACCATGTCATTTTCAGTCCGTTTACCTTGTTTCCTTGAGAAGATAAAAGTTTGAGGACCTGTGTGTGCAGTTCATTGCTTTCCAATGGAGAAGCTCCTTGACTAGGCCACAGTCATCCTCAGTCTTTATCGGGACCCAGCTGAGTCTGTCTCAAGTCTGAGGGCCATTTGGTTCAAACCTGCCGCTCTCGTTGCTGGTACGGCAACTGCTCGACCTCCGACCTTAAGGCACTACAGAGGCTAGTGCGAATGGCCCAGTACATCACTGGGGCCAAGCTTCCTGCCATCCAGGACCTCTATACAAGGCGGTGTCAGAGGAAGGCCCTGAAAATTGTCAAAGACTCCAGCCACGCTAGTCATAGACTGTTCTCTCTGCTACCACACGGCAAGCGGTACCGGAGCGCCAAGTCTAGGTCCAAGAGGCTTCTAAACAGCTTCTACACCAAGCCAATAAACTCCTGAACAACTAGTCAAATGGCTACCCAGACTATTCACATTGCCATCCCAACTCCCCTCTCCACACCACTGCCACTCTCTGTTGTCGTCTATACATAGTCACTTTAATTAACTCTACCTACATGTACAGTGCCTTGCGAAAGTATTTGGCCCCCTTGAACTTTGCGACATTTTGCCACATTTCAGGCTTCAAACATAAAGATATAAAACTGTATTTTTTTGTGAAGAATCAACAACAAGTGGGACACAATCATGAAGTGGAACGACATTTATTGGATATTTAAAACTTTTTTAACAAATCAAAAACTGAAAAATTGGGCGTGCAAAATTATTCAGCCCCCTTAAGTTAATACTTTGTAGCGCCACCTTTTGCTGCGATTACAGCTGTAAGTTGCTTGGGGTATGTCTCTATCAGTTTTGCACATCGAGAGACTGAAATTTTTTCCCATTCCTCCTTGCAAAACAGCTCGAGCTCAGTGAGGTTGGATGGAGAGCATTTGTGAACAGCAGTTTTCAGTTCTTTCCACAGATTCTCGATTGGATTCAGGTCTGGACTTTGACTTGGCCATTCTAACACCTGGATATGTTTATTTTTGAACCATTCCATTGTAGATTTTGCTTTATGTTTTGGATCATTGTCTTGTTGGAAGACAAATCTCTGTCCCAGTCTCAGGTCTTTTGCAGACTCCATCAGGTTTATTTCCAGAATGGTCCTGTATTTGGCTCCATCCATCTTCCCATCAATTTGAACCATCTTCCCTGTCCCTGCTGAAGAAAAGCAGGCCCAAACCATGACGCTGCCACCACCATGTTTGACAGTGGGGATGGTGTGTTCAGCTGTGTTGCTTTTACGCCAAACATAACGTTTTGCATTGTTGCCAAAAAGTTCAATTTTGGTTTCATCTGACCAGAGCACCTTCTTCCACATGTTTGGTGTGTCTCCCAGGTGGCTTGTGGCAAACTTTAAATGACACTTTTTATAAATATCTTTAAGAAATGGCTTTCTTCTTGCCACTCTTCCATAAAGGCCAGATTTGTGCAATATACGACTGATTGTTGTCCTATGGACAGAGTCTCCCACCTCAGCTGTAGATCTCTGCAGTTCATCCAGAGTGATCATGGGCCTCTTTGCTGCATCTCTGATCAGTCTTCTCCTTGTATGAGCTGAAAGTTTAGAGGGACGGCCAGGTCTTGGTAGATTTGCAGTGGTCTGATACTCCTTCCATTTCAATATTATCGCTTGCACAGTGCTCCTTGGGATGTTTAAAGCCTGGGAAATCTTTTGTATCCAAATCCGGCTTTAAACTTCTTCACAACAGTATCTCGGACCTGCCTGGTGTGTTCCTTGTTCTTCATGAAACTCTCTGCGCTTTTAACGGACCTCTGAGACTATCACAGTGCAGGTGCATTTATACGGAGACTTGATTACACACAGGTGGATTGTATTTATCATCATTAGTCATTTAGGTCAACATTGGATCATTCAGAGATCCTCACTGAACTTCTGGAGAGAGTTTGCTGCACTGAAAGTAAAGGGGCTGAATAATTTTGCACGCCCAATTTTTCAGTTTTTGATTTGTTAAAAAAGTTTGAAATATCCAATAAATGTCGTTCCACTTCATGATTGTGTCCCACTTGTTGTTGATTCTTCACAAAAAAATACAGTTTTATATCTTTATGTTTGAAGCCTGAAATGTGGCAAAAGGTCGCAAAGTTCAAGGGGGCCGAATACTTTCACAAGGCACTGTACATACTACCTCAACTAACTGGAGCCCCCACACATTGACTCTGTACCGGCACACCCCTGTAAATATTTATTTTCATTTTTTACCTTTCCTCTTTAATTACTTGTTACTTTTATCTCTTAATCTTAGCCGTATTCTTTGAAACTGCACTGTCGGTTAGGGGCTCGTAAGTAAGCATTTCACTGTAATCATTTCACTGTACCTGTTGTATTTGGCGCATGTGACTAATAACATTTGATTTGATTTGATAGGAGAAGCTTTGAAGTAGACGGGAGGTGGGAGAGAAGGCGAAGGGGTAAGGGTTCCTGCTTGGACACTTCTGTCTCTCTCTCTGTGCTCTTTGGCTGGTAAAAGTGGATTTGGTGTGTATTCCCTCTGTCCTTGTCGTCAGGCGTGGATGCGTTGGTGAGTCACTGCTCTACAGATCCTTATAGTAGCTAGGTCTGTTTAAAATGAATAATAAATGCTAAGCCCTGTTAAACCTTTGAACAAACAACATTCTGAAGTCCTTGCATTTGTGGCTATTAGCCGTGTTCTGGGTCTATGAATGCGCTTGTGAAATATGAACCATATCAGCCCCAGTTAAATACCAAAGTGCATTCCATTATTTGCATTGGGCTGAGCTATTATCATGACCTTCTTTTTAATAAAGCATAATGTCATGTAATTTGGAATGCGTTCAAATGTACCAGATAAAGCACAAGAACCCAGTCAAAATGTTGTTTAAAACAGCATAGCAAATGTTTATCGGAGGATTCCCTTGTTAGTGAATCCGTCAAGTCTAAGACATCAAAGCAATCTCGATTTGCTTTTATGTGGAAATTCTGCCGTTTCTGATGTCCATCTTAAATCATAAAGCACCCTAGTCTGGCCTCAATTAAATTGGTCTTCAAATGTGAAAATGTGAAAGTATCCTCTGAGATAATATTTAATGTTTCAGGGTTTTCAGAGAGACCTAATTATGAAGTTAAAGGGCTGAAAGCCAGCGGAAGATTGTTAGGTGTTCTGTGTTCCATTATTTCAGAGACAGCAGTGCCTATCCCATTTCTGAATCTCTCATTTGAAAAAAATGAAAGTCCAAAAACAAAGGCTCAAAGACAGTCAGTCACAGCACACAGGTCATTAGAAGAGCACCATCTCAAATCAAATGTGATACCAAACCATATTGTAATGGAAACAGGCAGGGTGAGTGAGCTTGTCCGCAGTGGTCGGCGAACCCTCAACCTTCTGGCCCGTAGCCCTGCGCGCCATCGGCTGCATCAAGAAAGCGTACTCAATTGGCGGAGTAAATATCTGCGCTTATCAACACAGGGTCTGGCCAGAAGGTTGCAAACTCTACAAATCTACCCCAAAATCAGACGGGATTAGTTTTTGACACGGGATTCGTCAAGGAGAACAATAACACAGTGACACAAAATGCAACATGTCTATGTTTATGGTGGTTGCATGAATCAGAAATGGCAGATCTATCCTAGAGGATGGTACGTTTTATTTTAGGTGATGAACGGATCATACTACCCCAAAAGGCAGTGCCAGGTGACGATGACAGACTGCACGATGATTGTGTTTTACCGCTTATGTCGTAGTTTCACCCAGAATGGCCACTTGGAATATCACATCTATTGTAGCTATTTTAGAATCAAACTTTTCACGAGCTCACTCTATGTCTTGAAGAAATGACAATCAAAAGCATTCAACCCGGGAGCAGAATAATTATAACATGGATTCAGGATACCCAAAAACTAGGCCGATTGAAAAAGTTTAACAGGTTTTGGTTGGGCTCTTTCCTCCCAGTCTTCGTTGTCATGCATCTCTCTTGCTTTCTCATTTCCAAAAGATTTACAACCGGCACTTTAATAATCACAAACGTCCCAATTTTCTATTTCCATTTGTCTATGACGTGAAAGAGTGCTTTGGCTTTTATGAAGATCTGTTACACTTTGTTCAAGAAAATACATTAACATGACATGAAAATACCGGCTTTCATATTTTAAAAGGATAAGGATCAACGTATTTTCAAAGATAAATGAAGACCTCTTTATTACTATTTTTATATTAGGGACATTTTCTGCAACTCCGAGAGGTGTTCTCATATGTCTTGGGGCGTGATATTGTGTATGCAAAAAAATAAAAAAAAGTACTGAAAAAGAACATGACACTGAATTGTTAAGTGCTTTTTGTTTTCTTATGAGAAACTAGTCTTGTCAATCTATGACTCTTTTTGACTGAGCCACATCTGCCTTTATTTGGTGAAGGGGAGCCATGGACAACTATAATAGAATGTAATTGTGTTATCCCATTGGAGATGGAACTCCTTATTTTTGCTGTACTACCAAACCCCCAAAATATGTGGGATATTCATGATCATTTGATTTGTATTCACAGTTCTCCCACCGTTGTCAGAAATGTCCAAAACAACACACTTGTTGCCTCTGTATTGGTGGAGGTGCATCTTCAGATGTAGGGGTGATGCCTGACACTAGTTGTCAGAGCATTGAGTCCTCTGGCTATACCGATGCGTATGACTGACGTGTGGTAGAAATACACTACAACGTTAGCCTTACATCTACCATAAATTAGTGGGCAATTCCAGAGTAACAATACACTGTCAGAATGCTTAAAACAAGTCATTTCATGCGAGGCCATTTTTATGTAAAGGTTTTCACTACTCCATACATGACTAGGCACACTTATCAGTCCACCATCACCATTTACCCAAGAGTCTGCCTACCTCAAAGCATGTTATTTACAATCGCATCCACCCTGTGCTTTCCTTGCCATTGTGCAGACTGAATAAAAATAGCATGATTCTACGTACTGAGCTCCTCAAGTGAATCCTACATTCTATTCTCATCTCCACCCATGGCCAAGGCAAGGGGTTTGTGTACTATCATACTGAATACATTTCACAAAATAACTGACGCACCTTCCTAAAAACCTATGTAGGGAAGGGGATACCTAGTCAGTTTCACAAATGAATGATTCAATTGAAATGTGTCTTCCTCATTTAACCCAACCCCTCTGAATCAGAGCAGTGCAGGGGGCTTCCTTAATCAACATCCACAGCGCCTGGGGAGCAGTTGTTGTTGGGGGTTAACTGCCTTGATCAAGGGCAGAACAGCAGATTTTTCCCACTTGCCAGCTCGGGATTTGAACCAGCGACCTTTCGGTTACTGGCCCAACGCTCTTAACCGCTAGGCGCCCTGCCGCCCTGTATCTCATTTGGTTGTGAATAACAACTAGGGTTGCAAAGTGAGGGTATATTTGTGGAAAAGTTTACCAGTAAACTACCAGAACGTTGGTATCTTTCAAGGATTTTATGTAATCTATCACAAGACATCTAGTGGCCCTTTTGGGTAATTCAGATTATCACAGGTGTCTGTAATAATCTCTGGCCCTCTGTGTGGCCATATCACATGTAAAATAATGACAAAACTGTAAAAAAAAAGTGTCCTAAATATAAACCATAGTGAATACCATTGGCGTTTAATGTGAGGGTCTATTTATTTTACTATGTCAATATGTATTTGTTGTCAATGTTTTGGGTCAAACTGGTGGCAGTTGTGAAAAACATTGCAGAGTTAATTGAAAATAATGTTATTGTTGCATAGATGCTTTTTTCATTATTTATGCTATTTTCTCTTGAACCATATGGTCTATCTACTAGAAACTCATAGACAATATGGACACATATAATACATGAATACTATATATTAAATACATTTTTAAAAAGTTGTTCAAGTATAAGTTATATGACCATAGAGTTTCTGTTAATTACCTAAATTACTGAAGCTTTACAACTCTAAACACAACACAAGAGGAGAGAGGATTTCACTACACCCGCAATAACATCTGCTATGTGTATGTGACCAATACAATAAGATTTGACTGAGAGGGGGGAGGGGAGGGGATAAAATGAGAACGATAGGAGTGCAGTCCAGGTGAGAGAGGAATGAAATGACAACAAACAGAAGACACGGAAACCTGGGATAGAGACGGCAATCAGTGAGAATGAAGAGAGAAAAGAGAGCGAGAGAGCAGAGGGCAGTGAGAGAGATACATAAGAGGGAGGCGGGAAAATGAGAAGGGGAGGAAAATGAGAACATGAGAGACAGGAGGAGAGAGCTGAGACAAAAACAGATGAAGAGTCCAGATATTAGGTCAAGTGACGAAGCTGACTCAGTAGCTCCCGTCAAGAACGCGCATTATTAGCGCGTTCATGTTTCCCAATATATCTAGTAATTCATTTCTCCTAAATGTATTTACTGTTGTTGTTTTCCTCTTTTGCCAGTATCATGGGTATTTAATTTTACTTAAGTAAAAATGCTTTAAAGTATTATTTAAGCCATGTTGGTGGGGTATCTGTACTTTACTATTTATATTTTTGACAATTTTTACTTCACTACATTCCTGAAGAAAATGTTTTACTTTTTACTCCATACATTTTCCCTGACACCCAAAAGTACATTTTGAAAGCTTTGCAGGAATGGCAATTGGTCAAATTCACAAGAGAACAACCCTGGTCATCCCTACTGCCTCTGATTTAGCAGACTCACGAAACACACATCCTTAGTTTGCTAAATGTATGAGTGTTGGAGTGTGCCCCTGGCAAAAAAAATTATACATTTAGCTTTTTACATTTGTGCCATTTGCTTAAGATAAGGAATTTGAAATCATTAATACTTTTAATTTTGATACTTAAGTATTTTTTTTAGCAATTACATGTAAAAAAATAATACTTTGACTTTTACTCAAGTAGTATTTTACTGGGTACCTTCACTGTTACTTGAGTAATTTTCTATTAAGGTATCTTTACTTTTACTCAAGTATGACAATTGGGTACCTTCTCCACCACTGCGTGCATAATGGGGGCGCGGCTGCATAAGTAACACCCCAATGTAAGCTAGATGCCCTCAATCTTACACAAGTGATCAAGGAACCCACCAGGTACAACCCTTAATCCGTAAACATGGGCACCCTCATAGATATTATCCTGACCAACTTGCCCTCCAAATACACTTCTGCTGTTTTCAATCAGGATCTCAGTGATCACCGCCTCATTGCCTGCATCCGTAATGGGTCTGAGGTCAAACGACCACCCCTCATCACTGTCAAATGCTCCCTAAAACACTTTTGAGAGCAGGCCTTTCTAATCGACCTGGCCCGGGTATCCTGGAAGGATATTGACCTCATCCCGTCAGTAGAGGATGCTTGGTTGTTCTTTAAAAGTAATTTCCTCACAATCTTAAATAAGCATGTCCCTTTCAAAAAATTTAGAACTAAGAACAGATATAGACCTTGGTTCACTCCAGATCTGGCAGTCCTCGACCAGCACAAAAACATCCCGTGGCGTACTGCACTAGCATCGAATAGTCCCAGCGATATGCAACTTTTCAGGGAAGTCATGAACCAATACACACAGTCAGTTAGGAAAGCAAATGGTAGCTTTTTCAAACAGAAATGTGTATTCCTGTAGCTCTAACTCCAAAAAGTTCTGGGACACTGTAAAGAGCACCTCCTCCTAGCTGCCCACTGCACTGAGGCTACGAAACACTGTCACCACCGATACATCCACGATAATTGAGAATTTCAATAAGCACTTCTCTACGACTGGCCATGCTTTCCTCCTGGCTACCCCAACCCCGGCCAACAGCTCCGCAAACCCCGCAGCTACTTGCCCAAGCCTACCCAGCTTCTCCTTCACTCAAATCCAGATAGCTGATGTTCTGAAAGATCGACAAAACCTAGACCTGTACAAAACAGCTGGGCTAGACAATCTGGACCCTCTCTTTCTAAAATTATCCGCCGACATTTTGTAACCCCTATTACTAAATCGGTTCAACCTATTTTTCGTATCGTCCAAGATTCCTAAAGATTGGAAAGCTGCCACGGTCATCCCCCTCTTCAAAGGGGGTGACACTAGACCCAAACTGTTACAGACCTATATCATCCTGCCCTGCCTTTCTAACAAACAGATTGCTAACCATTTCGAATCCCACCGTACCTTCTCCACTGTGCAATCCGGTATCCGAGCTGGTCACGGGTGCACCTCAGCCACGCTCAAGGTACTAAACAATAGCATAACCACCATCGATAAAAGACAGTACTGTGCAGCCGTCTTCATCGACCTGGTCAAGGCTTTCGACTCTGTCAATCACCGTATTCTTATTGGCAACTCAACAGCCTTGCTTTCTCAAATGACTGCCTCGCCTGGTTCACCAAAAACTTCTCAGATAGAGTTCAGTGTGTCAAATCAGAGGGCCTGTTGTCCGGACCTGTGGCAGTCTCTATGGGGGTACCACACGCACCCGCCCAACCAGCATCACTACTCTGGATGGTTCCGAATTAGAATATGTGGACAACTACAAATATCTAGGTGTCTGGCTAGACTGTAACCTCTCCTTCCAGACTCATATTAAGCATCTCCAATCCAAAATTAAATCTAGAATTGGCTTCCTATTTTGCAACAAAGCCTCCTTCACTCACGCTGCCAAACATACCTACCGTTCCTCAACTTCGGCGATTTCATTTACAAAATAGCCTCCAACACTCAACTCAGCAAACTGGATGCAGTCTATCACAGTGCCATCCGTTTTGTCACCAAAGCCCATATACCCCACACCACTGCGACCTGTATGCTCTCGTCGGCTGGCCCTCGCTAGATATTCGTCGCCAAACACACTGACTCCAGGTCATCTATGTCTTTGCTAGGTAAAGCTCCACCTTATCTCAGCTCACTGGTCACCATAGCAACACCCACCCGTAGCATGCGCTCCAGCAGGTATATCTCACTGGTCATCCCCAAAGCCACCATCTCTTTTGGCCGCCTTTCCTTCCAGTTCTCTGCTGCCAATGACTGGAACGAATTGCAAAAAGGGCTAAAGTTGGATTTAGGCATCAGCTATTTGAGCAAGCATCAGCTATCTGAGCAGCTTACAGATCGCTGCATCTGTACACAGTCCATCTGTAAATAGCCCATCTAACTACCTACCTCATCCCCATATTGGTTTGATATACCTTTTTTGCTCTTTTGCACACCAGGATTTCTACTTGCACATCATCATCTGCACATCTATCACTCCAGTGTTAATTTGCTAAATTGTAATTACTTCACTACTACGGTCTATTTATTGCCTTACCTCCTTACTCCATTTGCACACACTGTATATAGATTATTCTATTGTGTTATTGACTGTACTTTTGTTTATCCCACGTGTAACTCTGTGTTTTTTGTCGCAATGCTTTGCCTTATCTTGGCCAGGTCGCAGTTGTAAATGAGAACTTGCTCTCAACTGGTCTACCTGGTTAAATAAAGGTGAAATACTGTATATACTGTACTAGGAAAACTCTTCACGTTACAATGTTTTCGTAATAACGTCATCTATTAACCTTTAATGACAAAACAAAAATTACATACATTTTCATATTCCATCTATTGTCATGACCACCAATGTGGCTGACGGAAACCATTGTTCCAAAGTCCCTTTATTTCATGTTTAATGTTCTGAGGCTGGTTCTCCATAGTAACAGGACAAAGGAAATTGTCTGTGGCCTGAGATTTACCAGGGGCGTGAGGGGTCATAAAACCCACACATCTTCAGACCCCTAGATCTCTCCTCCTCTGTTGGGGTTGAGAGATAATCTGTAGGTTGTGGTCTCCTGTAACCTGACCTGATCAGGACAGTCATGACAACTCTAAACGATACATGAATTGCACTTTAATGGTGACAAACAGTGCCCACAAAATGTTAGGGCCTACATAAAGCTGTCCCAACAACAGAGTCCAAACAGCAGTCCCAACAACTTACCACTGCTACACCTGGCTATCAGTGGAGCCTTGTCTGGCAGCGAAACAGTTCATTCAGCCTCCTTTACTGCCTTAAAAAAATAGCTGATATGGCTGACTTGCTTAAACAAATGTGGTATCTATTAACAATTGAGATGTACAAACTATGGCATAAGCGGTTAACAAGCGGATAAGAGGCAACCCGTATTTCGATTAAGACATTATTGAGCGAGCGAGGACGGACGTAGTCAATATAACTATTTGTTCAGCACTTTTGAAATGTACAGCGACAGAATTCAGAACATGGGCCGTTCTTACAGTATTCTCCCTGTACACCAAGTCAGAACTGTAGGATAAATAAAGGGGGCATATAAGCAGACAATGAAAGGTCTTACAATATTCGATGATGACATTTCTCTAAAACAGGCTACAGTCTAAGTTATTAGAGGAAAAGGGAGCAAATTATTAGGGTGAGGCACATGGGCTACTAACAGCTTACTACACAACATACACTAAGTATTGCTTTCTTAGCTACAGTGTACATATCTCCCTGGCATATTACATAATTTATGCCGCAGCATTGCTGTGCTGTGCTCACTTGAACAGGAAGGTGGCGTGGCGGTCCTTCGTGGTAAATTTTGTCATCAAACTTTGTCATTTAAGAATGGCATTCTCAGAATTGATGGTGCTTTCAATGGGAATGCAACGATCTTCAGGTTGGAGCTCTAGAAAGAGGCCATAGTTACCAACTTGGAATTCCGAGTTGGATGACTGTTGAAAACTTATGTTCCCAGTCGGAGCTAGTTCCCTGTTGTCTGGAACTCACTGAAGTCTGAGATTTCCCAGTTCCCAGTTGCTTCAAACACAGAAGAAGTCCTTCTGGTTTGACAGCATGACCAATGTTGATTTATTTAATTCATTTTAAGCTTGGAAAAGAGGCCCTTAAACCCAGACTTGGACCGCACACACAGTCCACTGAATAGCAGGCTAGTGATTGCTTTACAATGCTAGCAGTTAGCCACTGATTCCTTACAAACCTCTCACTGTTGATTTTGCGATTTCAAACTTGTGTAATGTTTATGTCCAATGGCCGATGAGCACAGATACATTTTATCTATAATTTCTCTTCATAATCTTTCTTCATATGACAAGGATTGAAAAGGATTTGCCAGTAGATTGTTGACTTGATTCAGGAGATGACTACTAGCTAAGATTTTGAAAGTATGATGTTGACATGATCAGTCCAATTAAAGCTACATACAGTGCCTTGCGAAAGTATTCGCCCCCCTTGAACTTTGCGACCTTTTGCCATATTTCAGGCTTCAAACAAAGATATAAAACTGTATTTTTTTGTGAAGAATCAACAACAAGTGGGACCCAATCACGAAGTGGAATGACATTTATTGGATATTTCAAACTTTTTTAACAAATCAAAAACTGAAAAATTGGGCGTGCAAAATTATTCAGCCCCCTTAAGTTAATACTTTGTAGCGCCACCTTTTGCTGCGATTACAGCTGTAAGTCGCTTGGGGTATGTCTCTATCAGTTTTGCACATCGAGAGACTGAAATTTTTTCCCATTCCTCCTTGCAAAACAGCTCGAGCTCAGTGAGGTTGGATGGAGAGCATTTGTGAACAGCAGTTTTCAGTTCTTTCCACAGATTCTCGATTGGATTCAGGTCTGGACTTTGACTTGGCCATTCTAACACCTGGATATGTTTATTTTTGAACCATTCCATTGTAGATTTTGCTTTATGTTTTGGATCATTGTCTTGTTGGAAGACAAATCTCCGTCCCAGTCTCAGGTCTTTTGCAGACTCCATCAGGTTTTCTTCCAGAATGGTCCTGTATTTGGCTCCATCCATCGTCCCATCAATTTTAACCATCTTCCCTGTCCCTGCTGAAGAAAAGCAGGCCCAAACCATGATGCTGCCACCACCATGTTTGACAGTGGGTATGGTGTGTTCAGGGTGATGAGCTGTGTTGCTTTTACGCCAAACATAACGTTTTGCATTGTTGCCAAAAAGTTAAATTTTGGTTTCATCTGACCAGAGCACCTTCTTCCACATGTTTGGTGTGTCTCCCAGGTGGCTTGTGGCAAACTTTAAACAACACTTTTTATGGATATCTTTAAGAAATGGCTTTCTTCTTGCCACTCTTCCATAAAGGCCAGATTTGTGCAATATACGACTGATTGTTGTCCTATGGACAGAGTCTCCCACCTCAGCTGTAGATCTCTGCAGTTCATCCAAAGTGATCATGGGCCTCTTGGCTGCATCTCTGATCAGTCTTCTCCTTGTATGAGCTGAAAGTTTAGAGGGACGGCCAGGTCTTGGTAGATTTGCAGTGGTCTGATACTCCTTCCATTTCAATATTATCGCTTGCACAGTGCTCCTTGGGATGTTTAAAGCTTGGGAAATATTTTTGTATCCAAATCCGGCTTTAAACTTCTTCACAACAGTATCTCGGACCTGCCTGGTGTGTTCCTTGTTCTTCATGATGCTCTCTGCGCTTTTAACGGACCTCTGAGACTATCACAGTGCAGGTGCATTTATACGGAGACTTGATTACACACAGGTGGATTGTATTTATCATCATTAGTCATTTAGGTCAACATTGGATCATTCAGAGATCCTCACTGAACTTCTGGAGAGAGTTTGCTGCACTGAAAGTAAAGGGGCTGAATAATTTTGCACGCCCAATTTTTCAGTTTTTGATTTGTTAAAAAAGTTTGAAATATCCAATAAATGTCGTTCCACTTCATGATTGTGTCCCACCTGTTGTTGATTCTTCACAAAAAAATACAGTTTTATATCTTTATGTTTGAAGCCTGAAATGTGGCAAAAGGTCGCAAAGTTCTTGGGGGGGCTGAATACTTTCGCAAGGCACTGTATACATATATACATATAGTGCATTCGGAAAGTATTCAGACCCCTTCCCTTTTTCCACATTTTGTTACGTTACAGCCTTATTCTAAAATGTCAGAGCAACAACCAAGCCATGAGGTTGAAGGAATTGTCTATAGACCTCTGAGACAGGATTGTGTTGAGGCACATATCTGGGGAAGGGTACCAAAACATTTCTGCAGCATTGAAGGTCCCCAAGAAGACAGTGGCCTCCATCATTCTTAAATGGAACCACCAAGTTTGGAACCACCAAGACACTTCCTAGAGCTGGCGCCCGTCCGAACTGAGCAGTCGGGGTGAGAACCCGATGGTCACTCTGACAGAGCTCCAGAGTTCCTCTGTGGAGATGCAAGAACCTTTCAGAAGGACAACCATCTCTGCAGCACTCCATCAATCAGGCCTTTATGGTAGAGTGGCCAGACGGAAGACACTCCTCAGTAAAAGGCACATGACAGCCTGCTTGGAGTTGCCGAATGGCACCTAAAGCACTCTTAGACAATAAGAAACAAGATTCTCTGGTCTGATGAAACCAAGATTGAACTCTTTGGCCTGAATGCCAAATGTCCATCTAGAGGAAACCTGGCACCATCCCTTTGGTGAAGCATGGTGGTGGCAGCATCATGCTGTGGGGATGTTTTTCAGCCGCAGTGACTGGGAGACTAGTCAGGATCAAGGGAATAATGAACAGAGCAAAGTACAGAAAGATCCTTGATGAAAACCTGCTACAGAGCACTCAGGACATCAGACTGGGGCCAAGATTCACCGACCAACAGGACAAAGACTAAGCACACAGCCAAGACAATGCAGGAGTGGCTTCGAGACAAGTCTCTGATAGTGGCACAGCCAGAGCCCGGACTTGAACCCGATCGAACATCTCTGGAGAGACCTGAAAATAGCTGTGCAGCGACATTCCCCATCCAACCTGACAGAGCTTGAGAGGATCTTCAGAGAATGATTGGAGAAACTCCCCTAAATACAGGTGTGCCAAGCTTGTAGCGTCATACCCAAGAAGATTTAAGTCTGTAATCGCTCCCAAAGGTGAATCAAAAAAGTACAGAGTAAAATGTCTGAATTCTTATGTAAATGAGACATTTCAGTTTTTTATTATCATGGGGTATTGTGTGTAGATTAATGAGGGGAAAAAAACAATTGAATTAATTTTAGAATAAGGCTGTAATGTAACAACATGTGGAAAAAGTAAAGGGGTCTGAATACTTTCCCGAATGCACTGTATAAAGTGATTTGGCGTAATTTTATCTGTGGCCAATGACCTTGAGCCTTCTTGGATGGGCACTTCTAATGTAACCCTATGGCAGCACCTAAGGGGCTTGAATTTCTTTTAGCTCTCCCTGTAGGTTTTGCTGTGACGTAGTGTACCCATCAGTGACAAAACACGGAGCCAATCACGGCGCAACCTGAGAACATTACCAACCCCTACGTATTTTCCCACTGACTGCCTTACCACCACAGAAATCACTGAGCTAGGCTGCATTTTGGAGCTGCCTTACTCAAGAAAGCAAAAAATATACCATGTTTGTGTGCGGCTTTATTAACTCAATGATTATTATATAATTTTTTACATTGTTTGCAATGATATGTGACATGTATTAATGCCAAAATAACATGCAAAACAGTCAAAAATAGATAAACAAATGTTTACATTTGTTTTTAGCTAAACAGGTGGCGCTCAAAACAGGTGGGGCTCTGCCCCCCATGCCCTGAATGATGGGTCACCACTGATTGGAAAGTATTCCCTCTGAGGATGAGCCAGGAATGTTTAAGATGTTTATTTAAACAGTACATGTAAATGTGGGTATGATTTAACATGCCATACTTGGGTAAAGAGCTCCCTGGTAAACGGTATGGGTCCATAGGGAGGGTCCATAGGTATAAAGGTACCTCTTCAACCTGTGAGCTGGTGTTATGTCCTAGCTCTGGTATGTGAGCTGTGTAGGGAGGCTGCCCATAGTCTGGTAAAACCCAACCTGCTACTGTTGGATTTGCAGGGTAGGTCTGGTTGAGGCTTAGGCTTTGATTTATATTCAAACTGTATTTTGAGTCTGTTCATTTTGTAAATACCTTTTGTAGATGAAATAAATATTAATTGGATTTCGTCATTCACTTGGAACCACCTTTTCACTGTTAATAAACTGGACACTATTTTGCACCTGAGCCTGCTACTTATTGCCCTTAACGCTGCTCCAACATCCGGTCTCTACGACTGAGACATAACAATAATAGCTCAGGCCAGGCGTTTTTCTTGACAACAAGACCTGATCAAGAAAAACTCTTGGGGTGAATCTCAATTGTATTGCCTTTATTGCTCACATCCTATCTCATTGCCTCCTTCTGAAAACACATTGGAGGAGAAGGTCAGAGAGAAGGAAACTTCAATCTTCTCTTCAAACGAGGAGAGAGAATATGAGGAACCATGAAAATACAATTGAGATTCATTCACCTTTTTATAGTAGATGTTTCCTGGTCAGGTCACATGGGTCAGGAAATACTCCTAGGGCTTGACATACATTATCCACTCATGTCTGCTTCACATGACCATTCCTCTGAGCAGGGAATTCTGTCAATCACCTGAGTCATTACATATTCTCAATCTTTTTACAGAGCAATTCTAGTCGTTCCTTGTCTCCAGAACTGCTTTGAGGACCACCCTAAGGCAAAACATATTTCAGGATGCTCAAAAGTGTTTCAAATGTGCTTTTTCTATTGAACTTTTTTCTCTCTCTTTGAACATTGTCTTATAAGTACATTGAAGTTGAAAAAGTTTTGAATTGATAAGATATCTTGCATTTGCATATGGTGAAAATCAAGAGGTTCTTGATAGTTTAATTAAGTGCTGGTAAAGTAATTTTTCTTCTAAGGTTTCGCTGGTACATCACTCATATTTTATTAATTCCCCTCCATAATCACTTGCTTCTGAAAAGCAATAACACTCATTGAAGTTGTTTTCAAGCAAAAAATAATGATCAATGCCATGCAACAAGCAATTTGTTAGCAGTCTTAAGCATGTCAGCAAAAGATGTATCTTTCAATTCATATCAAACTGAAATGTTCAGAGTTCTATTTAGATTATAGCTTGAATTTCGCAAACATTATAGTGTTCTAAACGAGTAGAGTTATAGGCTGACAATCAGAAAGTTCCAAAATCATTACTACTGGAATTGTTCAAATAAATATCCCATTACTGTCCCAAGCATGTGAGTTTTATGTGCATCTGAAGTAAGAATTCCACCTGATGATAGTATGGCCACTCTCACTCTCTCGTTTTCCCTCTCATCTATAAATTACCATCATTCAAATGTTCTCATTCATTGCCTGCCACTCCCATTTCTGAATATATATGTGATATCACCTTGCAGTATGCTGCAAGCACCGCTACCTATCCAGCTCTCACAGTAACTAAGGGTATTTACCCTCTGGAATGGACCAGATGGAGACAAACCACCCAGACAACATCTGGCTACTACGCCCAGCCAGGGTGCGGATACCCAGGGGAGGAGGCAGGAGTCACAGGGGGCCTGGTGGAGCATGGGAACACAGATCTCCCTAACGAGGACGAGGGTGGCTGTTTTCTCCTCCCCATCTCCCCTCCTAATACCTGTCTGTCAGACTCTGACATGGTAATCCATCCTTGGCAGTAAGCTGAGGCTCTGGTTCAGCTCTGGTTCCTCGGGAGACAAATCAAGAGGCAGTGGTGCGGGTATGTTGGAGGGCACAGGCCTGTCTCCCAGCTCGACTCTTCACAGCTGCTCAAAATGCCCTGCTTTCTGTGCCGCTTCTGACGATTCCTCCACTTCACAATGTTAGTTCAGAGGCGAGGTAGTTTTTCTAAATCGCATGTGATTAGGCTATAGGAAGACTCAACTACACTGAGATGTGGTCACTTGATTTCCTCCACATTTTGACATTTGGACAAATTTCCATTTCCCTCTGTGGTTTGACAACTTTAACAAACACTACCTCACGCTGACCAACCACAGTCTTGTGTTAAATTCTGATATTTGTCTAACATATTTCACTAGGATATATGGCCTTCTTATACATGACACAAAAATTACTTCAAAGATGACATTACAAAGACCATGAAAAGCCTAGAAGATCCAGGCAAGGCATAAAAAAAGGTACTCAGACCCCTTGACTTTTTCCACATTTTTTAAGTTACAGCCTTATTCTAAAATTGATTAAATAAATAAAACATCCTCACCAATCTACACACAATACCCCATATGGACAAAGCAAAAATAAGTTTTTAGAATGTTTGCAAATGTATAAAAAATAATAATAAAAAAAATACCTTATTTACATAAGTATTCAGACCCTTTGATATGAGAGTCAACATTGAGCTCAGGTGCATCCTGTTTCCATTGATCATGCTTCTTCAACTTTGAGTCCACCTGTGCAAAAACCAAGTCATGAGGTCAAAGGAATTGTCCCTAGAGCTCCAAGATAAGATTGTGTCAAGTTACAGATCTGGGGAAGGGTACCAAAACATTTCTGCAGCATTGAAGTTTTCCATGAACACAGTGGTCTCCATCACTCTTAAATGGAAGAAGTTTGAAACCACCAAGACACTTCCTAGAGCTGGCCGCCCGGCCAAACTGGGCAATCGGGGGAGAAGGGCCTTGGTCAGGAAGGTGACCAAGAACCGGATGGTCATTCTGACAGAGCTCCAGAGTTCCTCTGTGGAGATGGGAGAACCTTCCAGAAGGACAACCATCTCTGCAGCACTCCATCAATCAGGACTTTATGATAGTGTGGCTAGACAGAAGACACTCCTCAGTAAAAGGTACATGACAGCCCACTTGGAGTTTGCCAAAATTAACCTAAAGACTCTCAGATCATGAGAAACAAGATTCTCTGGTCTGATGAAACTAAGATTGAACTCTTTGCCAAACATCACGTCTGGAGGAAACCTGGCACCATCCCCATGGTGAAGCATGGTGGTGGCAGATTCATGCTGGGGGGGAACGTTTGTCAGTGGCAGGGACTGGGAGACTAGTCAGAATTGAGGCAAAGATTAATGGAGCAAAGTACAGATAGATCGTTGATGAAAACCTGCTCCAGAGCGCGAAGGTTCATCTTCCAACAGGACAACGACCCTAAGCACACAGCCAAAACTACGCAGGTGTGGCTTCGGGACAAGTCTCTGAATGTCCTTGAGTGGCCCAGCCAGAGCCTGGACTTGAAACCGATCAAACATCTCTGGAGAGACCTGAAAATAGCTGTGCAGCAACACTCCCCATCCAACCTGACAGAGCTTGAGAGGAGCTGCAGAGAAGAATGGAAGAAACTCCCCAAATACAAGTGTGCAAAGATTGTAACGTCATACCCAAGAAGACTCAATGCTGTAATTGTTGCCAAAGGTGCTTCAATAAAGTACTGAGTAAAGGGTCTGAATAGTTCATCTGTTTATTTTGTATTTTTTATGAATTAGCAAAAATGTCTACTAACCTGTTTTTGCTTTGTCATTATAGGGTATTGTGTGGAGATTGATGAGGAAAAATAAACAATTGAATAAATTTTAGAATAAGGCTGTATGTAACGCAACAAAATGTGGAAAAAGTCAAGGGGTCTAAATACTTTCCAAAGGCACCGTATGTAAATCTTATTTTACACAATCCCCAAAATGTAAGTCATTGGAAGTGCTTTGTATGTATATATAATACCACTTGGCAAACACAAAGCTTTTCAAATGAAATATGAAACAGCTTTATCGATTTCTCCCCAAAGTGGTGAATAGCATCAATATTTGGTTTCATAAAAAAATCAGCCGTTTCCTGCTACAATCCTCATTTACAACATTAACCATGTCTACCCTGTATTTCTGATCAATTTGATGTTATTTTAATGGACAAAAACATTTGCTTTTCTTTCAAAAACAAGGACATTTCTAAGGGACCCCCAATCTTTTAAACGGTTGTGTATATCCCAACAAAGTATCTTTCTTCCTCCAACAGAACCTCCAACATGGAAGCTGAGCTTTATGATGTTGATTATTTGATGGTTTGTCAAAAAAACACTAAGCATACATAAGGCAAGGAATTAGAATGACTTGAGAGAATGTGGCTTAAGATCAAAGAGAGAGAGAGAGAGTCCAAATACAAAGCCACCCGAAATGTCTTCCCTGGCAGCATACACTTCCTCATCGTATCACCAACTGAAAATGTTCCCACAAACACCTTCCAAAACCAAACCAAACAAAAAAAGAGATCCCTAGTAAAATAGTTACTGTCTAGAGGTCAGGATGGATTTATTTAACAATTTGGCTACAATTGCTTTAAATGTCTGCTTGGCATATTCCTGTAAATTAGTGGTATTATTCCAGGTCAGAGCATCAATAAGGTACGCTCTGATGCGAAATAGGGCTATGTCATAATTCCGTTTCATGAAGCATACTGTAAGTGATCCCATTTTAAAAGCAGGTAATGAGGTTACAGCGGGACTACATCCTAATGTTTTAATTGCCACAGCAGGGTCAGCGCTATAAGTATGGATGAGTAGATTGAAAAATAATGAGTACATTGCCCAAACTTCACTGAAGAGTTTCCAGGCTATTATATTCAAAGTTCCCTGCTAATCTTTGCAGAAATCTCATTAACTTAAGTGCAGCCTTGCACAACACATACAGGCAAAGCATGCAAAGCGTTTCATGAATAATCACCACCATGTGTTGCAGGGCCCAATATTGTACTTCTTGACTGTATGAATTATGAATCGTTTTCAGCTAGTATATGCCCTTCACCGATTTATTAGGATTCCATCATACAAATGGTGAAATAATTTTCAGTCCTTCTTAATGAGATACTGTATGCAGAAATGGTAAGGCATGTGAAGTAACAAAACAGCCCACTTGAACTTTGCAAAGCAGAATATATTTGTGTTGGGATTTGTGTTATGCATACCAAAGGTAAAACACAATTGAAGGGTTCTATGAGGCACTTTGGAGAGATATTATATTGGACCGTGTCTTATAATAGACACTGTTCTAGTGCTGTGTCTATGGAATAACAGTGTAACATGATAGATGTCTAATGTCATACAAGTGGCCACAAATTCCTATTAATCCATGCAACTGCATACAATACATTTTTAAGAGAGCTTTACATAGTTACTGGTTTGTCAGTTTCTTGGCTACATAAACTTATTTCAGTAGCCAAGACACAGTACACTGAAAAAAATGAGTCATTGTCATTTTGCATTGCATTGACTTTTAAAGACTCAACACTGAATGTGGCATGATAATACCTTAAGGCTAATCATATTGGAGTAACGCAGTAGCACAATTAATTTGCAATGTAACCAAATCATCCAATCATGGTAAAAAGATACATTAAACCAAATCATCGGGTCATGGTGAAAAAAACATTTAGCTCTGAATCTGGTTGAAGCAGACGTGGACCTTTTATTTTTTATAGTGAAAAAGAAAGTACTTAGAGCATTAGCAGCAAATGTTTCAGCTCATGCCATTGTATCACGGGTTTCCTATGACAGCTTTTATCTGCAGCTGTACTGTTGAATCGATGTGCAATTCACTTGGGTAGTAAATTGGCACGCATCCAGTTACCTTAAAGTGGGAAGAGATTGTACTGCACTTAACCAGCGAGGCTAGATTCCCACAACTACCTCCAAGGCAGGAAAGGTGAAGGTAAGAACATAAATATGCCTCCTATCCCAATGTGGCAAACTTTAAAATGGTATTTGACTAAATCTCTCTCCTGGCGTGTTTGTATGTAGGCTAAATATAAACTGAATAAAATTGTAATTGTCTCAGTCTGCTAGGCACTAATTTATGGGATAACAGTAGATTGAAATTGGTGTGTTGTCCACGAAATTGTGCATAACATGGATATTAGTCAATGGCTAAGAATCAAATTCTATTTCACATAGTACACACAGAAACTGAATGTGTAAATCTTTAGGCCCCCAAAGCTCAACAATGGTAGCTGTAAATAGGTTATTAGTTGATTGTAGTGATAGACAGAGTAGGCCTACTTGTGATATTGCGCAGCTGGTTATAATCTCTCATATCATTGTCCAGTGACACTCTGCAACCAGTTTACAATAAGATGAGATATTATGGTAGAAACTGTATTCATACCCCCAATGCATGATATCATGACTGTCCTGTGAGCATCCAAATAGGTCAGATCAGCTTTGCAATAAATAACTTCAAACAGACCCGCTCTCACCCGCAGAGGGAGATGGGAACTGGTGAGGGTTAACACCTCAAACCCTGTTGTAAATCAAAGACAGAACATTCAGCATCTCCCTATCCAATGTTCATCAGAGGAATGTGCCTTTGTCTTAAGAAGATTTTTCCAGACGAAAATCTAACACGTTCAACAGCAACTATTGGAACAATATTTCTAACATAGAACGTGGGGAATGGGCAGAGGTGGCCTAAAATAACACCAATATCATAGTGTGTTATTTTATGTCATTAAAAATGGAAATACTGTAACTTGAAAAGTATACATACTACATGTACGAAGTTTCCATCCTCTGCGTTGTGCATGCTATATGAAAAATGATGAGTGTTTTTGCTAAGAGAGGGATGTGATTTTAGGAACTATAACTGTGCACAGTAAGTAGTCAGGTCAGAGTGAGGTCAGAGAGCGTGTCAGCCTGACGGAACTGCCCCTTTTGAACTAACTGTATAAAATGATGGGTTAAGAATTAACATATCAGACCAAAGAGACGTAGAGCTGCAGCTCATGTTTAAAGTGGTTTGAACTCTGAATCTCAACACGAGGTAGAGACGATAAAGTCACCTCCCGGACAAGCACTGGTACGGCTGATTAGCTGTTCTAAGTAAAATATAGAGATTTAAGTGGGACCATTCTACTACTCTCTTCAAACCATTGTATTCCGTTACTCTCATCACCCCACTGGGAACCATCGGCACGGCTGGCTAGCCTATCTTCAAAGAAGCATCTCCATAGCAAATGGAAGTAGAATAAACTTTGTCATTCTGTTCAGGACTACACCACAAGTCACCGGATACCAGACGACTGCAGAGGAGAACAACAGTAGAAAACGGGTGGGGACCCTGTTTGGACAATCAGAGCCTTACACGCATGCCGTGAAAAGGCCGAAACCCCTTTCCAAGAAGGCCCTGTCCACCGAGAGAAACAAAGGATTTTCACATAAATACATTCCTGATTTCTTACTCCAAGCGGGCAGCGGTTCGTGTGCAAAGTAAAAGTGAGAGTTGTTTCTAAATGTACCAATGTTAAGTGTCTCTGTCCCTCTCTTTCTCCATGTCTTTTGTAACAAACAACTATATTGTTGTCAGTCCGCTAGGGACCTGTTTCTAATGTATTAAATGTGTATTTTTATCTGGTCTTACCATTTAGTAGGCTAGTAAATAAATAAGTAAACCAATTTGTCTAGTACTAGTACTGAATCATAAGTAAGGCTCAGGTTTTTGCAAATGCAAGGTTATGAATGATGATATGCTACGAGGTTATGATTAATAAGTTGACTGTTTATGGATGTGACAGGTAAAAAGCTTTAGAGTTTAATTCGGGAGATGGTAACTCTTTAAAGAACCACTCTCGTGGTGCCCCAAATCCTAATGAGATAATTGTTACATGATTAATTTAATTGGGTAACAATTAAACAGAATTAGTTGATTAGATAAATAACAGTCATCAGATGAATGAAGGTAAAGTCACAACAATGACTTGAAGCCTTGATATGATGTAGCTTAGCAGCACATGCTTTGTGAACTGTGTCCAAATGTAAGATGCATTGAAACTATGCTATCAATAAACTAATATGGAGCAACATCCCTGGCTATTGTTTTGTCAAAAACAACATTGCTTTTCTGAAGATAACTTTTTGATTTGAGATTTGCATGTATTTCAGACTCTCTTCATTCTTAAAATTGGCCACCCTCCCATTTGATACACTCAATTCTGGTTTCACATGAGTTCGAGAGCAGGATCTCATGTATTTATGTCCACCCACGAGATCTAGGCTTGGCTGGCAGCTGGTCAGGGCATCGCTAGTTCACCAAATGCCAGACTCTCTCTTCTTTCCCGCCCTTAAAAAGTTAGTATCTGAAAGGCTGCATCAGTGCTACAGTAGACTACGCTTTTTGCATTTCAAATTGGCTGAACTGTGGAAGGGCCTGGGGACACACAGCGCTCAGATTCACATCCACACTTCTCTCTCCGCTGGATTAGCCAGCTCTATATTAGCATGACCCGGGGAGCTGCACCTCGCGTTCAAGAGTTCTCCCGTTTTTTAGGACACGACCTAAGAACTCCCAGGAGGACCATATTAGAGGGGGGAAAGCCTCTCAGGGAACACCTGGTCTTCTAAATATGTCAAATGTAAAACAGGGGAAGGGCAGACCTTGTCATTTCCCTGATTTGTTAGTTTGATTGTGTGTATGTGTGTGTGTGTTTGTGTGCACGTTTGTGTAACTGTGTCCATTAAACGTCCCCAATGGCAGATTTGTCAATTGTCCAACAGGTCATTTCTAGTCATACTAATTTGATCAGGTAATGAAATAAATTGTGTATGCCATGCTGTCAATAAATGAATTACCAGAGAAGCAATCTTTGAAGGACTTGTTTTCATGCATTTATGTTAAGGAGTCAGGTGCCTGCCTGTGTGTAAAGCATACATGTGTTTTACACATTTTCTGAATGCATATACACTGAGTACACCAAACATTAGGAACACTTTTCTAATATTAAGTTGCAGCCCCTTTCGCCCTTAGAACAGCCTCAATTCGTCTCTACAAGGTGTCGAAAGCGTGTTGCTTCCCACAGTTGTCATGTTGTCTGGATGTCATTTGGTTGGTGGACCATTCTTGATACACACGAAAAACTGCTGAGTGTGAAAAACCCAGCAGCGTTGCAGTTGTTCATATAAACCCGGTGTGCCTGGCACCTACTACCATACCCTGTTCAGAGACACATTTTTTTTTGTCTTGCCCATTCACCCTCTGAATGACACACACACACAATCCGTATCTCAATAAGATCAAGGCTTTTAAAAAATCCTTCGTTAACTTGTCTCCCCCCCTTCATCTACACTGATTTGAAGTGGAATTAACAAGTGACATCAATAAGGGATCATAGCTGTCACCTGGATTCAGTCTGTAATGGAAAGAGCAGGTGTTCTTAATGTTTTGTATACTCAGTCACTGCTCTATGGGGTGAAATGCAGCATTATAAACACAGTCACCATACATTATAGAGAGATGATTCACAGAAAATGTTGCCTATGCATGCTAAATGTGAATGACTGCATAATATCATGTCTAGCTGAGAAATTGGGATGAGAAAAGCTGGACGATTAACACTAACAAACATTTTGCAAAAACAATCTTCTAACACCAATATCACAAGTAAAAAAAATACTCCTGGAGTAACTGCAAAAACTGCTTTGTGAACATCTCTATGTATTGGCTGAGCAACATGCTCCAGAAGTCAATTTAATGCTCACAACAGACTCCGAGCCGACAGTTAACTGATAGAGCAAAAAGCTAGCTGGTTGCGCTGAGAGACAGTTGACCGTTAGGTTTCAAGAAGGTGACGGCACAGTGCAAGACAACGAGCGGTAACTGGTTTGCCTCCGCTTCCTCAGCGACGTTTGAGAGGACCTTATGGCATCGACAAAGCACTGGCTTCAACGTTGACATATTTCTTTAGATCTCCCAGAAACAAATTTGTGGCTCGGTTGAGAATCTGAGTGACAGAACCGTTGCACTCATGTCATCTCCTGAGACGCACTGTATCTCTATCAATGGAACATATCTGACATGCGTAATGAACCGGTGTCCTATGATGACATCCCTAGGTTTCCAACTTGTCGTGTTGTGATTGTACTGATTGACAGAGCCAGACTCGGCCACACAAGCCCACTCCTCACCGTCTCCATCTTTAACGAGCCTGCCTCGATTAGGGCTCCAAGGGACGTCAGTCTCTCAGTGGTCTAGATATAATGTATCAGACAGTGACACTTCAATGGGGAACTAGATGGAAAATATTGGGCTAATTATTTCCCATCCCTGGCTGTGTGGAATCTTTCTCCTGGCTGTCGAGAATTGAGTTATCTTTTCATGATCACAATATTCCCACAATGTACCGATCTTGCAAGAATAGTGTGTGAGTTTATGACTTGAAGCGCTTCTCGGGAAGATTATGTGAAGCTTTAGAGGCTGCTGTACCCCAGTCATTAACAATCTCTTCAATAGCATCACAATCGTTTGACTGTGGGGGTCCATCCATAAAGTTATGTTCATCCTTTGCCATCCCCAAAAGTTTTCATTTCTACTGACTATATAATAAGCATAAAGACCTCAACAAACAAATACAAAAAGCAGACACTGCCCATCTAATCAACTAATGCACATGCCAGAGTCACTCCCTTTTGCGTCATTTCAAGGGACTTTGTTGTCTAAAGGGACCGTTTCACCTGGTTTGAAGTGAAATAGAGTTTAGTTATGGATAAGAGGGGTCCCACCACTCCCAATGACTTACACTAGACAAAGCTAATTCTAAGTGTAGATAAGCCTAGCCTATTTGGTGGGATGACACACTATTGTTAGATTACTTACACAATATCAATACAATTAGAAGTATTTCCAATTTGGGTGAACTATTCCTTTAAACTTATACAAATGTAGTTTTTGAAAAGTGCCATGAAAACAAAAGTCATTAAAACTCTTTTTTCAACCACTCCACAAATTTCTTGTTGACAAACTATAGTTTTGGCAATTCGGTTAGAACATCTACTTTGTGCATAACACAAGTAATTTTTCCAACAATTGTTTACATACAGATTAATTCACTGTATCACAATTCCAGTGGGTCAGAAGTTTACATACACTAAGTTGACTGTGCCTTTAAACAGCTTGGAAAATTCCAGAAAATTATGTAATGGCTTTAGAAGCTTCTGATAGGCTAATTGACATCATTTGATTCAATTGGAGGTGTACCTGTGGATGTATTTCAAGGCCTACCTTCAAACTCAGTGCCTCTTTGCTTGACATCATGGGAAAAGCAAAGTAAAAAAGAAATCAACCAAGAACTCAGAAAAAAAATTGTAGACCTCCACAAGTTTGGTTCATCCTTGGGAGCAATTTCCAAACTCCTCAAGGTACTACGTTCATCTATACAAACAATAGTATGCAAGTATAAACACCATGGGACCGACCACGCAGCCGTCATACCGCTCAGGAAGAAGACGCATTCTGTCTCCAAGAGATGAACGTACATTGGTGCGAAAAGTACAAGTCAATCCCAGAACAACAGCAAAGGCCCTTGTGAAGTTGCTGGAGGAAACAGGTACAAAAGTATCTAAATTCACAGTAAAACGAGTCCTATATCAACATACCTGAAAGGCGACTCAGCAAGGAAGAAGCCACTGCTCCAAAACCGCCACAAAAAAGACAGACTACGGTTTGCAACTTTACATGGGGACAAAGATCGCACTTTTGGAGAAATGTCCTCTGGTCTGATGAAACAAAAATATAACTGTTTGGCCAAAATGACCATTGTTATGTTTGGAGGAAAAAGGGGGATGCTTGCAAGCCGAAGAACACCATCCCAACCATGAAGCACAGGGGTGGCAGCATCATGTTATGGGGTTGCTTTGCTGCAGGGCGGACTGGTGCACTTCACAAAATAGATGGCGTCATGAGGTAGGAAAATTATGTGGATATATTGAAGCAACATCTCAAGAAATCAGGAAGTTAAAGCTTGGTCGCAAATGGGTCTTCCAAATGGACAATGACCCCAAGCATACTTCCAAAGTTGTGGCAAAATGGCTTAAGGACAACAAAGTCAAGGTATTGGAGTGGCCATCACAAAGCCCTCAATCCTATAGAAGAACTGAAAAAGCATGTGCAAGCGAGGAGGCCTACAAACCTGACTCAGTTACACCAGCTCTGTCAGGAGGAATGGGCCAAAAGTCACCCAACTTAAGCTTGTGGAAGGCTACCCAAAACGTTGGACCCAAGTAAAAAAATATAAAGGCAATGCTACCGAATACTAATTGAGTGTATGTTAACTTCTGACCCACTAGAAATGCGATGAAAGAAATAAAAGCTGAAATAAATCATTTTCTCTACTATTATTCTGACAATTCACATTCTTAAAATAAAGTGGTGATCTGAACTGACCTAAGACAGGGAATTTGTACTAGGATTAATTGTCAGGAATTGTGAATAACTGAGTTTAAATGTATTTGGCTAAGGTGTATGTAAACTTCTGACTTCAATTGTAAGTATAGCTCTTTTCAACGCATTAATCTAATAAGCCTTTGATTTATAATTTATCATCAATTTGAAAATGACACTGAGTACCGGAACAGCTGATTAGAATAGCCACCAGTGTGTGATTTTCTACCAGAGTTGTAGGCCAGAAGCCTCCATAGAAATTAATCAGAGAGAAACAACGTGATCTGGTCTGACACAGTATAACCCCTGATCAAATCCCCCAGTCAGTCAAAAACAGTGCTCCCTTTGATCTTGAACACTTTGAACATTCTGTCAGCCTTATGCTTTTATATGAAAAAACCTCTATGAGGAGGCTGCTGAGATGGAATGCTTATGCAACATGCCACCGGTGCGTTCACTCAACTTTCCTTTCTTTTTTTACATTCCGTAGAAAGGAAGTAAGTTGAGGAAGGGAGGCGATGGGAATTTGGAAAGTGCAGCGAAGAAAAGACACCATACATATGCAGAGTGTCCCTTAAAGCGTGCCCACTGGACTAGCTGTGCCTTGACGACGCATGTGCTTTTCCTGGGAACAATACAATGCTGATGATAATACAGCCAGCCCATGTTTAAGTGCATAATCACAGCCTTCCAGCTGATGCAAAGCCTGCCTGCAGAATGTCAAGAACAGACATGAGCGTTTGTACTCACAGCTAGATCATTAGTGGGCTGCTTTCATGGGGGCTGTTAAACTGTTGTTAAACTGCTGTTAAAGTGGCACAGTCAGAAGACAAAGCATGTCTTCTCGTTTGTGCACCATATAAAATACAAATGCTCACATATTGTCGGAAGAGGGATTATATGGCAACTCTTATAGGAGTAGCCAAAATGAATTTGGGGTCGGCACAATTAATGACAATGATCTTCAAAGTGATTCATGCATGCGAATTAATGAATGCATTGTTTTCAGTCATTTCTGATTTATTTAGAGTTTTCCTCCCATCCTTTCACCTCTCCATTTGTAGTTGCATTGTTTTAGTAATATACAGTACCAGTCAAAAATTTGGACACACCTACTCATTCAAGGGTTTTTCTTTAATTTGACTATTTTCTACATTGTAGAATAATAGTGAAGACATCCAAACTATGAAATAACACATATGGAATCATGTAGTAACCAAAAATACATTTTATATTTGAGATTCTTCAAAGTAGCCACTCTTTGCCTTGATGACACCTTTGCACACACTTGGCATTCTCTCAACCAGCTTCACCTGGAATTTTCCAACAGTATTTTCCAACCGTCTTGAAGGAGTTCCCACATATGCTGAGCACTTGTTGGAAGCTTTACCTTCACTCTGCGGTCTAACTCATCCCAAACTATCTCAATTGGGTTGAGGACGGGTGATTGTGGAGGCCAGGCAATCTGATGCAGCACTCCATCAATCTCCTTATTGATCAAATAGCCCTTACACAGCCTGAAGGTGTGTTGGGTCATTGTCCTGTTGAAAAATAAATTATAGTGTCACTAAGCTTAAACCAGATGGGATGGCATATCGCTGCAGGATGCTGTGATAGCCATGCTGGTTAAGTGTGCCTTGAATTCTAAATAAATCACACAGTCTCACCAGCAAAGCACCATAACACCTCCTCCTCCATGCTTTACGGTGGGAAATACACATACGGAGATCATCCGTTCACCCACACCACGTATCACAAAGACAGCGGTTGGAACCATAAAATCTCCAATTTGGACTCATCCGACCAAAGGACAGATTTCCACTGGTCTAATGTCCATTGCTGGTGTTTCTTGGCCCAAGCAAGTCTCTTCTTCTTACTGGTGTCCTTTAGTAGTGTTTTCTTTGGAACAATTTGACCATGAAAGCCTGATTCATGCAATCTCCTCTGAACAGTTAATGTTGAGATGTGTCTGTTTCTTGAACTCTGTGAAGCATTTATTTGGGCTGTAATTTCTGAGGTTGGTAACTCTAATGAACTTTTCCTCTGCAGAAGAAGTAACCCTGGGTCTTCCTTTCCTGTGGCGGTCCTCATGAGAGACAGTTTAATCATAGCGCTTGATGGTTTTTGCAACTGCAATTGAAGAAACTTTTAAAGTTCTTGAAATGTTCCGGATTGACTGACCTTCATGTCTTAAAGTAATGATGGACTGTCGTTTCTCTTTGCTTATTTGAGCTGTTCTTGCCATAATATGGACTTGGTCTTTTACCACATAGGGCTATCTTCTGTATACCACTCATACAGTACCTTGTCACAACACAACTGATTGGCTCAAACGTATTAAGGAAATAAATCCACAAATGATCTTTTCACAAGGCACACCTTTTAATTTAAATACATTCCACCCCTACCTTGTCACAACAGAACTGGTTGAATCAAACGCATTAAGGAAAGAAATTCCACAAATTAACAGGGCACACCTGTTAATCGAATTGCATTCCAGGTGACTACCTCATGAAGCTGGTTGAGAGAATGCTAAGAGTATGCAAAGCTGTCATCAAGGCAAAGGGTGTCTACTTTGAAGACTCATAAATGTAAAAATCAATTACCAACACTTTTTTGGTTACTACATGATTCCATATGTGTTATTTCCTCATTTTGATGTCTTCGCTATTATTCTACAATGTAGAAAATAGTGAAAATAAAGAAAAACCCTTGAATGAGTAGGTGTGTCCAACATTTTGACTGGTACTGTATGTCAAACACATCATTGTCCATTTTTAATGCCGTGCATTTGTCAACTCTGAATTGTCCTTATGCACCTGTCTGTTTTTTTTTTCTCTCTCGCTCTCTCTACACCTGTCTGTTTTTAGTTCCCATAGATTTTCTGTAAACAAATCAGCATTACAGCATGTCCACTGTTCACAGGACTTTGGGTGGTGCTCTATCAAAGACCAGTCAATATACTGATTGAATGGCTGATTGATTAGAGGCAACAACACGCCAGACCCTATTTGTGGTTACTGAGAGCAGCATAGTTAATGCTGTGTTGGAAAAGCTACAACCTGGCTAGATAAATAATAAGAACAGAAAAAAAAGTGGGCATACTGAATTAACATATGCCTAAGCAGCCTCCCGGGCATTCAAAACAACATAACTTATTTATTTTTTTACGACCAAAGGACAAATACGATTAATTTGTCCACGTGGAAATAGTGTCGGGATCAATTGCTGTAAACACTGCAATCAGATATGTTTTCACCCATGTAAACATATATTAATACTAACATGAATTTGATTCATTAAGCCCATACTTGCTTACTGTGTTTCATCAAATAGTGCAACACAATATCTGCAGTGTACAGAGCATTATACACTATCCGCTATGCCTTTATTTGTAATTGGAGTTGTACGGCAACTTCATTCTGGAGTCCACAAAGGTCTTTGGATCGCAATACAGTGAGCTCCCAGTGCTAAGCCCCACACCACAATGATTCAATTATTTTTCTAGAACTGGCGCTGTCTCCCCGGAGATACAACTGACAATAGCTGAATCATCAGGAAATGCCTGTAAAGGACCCATCCTCATTAGGTCTGAAAACTATAGTGTATCCATAGATAGAGCGAACAGAGGGATAAAGCAACACTGTATGTACAGTGCATGGAGCATGCTCACTCCTCTGCTTTATAAAAAAACCCTCACTCAATGAACGTTGTTGTTCTCTAACCTTGTAGCTAAGAATGGACGTACATCTCTAACACTTAGTGCTTGAAGTTAACAGCATTACGTGTTGTAGAAATGACAACAACAAGCCTTCATCTGCAATGTCACAGGTGGCTGAATAACATGAACAGTTTTCATAAATGGATTGCATTGCACTGCTCACCTTTTCTTGACCCGTGAAAGCATAGCTACTCTGCAGCGTTACTGCCACTCTGTTTTCAAGATGAACTGTTCCATAACATATCAACTGCAGTATCAAAATGACACCGGTATCGTCCCACTGTAATTTAATATAAGGCAATGGAGGTTCAGTAATAGTATTCTAGAGAGTAGGTGGTTCAAATTAAAGCTGGATGGATAATGTCATTGACAATGAAATTATCTCCGATTTGCTATTTGGCCATGGCGCTCCTGTGAATTGAGATACACAGATTGTTTTTTTTCCATACAGTGACATCAATCATTATTTGCTCTAGTGGACAGCAGTGCCCTTGCCCTTATCCACATGTATGTGTGTTTGTTGGTCACCATCTCCCCATGGTATTGCTTTCCAACTTCCCCAGATGTTTTTCAACTTGTGTTTGCTGGTCCTGTTTATTGTGCTGCACGACACACCATCAGCATTAAAACCCCATCTGGCTTCTTGGCTGCCAGTAGGAGTTATGGCAGGGCTTTTTAAAATGACTTTAAGATATAAGTCTCGCTGTGATTGTAGATCGTCTTTTTGATATTTTTTCATTCTCTTCTTGAGCTTTGTAAATTAACGTGCATGAGTGTGAATTTGAAACAATCCTGTGGATTACACAATGTGCAAATCAATCATAAATCATCTATGTGGATGAACGAGTGACTGCATGTGTGTGGGTATTTGTGTGTGTGTGTCTGTGGATGTGCGTATATGCGCCATGCATGTGCATTCGTGCATGGGCACTAGTGATGGGCAGTAGTTACATATCATAATCCTATTTTGATTTTTGACTCCAAGAATCGATTTGTAAAAATGTAGCGTTAGCTAGCGCTAATCAGCACCTCTGCCAAAACTCTGGTATTTAAAAAGAAAATATAAAAAAATAGTAAGCCAACATGTTTTCAGACCTTTTATATCCCTGATTGATCAAAGCTCATTTTCCCACGCTCTCTCGTCTCTCTGCAGCAGACAAATAGTGAGCAATATGTTTGGAACATCAAATCACAATAAAATCGCAGTATTGAATTGCAATACATAAGGTATCGGGCACTTAAGCATCGTGATAGTATCGTATCGTGAGGTCCCTGGCAATTCTCTTCCCTAATGGGCGCGTGCGTGCGTTATGCGATTACATACAGCAAGCAGACCCTTTAATGACACTGTTGAGCCCATACCAGGGTCACTAAGCCACACAACTGAACTAACCAGGCCTTTAAGAAAAAATGTCCTGGCTCTAGCATCCAATCCTCCCCAGCCACTGTACAGACACAAGCCCCAAAATCATTATCTAGACAGACCCAGAAACTCTAGATCTCTAGCACTGGATCCCAAATAATGATGTGTGGATGTTGTGTGAGAGAGAAAAGACAAAGTGGGTGAAGTGAAGATGAAAGAGGAGAAAGGCTGTATAGAAAACACTGGAAGAGAGCTCAGAAAAAAAGAGAGAAGAGGAGAGAGGCTGTATAGAAAACACTGGAAGAGAGCTCAGAAAAAAGAGAGAAGAGGAGAGAGGCTGTATAGAAAACACTAGGAGAGAGCTCAAAGAAAAGAGAGAAGAGGAGAGAGGCCATACATAAAACACTGGAAGAGAGCTCAGAGAAAAGAGAGAAGAGAGGCTGTATAGAAAACACTGGAAGAGAGCTCAGAGAGGAGAGAAGAGGAGAGAGGCTGTATAGAAAACACTGGAAGAGAGCTCAGAGAAAATAGAGAAGAGGAGAGAAGCTGTATAGAAAACACTGGAAGGGAGCTCAGAGAGAAGAGGAGAGAGGCTGTATAGAAAACACTAGGAGAGAGCTCAAAGATAAGAGATAAGAGGAGAGAGGCTGTAAAGAACACACTGGAAGAGAGCTCAGAGAAAAGAGAGAAGAGGAGAGAGGCTGTATAGAAAACACTGGAAGGGACCTCAGAGAGAAGAGAGGCTGTATAGAAAACACTGGAAGAGAGCTCAGAGAGGAGAGAAGAGGGGAGAGGCTGTATAGACAACACTGGAAGAGAACTCAAAGAAAAGAGAGAAGAGAGAGAGGCTGTATAGAAAACACGAGGAGAGAGCTCAAAGAAAAGAGAGAAGAGAGAGAGGCTGTATAGAAAACACGAGGAGAGAGCTCAAAGAAAAGATAGAAGAGAGAGAGGCTGTATAGGAAACACTAGGAGAGAGCTCAAAGAAAAGAGAGAAGAGGAGAGAGGCTGTATAGAAAACACTGGAAGAGAGCTCAGAATAAAGAGAGAAGAGGAGAGAGGCTGTATAGAAAACACTGGAAGGGAGCTCAGAGAAAATAGAGAAGAGCAGAGAGGCTGTATAGAAGACACGAAGACAGCTTAGAGAAAAGAAAGAGGAGAGAGGTATGTCTTTGGGCGATAAGAAAAAGTGCAAGAGGAGGAACAATATTAGTAAAAGTGTAAAAAATAGAAGAAACGCTCTTCGTGTTAAGTGCCGTAGAATATCCTATGCGGATCCTGGCACTTCGAAATTCGAAAAAAGTCAAATTGCTTTGGATAGAGTTGCTCTTCAGGCACATAATTAATGAAAAAAAGCCTTCCAAACTAGTCTTGTGCCTCATTTTCTCAATCAGGTAGTTTGGTATAATAGCTTATTTTCTGCACATAATGGAAAACAATATTTTATGCCTTTGCCTTTCTAATGCCAATCATTCCATTCTACTCAATTGATGTCCTTTGTGCAAGTGATGTCATTCTGAAGTAAAAGGTTGGTAGACCATGGCGCCACTCTCCGCCAGCCCTGCAGCCCATCCAGCTAAGTCCTATTCCCAGATTTATGACTCAAAACCCTCCTATCCAATTCTGATGGCAGCAAATATATTTTTCCTAATGCCTGATGTTCTTCCATGCTGATAGTGTTCTGCATTTGATGTCAGTGGGTGTAAATCTTTTTGCACAGGAGATAGAGGCAGACAAAGGAGACAGCTGCCAGTCTGAGCCCCTTCCTGCCAAGTGTTAGTCTCAAACAGAGAGCAGCCAGCTCTTTCTGACTCCACACTTCCCTTTGTTCAAAGCAGGGAACGCAAGGAGAGACGGATACTATCATACTGTTGCAGGCACACTCCCTTACTGGCTAATCATGTACCCAGTGAACAGGCAAGGAGGGGGCATGAGAGCCTCCCCCCAAGAAGACATAATTGTAAATATTTCACTCTTTATGGAAAGTTGGGAAATGTTGTCATGTTGGCTCTGCAAGTATACTGGGTTAGGAACACTGGTAGTGAGTGATGGATGATACATGCGGAGACTGTGGAGACTCCGTTTATCCGGGCATGGTGCATGTCATTGGATTCCATTAAGGTTTCATTGTGTCCCCATAATATCCTGTGGTAAAATGTTCTACTGTAATGCACCGCATGTCGGGTGATAATGGTTCGGTAGCTTGAGAACTTTGACCCTTAGCTAAGCCCCGCCCCAGAATTTTGGGCAACTAAATGCAGTGCTCTAGTGAATAGCATCTGTCGCTAACCAAGCTTGTGTCCAACACCTGCGGACAAGCTCTAGTTTCAAACGCATGAAAGCCAATGAAAGCAATGGCTTTTTAGTTTTTATTTAAATGGCTAAATAATTTAACAGTGCACCAGGGGTACTTGTGATGGTGATTCCTGAAATGCAGCGCCTGTTTTTTATTATTATAGCAATTCACCCTTTGGGTGACTCAATGTACATAATAAACTGGGTGGTTCAAACCCTGAATACTGATTGGCTTACAGCCGTGGTATATTAGACCGTATACCACGGGTATGACAAAACATTTATTTTTACTGCTCTAATTATGCTGGTAACTAGTTTATAATAGCAATAAGGCACCTCGGGGGTTTGTGGTATATGGCCAATTTACAACGGTTAAGGGCTGTATCCAGGCACTCCGCGCTGTGACATTCATAAGAACATCCCTTAGCCGTGGTATATTGGCCATATACCACATCCCCTCGGGCCTTATTGTTTAAGTATATTATGAACAACAGGAATCTCACATGTATCTTACCTGTAATTACGGTACAATGTAAATGTATTTAACCTTTATTTAGCTAGGCAAGTCTGTTAAGAACAAATTCTTATTTAAAATGACACCCTAACCCCGACCAAACCCTCTCCTAACCCGGATGACAATGGGCCAATTGTTAAAAAACATTTAGACACCATCATATGCTGTTAAATATATATTACCAGAAAGTATGCCTTCAAACGCAAGTCATGAATATTTTCCTCTGCTCCAGCATTGAGGGATTTAGTTAGCACTGACCTTGACCACCACTGTATGTTGAGAACGTTTGCATTTCACTTCCAAGACACCTCAAACTTCTTTGCAAACGCATGAGGATTTCTGGATTAGTTTAAAGAGCTGGAAAAGATTAAAAGCCTACTTTATCACAAATCCACGCTCTCAATTATCCCCCTCAAAAGGTTTGACCAAACCCTGACACATTTGATTAACCTTGGATATTTAAACCATGTTTTATGTTACCTTAGGCATCTAAGGTCACTTGTTATTGGGCCAGATTCCACTTAGGCTGATATGTTTTGTAGGCTGCTTTAATTGATTGTTGTGGTCACATTTAAAAGGGCAGTGCTTAATTCAGCAATTCCTCGACAAACCTTGAAGGGTGAATTTGCCCTGTTTGCATTACTGGGCTTTTAATAGAGTGGCATTGTGTAATGAAATGAATCCTACCCAAGCTATGGGGTCAATTACATGACATTTAAATGTAGCCTCCAAAGTGAAGAGGCAATAATAGACAGCCTTGGCTTAGCCAGCATGGCTCATAGGCCTAAAGCATAGTGAGTGAGGTATTGACCCACTCATTCCCTTCTTGTTGCATTATTGATCTAACCAGGAGTGGGAGAGCCAGGGACATACTACAAGGTGACCCGGGTACATACTACTCATTTGTTGACTGTTTCTTACATAGTGCTTAAAGGGCAATGCCGTTAAAAACGCTTTGGAATGTATTTTTTTCAACAGATATTTCAGGTAGAAATGATAATGCCCTTTTTGTGTAAGAGCCTTTCGATATTTTTTTCACTGGAATTTCAGCCTGTTTGGTGGGGTGTAATTTTGGCCAGCTACGTGACGTCACATGGTGATCTGATTACAATAGACCAATTAATGTTCATTTATTGACATATTCCCTAATAGCTTTGTTGCTGGCCCTGCCCAAAAGCAAGAGAGATTGTGCAATATGGCTGCCTTTGCACTGTATTCCATGTCTGATTTGGCTTCGATTTACTTTTCATAATCAACTGTCAGTTGAACCTCCTGCACAGCACACATTGCCTCAGACTACATTGCAAATATAGCTAGGTACACATGTGGAATTCCCAGCAGCTCCATCAAGCATCGCATGGATCTTGAAATTGGCAGCAGCAGCAACCATTCATGAAGTAAGTATCTAGTTATTTTTCTATTATAAGTAACCCATGCTATTCATGGGTTGCATGCTTCATCACAATATTGTTTTGAACGTTCTCTTGAGGACTGATGCCCGAATGAACGGTCCACTAGCTACTCAATGGCATTCTATGAGCCGCCATCTGCCGATGAAGCCGTAGTTGAAAGTGCTTATAGTGACTAAGAAAAAACTATGACATTTCTAAAACCTTATGTCATCACTGTGATGTTGCAAGTTTACTTAGGATGGAGTATAACTTTAGCTAGCTAGCCGGATTTTAGCGAGCTAAGGTTAGCATTGCTAACTAGCTAGCTATGATAACACTACCATCTGTCTAAAGTACATTTGACGACATGATAATGATGGCAAAGTTGTTTCCTACTAACTACTTGCCTACTTTAGCAATGTCACTATAGTGACAATGATATAGTGTCTCCTCACTATAGTGTCTCCTCAGATAATATTTGCTAGATTGAGCTGTACAAGGCCATAAGCAAAAAGGAAAACGCTCATCCAGAAGCGGCGCTCCTAGTGGCCGGGGACTTTAATACAGGGAAACCCAAATATGTTTTACCAAATGTCTACCAGCATGTTAAATGTGTAACCAGAGGAAAAAAATCTCCAGACCACCTTTACTCCACACACAGAGACGCGTACAAAGCTCTCCTTTGCCCTCCATTTGGCAAATCTGACCATAATTCTATCCTCCTGATTCCTGCTTACAAGCGAAAACTAAAGCAGGAAGCACAAGTGACGTGGTCAATAAAAAAGTGGTCAGATGATGGAGATGCTAAGCTACAGGACAGTTTTTCTAGCACAGACTGGAATGTGTTCCAGGATTCTTCCGATGACATTGAGGAGTACTCCACATCAGTCACTGGCTTCATCAATAAGTGTATTGATGATGTCATCCCCACAGTGACCGTACGTACACACGCCAACCAGAAGCCATGGATTACAGGCAACATCCGCACTAAAGGGTAGAGCTGTCGCTTTCAAGGAGCGGGACTCTAACCCGGACGCTTATAAGAAATCTCGTTATGCCCTCCGACCAACCATCAAACAGGCAAAGTGTCAATACAGGACTGAGATTGAATAGTACTACACAATTACAGACTACAAAGGGAAGCACAGTCGCGAGCTGCCCAGTGAACGAGCCTACCAGATCAGCTAAATTACTTCTATGCTCGCTTCGAGGCTAGCAACACTGAAACATGCATGAAAGAATCAGCTGTTCCCGGAAGACTGTGTGATAACGTTCTCCGTGGCCGATGTGAGTAAGACTTTTAAACAGGTCAAAATTCCCAAGGCCGCAGGGCCAGATGGATTACAAGGACGTGTACTCCGAGCAGGCGCTGACCAACTGGCAAGTGTCTTCAATGACATTTTCAACCTGTCCATGACTGAGTCTGTAATACCAACATGTTTCAAGCAGACCACCATAGTTTCTGTGCACAAGAACACTAAGGTAACCTGCCTAAATTACTACCGACCCATAACATTCACGTCCGTAGCCATGAAGTGATTTGAAAGGCTGGTCATGGCTCACATCAACACAATTATCCCAGAAAACCTAGACCCACTCCAATTTGCATACCGCCCCAACAAATCCACAGATGACGCAATCTCTACTGCACTCCACACTGCCGTTTCCCACCTGGAGAAAAGGAACACCTACGTAAGAATGCTATTCATTGACTACAGCTCAGCATTCTACACCATAGTGCCCTCAAAGCTCATCACTAAGCTAAGGTAGTGGGAGAAGATGGAAATAGGTGAACCTGGGCCAACATTGTGCACATTTTGTCATTGATGAAACATCTGATCTTAATAAATGTTTCTGTTCCCAAAACTAAAATCTGTGATGAACACAGTGTACTAAGTTTTATGGAGAGCACTTTGCCAAAGTTTTTTCAAAAATTGCATTGTTTAGGAGTGCAAGATCGAATTGAGTTTGTGCACACGTGCACTTCACAGAGCCGACATTCCCTGACGGAAATATGCAAATACATGCTACAACGTACCAATAGGATCTTGCTAGCTCATGCTTCACTTTGCCCACCTTCTTGCTTGTTCTGCCCACTATGCTTAATTTGCTCCCATTGTAAAATATATCTTGGGTTAGTTATAAATATCTTTGGTGTATGTTTATCTGTTATATGATTCCTAAAAGAATAGTAAGCCTTCTGGGTGGAATGCAAGAATGAATGTATAACCCTTATGATAGATCATATGAATTATGAAATATCAGGCTGGAGGTCTAGCTGGTTTGACTGAGCTACAGGCAGATATGATCCTATTATTTCAGTGATGGACTATCAGATATTACATTATGTTTTCTCAAATGTGAGGGTGAAAACCTTAGGATTATAAAATGTAACTTTGTTACCTTGCCAACAGGCTGTAGCTACACAATTCCCTTCCATTCATGATTCCATTTCTTACAGTGGCAAGAAACAGTATGTGAACCCTTTGGACTGAGCGGGATTTCTGCATAAATTGGTCATAAAATTCATCTAAGTCACAACAATTGACAAAACACAGTCTGCTTAAATTAATAACACACAAACAATTATATGTGTTAATTGAACACACCGTGTAAACAATCACAATGCAGGGTGGGAAAAGTATTTGAACCCTTGGATATAATATCTGGTTGACCCTCCTTTGGCAGCAATAAACTCAACCAAACGTTACTGTAGTTGTGGATCAGACCTGCACAAAGGTCAGGAGGAATTTTGGACCATTCATCTTTACAATACTGTTTCATTTCAGCAATATTCTGAGGATGTCTGGTGTGAACCACTCAAGGTTATGCCACAGCATTTTAAATCGGGTTGGACTCTGACTATGCCACTCCAGAAGATGTACTTTCTTCTGTTGAAGCCATTCTGTTGTTGATTTACTTCCTTGTTTGGGGTCGTTGTCCTGTTGCATCACATCAACTTGGCGGACAGATAGACTTACATTCTCCTGTAAAATGTCTTGATAAACTTGGGAATTCACTTTTCCATCGATGATAGCAAGCTGTCCAGGCCCTGAGGCAGCAAAGCAGCCCCAAACCATGATGCTCCCTCCACCATACTTTACAGTTGGGGTGAGGTTTTGATGTTGGTGTGCTGTGCCTTTTTTTCTACACACATAGTGTTGTGTGTTTCTTCCAAAAACTCAACTTTAGTTAATCTGTCCACAGAATATTTTGCCAGAAGCTCTGTGGAACATCCAGGTGCTCTTTTGCAAACTTCAGACATGCAGCAATGTTTTTTTTTTGACAGCAGTGGCTTCTTCCGTGGTGTCCTCCCATGAACACCATTCTTGTTTAGTGTTTTACGTATCGTAGACTCGTCAACAGAGATGTTAGCGTGTTCCAGAGATTTCTGTAAGTCTTCAGCTAACACTCTAGGATTTTTCTTAACCTCATTGAGCATTCTACGCTGTGCTCTTGCAGTCATCTTTGCAGAATGGCCCCTCCTAGGGAGACTAGCAACAGTGCTGAACTTTCTCCATTTGTAGACAATTTGTCTTACCGTGGACTGATGAACATCAAGGCTTTTAAAGATACTTTTGTAACCCTTTCAAGCTTTATGCAAGTCAACAATTCTTATTCTTAGGTCTTCTGAGATCTCTTTTGTTTCGGGGCATGGTTCACGTCAGGCAATGCTTCTTGTGAATAGCAAACTCAAATTTTGTGAGTGTTTTTTATAGTGCAAGGCAGCTCTAACCAACATCTCCAATCTCGTCTCATTGATTGGACTCCAGGTTAGCTGACTCCTGACTCCAATTAGCCTTTGGAAAAGTAATTTGCCTAGGATTTCACATACGTTTTCCAACCCACACTGTGAATGTTTGAATTATATATTCAATATAGACAAGAAAAATACAATCATTTGTGTGTTATTAGTTTAAGCACACTGTGCTTGTCTATTGTTGTGACTTAGATGAAGATCAGATCAAATTTGATTACTCATTTATGCAGAAATCCAGGTAATTCCAAGGGGTTCACATACTTTTTCTTGCCACTGTATATGCTAAAGGGTCATCGCTGAGGAAGGCCTACAGGATGAGGAGGACCATGAGGTCATGGACTTCCTGGAGGAAGATGCTTTTGATGAGGAGCTACAGTGGTTGCTCCTTTAAAATTTGAGTCATACTACAGCACACCTTGCGGGCTGCTGCAGCATTCCGTGGCACATTATCTAAATGCCATTTTTCTGCTAATGCAAGTTAGTGTTTGACCATCAGAGGGCATCTTTGAGAAGCATTTGATAGTCTTCCATATTGGCATTACCAGAGACTTTTTTTTGTAATAGCATAGTTTATGGGATTGATTTTAAGAAATTTGGCTTAATTAATTTGATTAATATTATGGTGTTGTTATTCCAATACATTTTTTAAACGAAACCCTCAGGGTTTCCATTCCCCATTAGGATGGAATGGAAAATATGGCGCTGTACAATGTGACGGTCGGGAGTAGGCTACAGCATAAGAGGATTGGAGGCTTCTAAATTGTTTGCCTTCATTAGACAACTTTTTTCCAATATTTCTGTAAATCAGTGAAATTTATTCCCATAGAAATTCGTTATGGTCCATAACTAAATCAACATCTGCATTTTGAAAGAGTATTTTTTATCATTATTTTATTAATGAAAGCATAAAGATGCTGATGAAGAAGTACAGTAATGTACAGTATATCCTTTTACATTTGGATAATAAAGCATTTTGAAGATAAGCCACCTGCATTTGTTTATTACGCTACTGTGCAGTCTGACAAGTAAACATAGCCTATAATACATACTGTAGTAAACATGGGAAAGTGCCTAATTCCTTACATAAGGGAGAGCAGGCCATGGCTGTGGGAGGAAGGAGTAGGCTGTCCTTGTAAATAAGAATTTGTTCTTAACTGATTCCACATGTATTATTTCATAGTTGTGATGTCTTCATTATTGTTTTACAATGTAGAAAATAGTAAAAAATAAAGAAAAATCCTGGAATGAGTAGGAATGAATGAGTAGGTGTGTCCAAACTTTTGACTGGTACTTGCTTAATTAATTTGATTAATATTATGGTGTTTCTATTCCAAGAAAAACAAAAAACCCTCTGGGGTTATAGGACTTGCATCCTTGGCACAATAAAGTTATTATATTCTACTCAATCCATAGGCTTCATTAATGCCATTCAGACTTTATTCAATACAACAACTATGAATGCTGAGATTCATAGGTTCTGATCTAATATTCATACCAAACCTTTTAGGGTCCATACACAGATTGGCTACATACTGTAGCTAGCTACACATTCATAGGCATACAGTTATTTTTATCCTCCACTACACAATAAGCAAATAAATAGTTAGCTAGCTATGTTACTTCAGCTGCATTGTATGGCAAATATAAGGAAGGCAATCTAACACAATTGTACATTAAATTTGCAGTAAATGCTTCAGCTAGCTAGATTCTTTACATCCACTGTTTCACAAGATGACAGCCTGGTTTGCTGGTTTTCTCAAGAATCCCTAAAACATTAAAAAACACAAGTTACAATTTCATACTCATGTCATAACACTAGATAGCTAGCTGGCTAATGTTAGCTAGTCAGCTAACTTGCTAAATAGCAATTTTCGTAAATTAACTTTATGACAAAAACATATGCACAATTGTTTGTCTCTACATTAACTTCTTCGAGATAGGGGGCGCTCTTTTAATTTTGGGATAAAAAACGTTCCCGTTTTAAACAAGATATTTTGTCATGAAAATATGTAATTGACAGCGTTGGAAAGAAAAAACTCTGACGTTTCCAAAACTGCAAAGATATTATCTGTGAGTGCCCCAGAACTAATGCTACTGGCGAAACCAAGATTAAATTTCATACAAGAAATGGTCCAGATTTTGAATGCCCTGTGTTCCAATGTCTCCTTATATGGCTGTGAATGCGCCAGGAATGAGCCTGCACTTTCTGTCGTTTCCCCAAGGTGTTTGCAGCATTGTGACGTATTTGTAGGCATATCATTGGAAAATTGACTTTAAGAGACTACATTTACCAGGTGTCCGCTCTGTGTCCTCCGTCAAAACTATTGCATACTCTCCAGGTGCGTGCATTTTACCATTTGGTTCAGAGGAGAAAGTCAACTGCCACGAATGATTTATCATCGATAGATATGTGAAAAACACCTTGAGGATTGATTCTAAACAACGTTTGCCATGTTTCTGTCGATATTATGGAGTTAATTTGGAAAAAAGTTTGCGTTGTAATGACTTAATTTTCGTTTTTTTTCTTACCCAAACGTGAAGAACAAAATGGAGTGATTTGTCCTACACAAATAATATTTTTGGAAAAACTGAACATTTGCTATCTAACTGAGAGTCTCCTCATTGAAAACATCTGAAGTTCTTCAAAGGTAAATGATTTTATTTGAATGCTTTTCTTGTTTTTGTTGAAATGTTGCATGCTAAATGCTAGGCTAAATGGAATGATAGCTATCAATACTCTTACACAAATGCTTGTTTAGCTATGGTTCAAAAGCATATTTTGAAAATCTGAGATGACAGTGTTGTTAACAAAAGGCTAAGCTTGAGAGCTAATATATTTATTTCATTTCATTTGCGATTTTCATGAATAGTTAACGTTGCGTTATGGTAATGAGCTTGAGGCTATAAATAGGATCCCGGATCCGGGTTTGCTCGTCGCAACAGGTTTTAAGTAACATATTCCTGTCAGTTTTGCTTGACTTTTTATGAAGTTATAATTACTTACATTTTCCTTCACTGTAATGTTTTGTCCGCCATCTTTGCTGAAAAAAGTCACCATCAACGGATGGCTCGCGTCAAACTTGTCATTGGAACCACTCGATATGATTGGTCATATAAAAACATTGGGACCCAAATGCATAATGAGTGCTCTAACTCCCCCTTGCGGTGGTCTGGAGCAATGAAGCCATGACGCTGGATACCTCAGTCACGCGGTGTAAGCTCGCAACTTTTAAAGGAGGAACCACTGTACTTGAAGACGAAAATGAGACAGACACACAGAACAGACAGGTGAACATCGACGGACAGAGAAGCTGAACTGGTTCCCCTCTAACTTCTTATGTGTATGATGGAGGTGGCTGATGTACATACCAAACTGGTGGTGCAGGTCGTAGAAATGCTATAGCCTGGTCCGAGTTCTGTTTATGCCAACTCCTATCCTATGACGGCTGTCATGCCATGTTACCATGTTAGAGTACTTGTTCGATATTACTGCACTGTCGGAACTAGAAGCACAAGCATTTCGCTACACTCGCATTAGCATCTGCTAACCATGTGTATGTGACCAATACAATTTGATTTGATTATCAGTTGGCTTGGCTATACAGTACATAGGAGTCTATAGCACAAACAGATCAAAGATCAAGCTGACATTTGGCTGATTGTCAGAACAGAAAGAGTGAAACTTCAATGTACTTGAGGACTACTCTAGAAATTGTTGGCTTTGTTACAGGAAAGATAAAAATGGGAATATGACGTGGTTTGCTTGGGTGGCACCTGAATGCAAGGGAAAGTGGTTGTGTATGATGCTATGGTTATGATAGTGATGTAACTTGCCCTTTGTTTTCAGATTTGAATGAGACAATGTATTCCCCTAAATGTATTCCTTCAATAAAGTTACTATTGTTTTCTTAATACTATATGACTTATGCATGTTTTTCCTTATCATATGTAGACTCAATGCTTTCTGTCATTTGTTTTGGTGCAGATATGTGTTTAATTTAACTATCTGAATAAGAATAGAATTTTAAAATCAGTCAATAGAACAGGTGTTATTTTGTAAAGATCAGAATAGAAGCACCTTTTACTGTGAACAAGACACTTTCATGCCATGATTTGTATTTTATTAACTAAAATATATGACACAATGGAGCACTTTGGCAGTTTACATTAAAGAAAACTGAATTGCAGTGGATCTGTTTATTATGTAAATAACTAACAAGAGAATTTATGAAGAATGACAAGTTTCAAGCCTTAATCGCATTTGCACAAGTACAATGAAATGGCTTTCTTGCAAGCTCTAAATCCAACAATGCAGTAATGAATGTAGTAGTAAATATAACAAGGTAGAACAAAAACATACGAGAAATAGAAATAAGAAGAACACAATGTGCAGGGATACTGGAGTGATAGAGGTAGATATGTATAGGGGTAAGGTGACTAGGCATCAGGACATATGATAGAGTAGCAGTAGTGTAAATTAAGATTGTGTGTGTGTGTGTGTGTGTAGAGTCAGTATGAATGTGTGTGCATGTTATGCGTTTGTGAGCAAATGGTGTTCATGGACCATTTTAAGTCCTTAGTGATTTGAGCCCCGAGGAACTTGAAGCTCTCGACCCGCTCCACTGCACTTTTTTGTTGCAACAACCATTCATTGCAGTTTGGTTTCTTTATTTACTTTGAACAACAGAATTCAACAATGCATTCTCCTTAGAAAATGTTTAATCATCTCCAGTATCATCACAAAGTATGTTTCGCTAAATGATGAAAAATACTTTGTGATGATGCTGAAGATTATCCTTACTGTGTTTGGCCTCAGACACAGAGGTCTTTAGTCTGCCCTGTAGATAATCATGGTATTCTGCAATGATTAGTAGGCAGACAGGGTATAGGCCAAGACGGTCCAACATTACAAACAGGCTATTCCGGTCCTGCATATTCTGGTGACCTATTGAAAGCAGTTCAACAACGATATAGCAAATTAAACGAGTTGATGAAAAAACTAAGTAGCCTAGACGCCTGTGGAAGTTCGTCTCCTTCAGGGTCCAACTCCAGCTCCAACTGACAGGTTGAATACCATTGTTGTTTTTGGAGGGGGTAAGAGGGTGGTCTCTAGACGATTCTATCAGCCAATCAGGTTGTGTATATGAATATCTAATTTCATATAACATTTTGTTTCCTAACGCCCACACGTTCAGAGTGAGCATTTCAGTGGCCCAAGGAGGCTGAGGGAAATAAATGATTACACAGTGATTTATTAGACATAAAGTGACATTTAAAAAAGACTGTATAGGAGCTTTAAAAGTACCAGCATTACACAAGTTCGGGCCTAGTATATGCATACAGTAGTGCTATGTTCCTTTAAGGCATATCACAATTCATCCCTTCTATTCCTCTCATAAGTAGGCTTTCTTTATGTTTTTTCAATATCAAAGACTTTCTAAATACGGCCAGGTGAAGGAACAATAGTCCTGGTATTCTAGCTCTATTTCATGCTTCCCTGACTGAAACACCTTATCTCGATCTATAGATTTAGCGACATCAATAGAGGATGCATTCAACACTGCCCTCTTATCTTGATTTGTCTAACAAAATGACCTTCTATGCCAATACAATTGGGAAAGTGCACTTTTTGCTGTAACAGTGGTAGACTGACATTAAAGTCAACGCAACAACGGAGTCCAAATTTAGACAGCGATAAAGCCAGACCACATTAAGCCTGTGGTAGTGAATGTAATAACAAGGGCCTACTGCTCACACATGCAGCAGATGAACCACAACAAAACCACGCCAAACTACAGCTGGACAAACAGTACATCACTATAGGTTTGTGACTTTGTTAAAACCCTATACAAAGCAACTCTTCAAAACCGACAGTAACCCAGTGACATGACGTAACGTCATAGCGTATCATTGAAAGGAAATGTAGTATGACTGATCTCAATAAAAATACAGGGATCCAGCATGTAACAACACTCTACACTGATTCATCCAGGTCAAGGCTCCACACCTCTAAAGTCCATGCTTTTCTTCCTTAAGGTTGTGTAGGCTCTATTGCAGCATGTGAAAGCCTTTCAAGCAATCCCTATCTCAGGTGACGGAAGGAGGTGTGAATGAGTGATATACTCTGACAGAGAGAGAGAGAGAGAGAGACATATTTCCCTCAGATTACACAGATCCACAAAGAATTCGAAAACAAATCCAATTTTGAAAAACTCCCATATCTACTGGGTGAAATTCCACAGTGTGCCATCACAGCAGCAAGATTTGTGACCTGTTGCCACAAGAAAAGGGCAACCAGTGAAGAACAAACACCATTGTAAATACAACCCATATTTATGCTTATTTATTTTATCTTGTGTCCTTCAACCATTTGTACATTGTTAAAACACTGTATATATATAATATGACATTTGTAATGTCTTTATTATTTTGAAACTGTTAATTTGTATTGTTTTTCACTTTATATATTCACTTTATATATTATCTACCTCACTTGCTTTGGCAATGTTAACACATGTTTCCTATGCCAATAAAGCCCTTGAATTGAATTGAATTGAATTGAATTGAGAGAGAGGCAGCTCAAAAAACAGGCCACGGTACATTGTCAATTCGTGGGCCAATCAGGGTTTCCTTTTCATGGGGTTGTGCTGTAGTGGTGCCAGAACCCAGTGGAGAGACACAAGCAGCTTCATGAGCACAGCTGAATTTGGGATGTTAAAAGCCGGACTCAGCAGGAGCAGAGCTGAGCCCATATGCTAAAATGTCTTTCTGTCTATCCCTCTGATCTGACTCACACCTCCTGAGATCTCAAAGGAAATGCAGCAGAGAAATGCTGCGATGAGAAAGCGGTTTACACAATTGCACTCATCAACAACGCCACAGTAATTACCCTTCGAGAGCCCTCCCATTTCCCACACCTTAATCAAAATCCTAAAATGGGGGAAAAAATTGCCCATTTCTTCAAGTCATTGGGATTCGCATTAACTCTAAAACAGAAATCAATTGTAAACTTTCGACTGCAATAATCACCTAAAATAGGTGAGGGTTTGAAATATTGGGCACCAGTAGACTATTCTAAGTCAAGAAGATTGTTATTGTTAGCACACAGCGTATCCTGCTATGAGAGTTGGCTAAATACATTTTTTTTTATAAGCATTTAGCTAACGAAATTCACAAAATAATTAGTCATAAATGCAACATAACATATTCTCTAATGAATTGTTGGTTCAGGAAATTAGATAGCGAACCAGCTCTTCCTATTACATTCTCTCTCTCCCTCCAATGATCCCCAGTAGATAAGCGTGATTTGGCTCTGACATAACGACGCTCCAAACAGAACCCTCACCGTCTCACCAAGTGATGCAGCCGTGCAAATCAAAGCTGATGTAATGGCTCTAGCTATTGCAGTGTAACTAGTAGATACTTTCTCTAATGCCAAATGTGTATCGAATATGGGCCAAGGTGGAAATACATAGGTTAACTAATGATAAAAATAGTATGAAATGCACATCTAAACAACACTATTTTTTGATGGATGGCCATTATATGACTTTACCGCGTCCGTATTGTCTCCATGGCTCTGATTGCAAGCACTGAACAAAAATAGAAACACAACATGCATCAACTTCAAATATTTGACTGAGTTCCAATTCATTTGAGGAAATCAGTCAATTGAAATAAATTCATTAGGCCCTAATGTATCGATTTCACATAATACAGATATGCATGCATCTGTTGGTCACAGATACCTTTAAAAAATGGGCCTCACAATGGGCCTCAGGATCTCGTCGTGGTATTTTTGTGCATTGACATTACTAATCGATAAAATGCAATTGTAGCTTATGCCTGTCTGCCCATCTGTGGTGGAAAAGGTACCTAATTGCCATATTTGGTACCTGAATAGAAAATGACTCAAGTGAAAGTCACCCAGTAAAATGCTACTTCAGTAAAGGTATTTGGTTTTAAATATACTTAAGTATCAAATGTAAAAGTAATTACTAAAATATACTTGAATATCAAAAATAAAAGTATACATCTTTTCAAATGCATAATATAAAGCAAACCAGTCGGTACCATTTTCCAGTTTTTTTTATTTACAGACATCCAGGGGCACGCTCCAACACTGTTTAGTAAGTCCGCCAGATCAGAGGCATGTGGGAATGACCAGGGATGTTCTCTTGATAAGTGTGTGAATTAGAAAACATGTCTGACTTGCTAAGTATTCAAAATGTAACAAGGACTGTTGGGTGTCAGGGAAAATGTATTGAGTAAAAAGTACATAATTGTCTTTAGGAATGTAGTGAAGTAAAAGTAAAAGTTGTCAAAAATATAAATAGTAAAGTAAAGCACAGATACACCAAAAAATGATTAAGTACTTGCAAGTATTTTTACTTAAGTACTCTACACCACTGCAGCCCGTACCATAACCCCACCACCACCATGGGGCACTCTGTTCACAATGTTGACATCAGCCAACAGCTCACCCACACCATGCCATACAAATGGTCTGCGGTTGTGAGGTCGGTTGGACGTACTGCTAAACTCTCTAAAACAACATGGGAGGTGGCTTAAAGTAGAGAAATGAACATTACATTCTCTGCTAACACTTCTGGTGGACATGCCTGTAGCCAGCGTAACAACCATACAACCAAGCTCCCTCAAATCTGTGGCTTTGTGTTGTGTGACAAAACTGCACATTTTAGATTGATCTTTTATTATCCCCAGCAAAGGTGCACCTGTGTAATGATCATGCTGTTCAATCAGCTTCTTGATTTGACACATTTGTCAGGTGGATGGATGTTCTTGGCAAAGGAGAAATGCCCACTAACAGGGATGTAAACAAATTTGTGCACAAAATATGAGAGAAATAAGCTTTTATTTCAGTTCATGAAACATGGGACCAACATGTTGCGTTTATGTTTTTGTTCAGTATATCATTGCACATTAAAAGTATAACCAAATATCGTATGATGCATGCTGTTGGTGAGACTACTCATGGCTGCATGCTGGTTACTGACCCAACATGCGTTACTTGTATTCTCTGGATACACACTGTTCGCCAATATTCCAATGAATAAATAATGACACAATATAATATTCTCTACATGCACTGCACATGCAATATAGGTTTACCGCTGAGCCTGTGAATTCCGACATACTAAATGGAGTCCTCAAAAACAAAACAATAATGGACACTTAGGTTGAGGGAGATCCTCCCCATACCAACAAAACCAGAGGCTTCTTCTCCAAATGAATGAGAACTGTGCTTTAATATGGAGCTTGTTCCCATAGTTACTAGTGATTGGAGACACATTTATGTCACTTACGAGTGCTAACTTAGGATAACAATCCTGCATGAATCTTCACCGGCTAGAATTAGCATAGAGATTGAAATCTGGCGCCGGCTAGGATCGTTCTGTTCTCAGTTCAACTTGCTCCTTTACAATTGACAGAGGTGTTACATTTTCAGTTGTCCATCTCTGCCTTCAAAAAGAGATTGAACATGTGGGCCTTCCTTGCTGAGGACAAGCTCCCCCGTTACACTCTTCGAGTACCATGTGACTACAAATGTCAGAGAGATTAAACTGTGTTTTGTCTGCAACTAATCTATGAAAAAGGGAAAAAAACAAGAGAAATCAGCTTTTTTGTATCGTTCAATCTGCAGACAGTGTTTTGAACAAGGACCAAATCAAAGCGTTTGTGCGTATGTTGTACCTCACAGTCGGAGACAATGAATTCTAATGTAAGAGCCATCTACCAAGACAATTTACAGTGGATCTCTATCAACTCTTCCTTCTCTGGAAAAACAACTGAAGTCTCACTTTTCATTATAAACACGAGGCAAAAATAAAAATGAAAATAAATGATTTTCCGTTGAAAGCGATTTGAAAAAAAAAAAAGAGTAAGAAGGATTCATATCACGTTGATCAAAACTGACAGCTCTGTATTGCGTTTGACTACATTCGGTCTCTAGCTAGAAGACTGAAATAAGGAATATCACTCTTGAGTTTCAATCCTTCAATAAAGACAATAGCGACCAAAAACAAACAGAGAGAGAGAGAGAGAGAGAGAGAGAGAGAGAAGGTATACGAGGTAGCATTCATCTAAAACCCTCCAGCCACGTTTATGCCATTTTCATTCAATAAAAGGTAGCCAATTCAGGGGACACTCGTAGACTGCTCTCATATTAAGGAGAATTTTGGGGGATTATCAAGGTGTAAAAGACAGTCTTTTGGGAGATGCTACGGGGATTTATCTGGCTGTTGGTGATTTAAGGCTTGCTACTCCCCAAATGCTAATGGGGAAAGCATCAATTCCAGAGTGGAGGGACAGAGGGAGACCGATGACAGCAGAAGAAATGAGTTACTCTGACTTACAGGCAACACTGACACTTTCTCTGGAAGAGACTGGCAGACTGTTAGTCATCAAGCACCTATGATTGGAATGTCGGTAATTGTCAGACAGACACACAGAGACAGAGACAGAGACAGACAGAGACAGAGTAATACCTTACTTATAGTACATTTATGGTTATAGTAAACATTACACTACAGTATGCATTGCTAATTTCAAACACATTTCAATTGACAGTTGATTTAGATGTTTGTGCAACGTCTCTGGTGACCAGTACTCTGTCATCTACTCAGAGAAAGAAGTATGTTTCTAGACTGCGTCATTCTATTATTAAATTGCCCTTTTATCATTTTAATTGGTAAATAAACATAAACCTTCTCCATAAAATGTGTTCACCTTGGTCTTAACTACTTTTCAGGCACGATTTAAAAAGAATTGGTTGAATAGCAAATATGGAACTCGAAATTGAGTCTATTTCTAAAAACAAAACCATTTTGACAGCACAAATATGGTTTTATATGTTGCTAGGAGAACAGAATGTGACTGAGCAGACTTACAAACTATTATATCAGAGTTGGTAAACTATTGCAAGCTGTTTTTACCCTATGGCCCATTTAATATAAAATGCCAGATCTGCATCTAAACATAACATTTCCTCAGCAAAACATCAACGATGGCAGGAGTGGTCTATAGCTGTCCAGTCATCAATTACACTGTGAGGTGATTTGTCATTAAAATGGCTTTTTGGAATGGCTGGTATTGGTCAATCAACTCATGCAAAGTCCATGGGCGGTTTATTTAGAATTATTACATCAGTTGTATGTTGTTTTATGTTGATCTTGCTAAAGAAGTCATGTGATGGGGAGGGACTTCGCATTAGCACACACGAGTGCAGTGTCTGTGGTACTGGCACCATATACAGTACCTTAATCAGCCATGTGACATAGATTAGACAATCTTTATATCGACTACCATGACAAAATAGACATGTCGCTAATTTGAAGAAACGATTGGAATAACTAATCCGACATCGCTAATGGATTTGAATTTTGATACTACACATAGCAGTGCGTGGACACAGGCTCTCCGTGAATCTTTTCCAAAGAGAGTGATTGGAATAACAAAAGGTAAAATGGTAAAAATTGATAGATGTCCATTCCTCATTTACTAGCCTCTGACCCCATGTGCCTCGCGCTTATTCCGCCTAATGAATGAGGAGATGAAGGATGTGGAACTGATGCTAATCCACATAAAGAGGGAGAGGTCTGGCTCAGAGAGGCTGGCAGGTCGGCGACATGGGAGGACGAGCTCCTTGTAATGGCTGGATTGAATAAATGGAACGGTATTTAAACACATCCATGTGTTTAATACCTTTCTACTTATTCCATTCCAGCCATTGCAATGAGCCCGTCCTCTGAAGTGTCTGCCCACCAGCCACCACTGGTCGGGCTGTATACTCAAATGCTGATGTTACTCAAACTTAGAAGGGGCTGATCTCCTGAGGTGCTGACTTGTTGCACCCTCGACAACTACTGTGATTATTATTATTTGACCATGCTGGTCATATATGAACATTTGAACATCTTGGCCATGTTCTGTTATAATTTCCACCCGGCACAGCCAGAAGAGGACCCTCCTAGCCTGGTTCCTCTCTAGGTTTCTTCCAAGGTTTTGGCCTTTCTAGGGAGTTTTTCCTAGCCACCGTGCTTCTACACCTGCATTGCTTGCTGTTTGGGGTTTTAGGCTGGGTTTCTATACAGCACTTTGAGATATCAGCTGATGTACGTAGGGCTATATAAATACATTTGATCTCTTTCTATAGGTGGGGAATCGACGAAAAGGGTAACAGGTAAACTGGCAAGAAATACATGCAGTAAGTAAACATTGCATGTCTGTACAGCCTCACGTCTGGGTTGATTAGATATAGCTGAGTGAGTATATTTTATATAGATATTAAAATAGTAGATATTATTTGATAGACATTACAATAGATCAACAAAATAAAATATAAAACATGAATTTCATAACTTCAGCCGAGTATTCTGCTAATCTTATTTAGCACAATTTTTTAAAACTCTCAGTTCTTAACCATATCAAGGCCCTTGGTTAAGAAACCCATAGAGACGAGTCAATTATATGATGGACATAGTTTGAGAAGCAGCGTCAGAGTTTGTTAAATGCTTGGCCCTATCCTTGGTATGTACATCCAAAGGCATTTGTACTGCAATAATGAGGCCATGTGTCCAAAGCTCTTAGTTTGCAGGGAACAGGGGCTTTATTCCCCAGCATCTGCAATCGGTAACATCTGCACTAATCCCTAATTCACGTCTAAACACAGCTGCCATATTATATAAGTCAGTGTACCAGGTTATATAAAATAAACCTTTTTATTGTGAAGAGGGTTGACTCATAATATTACCTGCAATTCAGACAAATCGGTCCAATAATCTCTTACAGTTGATAAATCCTTTAATTTGATAGGCTCTAACGTACAGTATCCTTTTGTTAATTCATCTTTTGCACAGACGTTATGTCAGATGCAGCTGTTAGCAACACTAGAAAGTCTAGAATATTCACTTGTGCTTTGCCATGTCCTAACAGGTTACTGTCAAAATAAAGTAATCACCAACATAAAGTGTCTTATTGGACTACCACTACCACGTAAGACTACCACGAGCCAGAGCAGCTTCAATGCACCTTGGCATAGATTCTACAACTGTCTGGAACTCTATTGCAAGAATGCAATACCATTCATCCACTAGAAATTCCATAATTTGGTGTTATGTTGATGATGCTGGAAAACGCTGTCTAAAGGGGCCGTTCCAGAATCTCCCATACGTGTTCAGATGGGTTGAGATCTGGTGACTGAGACGGCCGTGGCATATGATTGACGTCATTTTCATGCTCATCAAACCATTCGGTGACCACTCGTGCCCTGTGGATGGGGGCATTGTCATCCAATGGGGGCATCGCCATGGTAGCCAAAATAAGGGCCTGCCCAGCATTGACCCTAAGCATAATGAGATGTTAATTGCTTAATTAACTCAGGAACCACACCTATGTGGAAGCACCTGCTGTCAATATACTTTGTATCCCTCATTTACTCAAGCGCTTCCATTATTTTGGCAGTGACCTATGCAACAAAGCAACAGCCCTGTGTTTTTGTTGACCTGTGAAGTGTGTGGCTCTCGTTTTTATCCTTCCCTTTCTCTGTATAATTGTCAGAACGCATATTCTTGATATGTCTAATGGAACAACTATTCCATGTGATCTTATCCAGGGCTCGCTGCCCTCCCCTTCCTCCTGAGGGTCCTCTTATTAACCAGAGGCCATCTCGTCCAACAGTCCAGATCAAAGTTCCAGCTACTTCTCCATGTCCAGCCAACTTGTCCTGATTATTTCTCCCCCATCTGAGAGACAGAAATTCTAAATGACGAAAAGGGTGTTGAAGGAAAAGAGAACAAGTGATTGTCTCCAAATAGAAAAGAGAGATTGATCCTCTGAGAAATGAGCAGCTTTATTTGCCCGGGGAGTGAGTGGAAATGGCAGCTGACAGAAATTGGATGCTTGTAACCCTGCGTGGAGGTCGCACTGGGTCAGTCTGCCTCTCCTATCAGGCCCCGTGAAAGACCCAGGCAGACGTTGTGCCAGAACAGAGAGGAAAAGTAGTGTGTCCTCGACGGCGGTTGCCCCTCTAACACCCCATCACCGTCTTTCTCTTCTATAGCCAATCTGTGTGTGTGTGCTGGCCCTCCTGGGGACCTGTGAACACAGAGCCCAGGACTGAAAGGGAGTGAGAGTCTGCCCTATGGTTTCAATCAGCCGCCAATGTTTGCCAACAGCTACAGCCCCACCACCTCATAACAGACCAGAGTCTGAAGGGGTCAATCCCATTGGAGCCTTAGCTTTGGCCTCTTTCAACTAAAAAAGAAAAGTCAACCTTGCGGATTACAGCTTGACGTATCTGAAACATATACACTGCTCAAAAAAATAAAGGAAACACTAAAATAACACATCCTAGATCTGAATGAATGAAATATTCTTATTAAATACTTTTTTCTTTACATAGTTGAATGTGCTGACAACAAAATCACACAAAACGTATCAATGGAAATCAAATTTATCAACCCATGGAGGTCTGGATTTGGAGTCACACTCAAAATTAAAGTGGAAAACCACACTACAGGCTGATCCAACTTTGATGTAATGTCCTTAAAACAAGTTAAAATGAGGTTCAGTAGTGTGTGTGGCCTCCACGTGCCTGTATGACCTCCCTACAACGCCTGGGCATGCTCCTGATGAGGTGGTGGATGGTCTCCTGAGGGATCTTCTCCCAGACCTGGACTAAAGCATCCGCCAACTCCTGGACAGTCTGTGGTGCAACGTGCCACGTTGGTGGATGGAGCGAGACATGATGTCCCAGATGTGCTCAATTGGATTCAGGTCTGGGGAACGGGCAGGCCAGTCCATAGCATCAATGCCTTCCTCTTGCAGGAACTGCTGACACACTCCAGCCACATGAGGTCTAGCATTGTCTTGCATTAGGAGGAACCCAGGGCCAACCGCACCAGCATATGGTCCCACAAGGGGTCTGAGGATCTCATCTTGGTACCTAATGGCAGTCAGGCTACCTCTGGCGAGCACATGGAGGGCTGTGCGGCCCCCCAAAGAAATGCCACCCCACACCATGACTGACCCACCACCAAACTGGTCATGCTGGAGGATGTTGCAGGCAGCAGAACGTTCTCCATGGCGTCTCCAGACTCTGTCACGTATGTCACGTGTGCTCAGTGTGAACCTGAACCTCTTTCTGTGAAGAGCACAGGGCAAATGCCAAACGTCCTGCACGGTGTTGGGCTGTAAGCACAACCCCCACAAAGGCGGAGGTAGCGGTCCTGCTGCTGGGTTGTTGCCCTCCTACGGCCTCCTCCACGTCTCCTGATGTACTGGCCTGTCTCCTGGTAGCACCTCCATGCTCTGGACACTACGCTGACAGACACAGCAAACCTTCTTGCCACAGCTCGCATTGATGTGCCATCCTGGATGAGCTGCACTACCTGAGCCACTTGTGTGGGTTGTAGACTCCGTCTCATGCTACCACTAGAGTGAAAGCACCGCCAGCATTCAAAAGTGACCAAAACATCAGCCAGGAACCATAGGAACTGAGAAGTGGTCTGTGGTCACCACCTGCAGAACCACTCCTTTATTGGGGGTGTCTTGCTAATTGCCTATAATTTCCACCTGTTGTCTATTCCATTTGCACAACAGCATGTGAAATTTATTGTCATTCAGTGTTGCTTCCTAAGTGGACAGTTTGATTTCACAGAAGTGTGATTGACTTGGAGTTACATTGTGTTGTTTAAGTGTTCCCTTTATTTTTTGGAGCAGTGTATATCGCAAACACTGCTATTGCAACGGCCAACTCTCCAATGAGTCCTGAGGATCACTCACCTGAGGCAGGCCTTTAGCCTAAAGCCAAGGAATAACCAGTGGAAAACCTGAGCTCAGGAGCCATAAAATACCCAGTTTCTTCCCTCTCCTTGGCCTAGGAGTGAAGTGGAACCATAATGGTGTCCTAGTTATATAGTTTCATACAAAGTGTCACAACATGAAATGAAATCGGTTTCCAAGTGTGACCAAAACTTTGAAAAACCACAGCCATGGTAACTACCGGCTTCGAGCCACAACTTTACACATCTCTTCGACGACTCCTCATATATAGTTGTATGGTATTATCCCTCACCCAATTTATCCTTTACATTATGCTTATACCATTTAAAAAACCCTGAACAACCAACACAACAAGTACACACTCATCTAAGGTGGTACCCAGAGGCTAGCCTTGCCTTATTTAAACATAAGTCCACCCCTCTGCAAATTGTGCTTGTTCACGCTTAAGACTTAAAGGCGAAGATATGCCAGGGGAGGACAAGATAAACAGCATGTAGCAGCAATGCCTGAAGCAGAACTGTTTTTACTGATTGTCCAGAGAACAGCTTGTTAAGTCGACAGTCACTGACGGCATCCGTACCTGACACAGTGCCGTGAGGAGTACAATTTCCCTCCTGGTTTTAGATTCAGACACAGAGAGTGGCATGGCTGGTTTCTGTTGTTTGGTCTGCTTGTAATAAACAGCTTTTCTGAGGATACCTCTGGGTTCTATAATAGGTACTGTAACATGAAACCTGGGATATGTTACCAGATATATGGATGTTAATTGTTGCAATGATACTGCTTTACTTGATGGCACCTTTTCTATAGAAAAAATACCATTCGTTTCTGGTAGTGGACAGTGTCTTCATCCGTCACCAAATAAAGAGGTTCTGTCTATCAATTTTATTTTTATCAAGTTATTTTAATGATGCTGATTATTATGTAAATCTTCCCTTTAAAATGGATGATGCAAATGAAATGCAATACCCCCTCAAAAAAGAATTGCTACTTTAGATAGTTCACTCCCCAAAATACAGCTGTGCTGGTGTCATAACTAGTGAATATTCAAGTAATGTTTTGCGAAAATACAACAATGTTACACCTTCAGTACGCGCAGATGAGGAAAAGAGATAACACAGCGAAAAGGGATAACATCGATATACCGTGATGACTGAATCTGTGTGAATCTTGACTAATAATTCAAACTGCACACACACCTCCTCTAATGTGGCTTCTTTACATGCTATTTGCATAATTAATTTGGTCTGCCACTGAGGGGAGAGAAAGTGTGAGCAAGCAGCTCACGTATGTGTCAATAGTGCAGGCAAATGATCCTCTCAGTCAATTTACCCACCAGCGGATTAAAACTCTGTGTGAAGAGGGAGAGGGAAAAGTCTAAGGTTAGAGTGACTGAGAAGCATACACCCTTAATGCCTGCTGATACTGACTGCCGTGAATTACACTGTAACTTCTGTTAAAGTTTTTTTTTAGCTCAATCTTTAGTTTAGACTGTGAAAAATACATGAATAACCCAAATGTTCCACATAAAATAAGCCTTATTCTGGTAATTTGCCATTGTTACCACTCAAGGGTAAAATGAGGAGGTTCATTTGCTACAGTACCACAGTATTGTACTCTTTTCAGACAAATGGTATATGAATACCAAAATAATCTTTGCAGCAAAACAATTCCTGAGTGTGCTCGCACAGGAAGGATGATACAATAAACTGTTTCTTAAAAGGGTTCTTGCTGTTTCCTTGCTAAGTTCCATAGCCCTTCAATCACCCTCAATTTTATCAAATGTTTTCCCCTCATGCTATCTAGGCATGAACTACTAATGTACTCCAGTTTTTCTCAGCATCACTTCAGTGAGTGACAAGGATGCTCATAAAATCGTGAATAATTAGACTTAAACTGGATTAAGCCTTTTGTCGTGACATTGCTGAAGGATTTTTCACAAATCCAAACATGGACTGATTCAGCCATTGTATGGCGTTGACTTAGGATCAGTTCTCTCTCTTTTGGTTTTGGGATGAAAAAAAAGAAGAAGAATGGGTTTTAAAGGTCCTTGTGTTAAGGTCAATCTGAGAACTCATCTCGGCTATTTGCATATTTGTCAGAGTTTATGCGAGATGTATTGGCAAATTTAAAAAGAGGCTTAATAACAGATTAGAATTAGGATATGAATCATTTTTTTTAAATTACCCCTTTAATGTCATAAACTAAAGATACAGTCTTTGCTTCAAGCATTGGTGAAAATGAACAAAATAAGTTGAAGACTTTTGTTTCTCTAAGAATGCCCACAGTTATACTATTAATATGATGGGACATTCTTTCTGTCCCAGTGCCAGAAAATGAAACATTTCTCCCTTGCATCCTGTATATGAGGCTACAGAAACCTTAGCATTTGGATTGAAACAGGGGCTAAACTGGTTAAAAAACTGACTCGGAAAGCTCAACTATCATATCATACATCGAAAAGCTATACACTTTTCAGTTAACTCATTTAACTGAATAGAGTGCCAGGTCTTTCATTCTTGACTTTGGTTCTGCTTTTAGGTACTGTAACACCGGTTATCACGGTTTAAGAAAAAAAACATCTCGTCTTCTCTGATGTTTCAGCACCTCTCCAATCCAGACATGATAGCTGATGCCAATGAGCATGCCTGTCAAGCTTAGTCCATCCCTTTGAACCTAACATACGGTCAACTGACATCAAGATGAAGTCAGCCAACTTGATAGACAGCTCTCTTTATGTTGAGCCTTCAAACACAAAACCTCTTCCTTTCAACTTTTCTTCGTGCCAACAAAATGAGTAGCAAGTTGAAAAGTACCAAGTTATCTCTGTGGGGATATGGAAGTGGGTATGTTTACTGTTACTTTGCATATTCTGTGCCTATGTTTTAATGACCTAAATTATGAATTCAAGTGAGAGCAGCTCTGATATTTTGGCCCAAAATGTGGTGTATTCTACCCCCCGCTAGGAGTCTCAAGCTTGGTCCAAAACAGATACTGAAGTATGAACAATTCCAAAACAAACATCTAAATCTACAAAGCAATGGAAACTAGAACTCAAAAATTCAGTATTTCTTTCCGGTCACCACATTCAAGTCTCAACAGTGCAGGTTCACAGAAGACGAACAAAAAATATGCGGGAGCTTGAAGAATTCTCTACATATTCAAATTGATACTTTAGTTTTTCAATTTGTCCCAATTTTGGAAATTCTGGAAATATGCTTGTGATAGTGCCATTCATTCAAGATACTTCAACTAATTCACAGTCGCTCCTTGAAGTCCGATGTCTACAGTAGCAGATGCACCAGAACCAAAAGACACAGCCATTGTGTGGTATTCTTTCAAAGGACACTGGAAACCTGTTGTTTGCAATGATGTCATTAATAAGTAGCCACAAAACGTCACATTAAACAGAGAAGCTGAGCACATGGAGGCGTTAAGCCCTGTGTTTAATTCTAATATCTGCTATTCATCAGATTTGCTTTGTCCCAATGAACAGCAATAGCTCTTCTTTCAGAATGGCTTGCATTGCTGTTGTGTGGTGATAGTTTGCAGTTGCCAGGAAATGGAGCGCCTGACAGAGCAGGCAACGTGCTATGCATTTGCGATAACCACAAGAGATGATTTAGCCATATGAATTCAACATGATAGCGTAATGCTAGCAACTAGCATGGAAAAGCTCAGTATGTTGTTCAGGCATTCATCTAGGTCTAACATGTGGAACAGCAATGCATGGACTTTTTGTTGAAACAAAGAAGGGTCTTCAATCACAACACCAGTGAACTGACCAGGTGTTTTCTATATTGGTTTAGGGAGTGCACCTTGAAAGTAAATCCTCCCAGTGAAGAAATTAGGTTGGCATCACTTCAAGCTCATTTAAGAATTATCTAGCAATGTCCAATCTCTCTGAACTGGAGTTACAGCAATGTTTATGAATAATTCTTTGAGCATCACAATAGAGGAAGAACTACACCATGCTAGAACATTAGAATAGAGGAATAACTACACCATGCTAGAACATCACAATAGAGGAAGAACTACACCATGCTAGAACATTAGAATAGAGGAAGAACTACACCATGCTAGAACATTAGAATAGAGGAAGAACTACACCATGCTAGAACATTAGAATAGAGGAAGAACTACACCATGCTAGAACATTAGAATAGAGGAAGAACTACACCATGCTAGAACATTAGAATAGAGGAAGAACTACACCATGCTAGAACTTTAGAATAGAGGAAGAACTACACCATGCTAGAACATTAGAATAGAGAAATAACTACACCATGCTAGAACATCAGAATAAAGGAAGAACTACACCATGCTAGAACATCAGAATAGAGGAAGAACTACACCATGCTAGAACATCAGAATAGAGGAAGAACTACACCATGCTAGAACATTAGAATAGAGGAAGAACTACACCATGCTAGAACATTAGAATAGAGGAAGAACTACACCATGCTAGAAC